>NC_091246.1:246013452-246324761 GCF_042477335.2 Ovis canadensis
TCACTTTCACTTTTCCCTTTCATGCACTGGAGAAGGAAATGGCAACCACTCCAGTGTTCTTGCCTGGAGAATCCCAGGGACGGGGGAGCCTGGTGGGCTGCCGTCTATGGGGTCGCACAGAGTCGGACACGACTGAAGCGACTTAGCAGCAGCAGCAGCAGACATCGTATAAATGGAATCATATAATATGTAGCTTTTTTTTTTGACTGCACTGTGTCTTCATCGTGGCGTGCAGTCTGTCTGTAGCTGCAGCGTGTGGGTTTAGTTGCCCCACAGTACGTGGGATCTTAGTGACCCAACGAGGGACAGAACCACGTCTACTGCCTCGCAAGGTGGACTGACTTTCTGCGTTTGATTTCTTTCACTTAGCATAGTGTTTGGGAGGTTCCTGCACATTCTATGCTATTCTATCGCATAAAACTGCAAGTGTTAGTTGCTCAGTCGTGTCCAACTCTTTGAGACCCCATGGACTATAGCCCACCAGGTTCTCTGTCCATAGATTCTCCAGGCAAGAATACTGGAGTGGGTTGCCATTTCCTTCTCCAGGGATCTTCACAACCCAGGGGTGGAAACCAGGTCTCCTGCGTTGCAGGCAGATTCTTTACCATCTGAGCCACCAAGGAATTTGTTTATCCATTCATCTGTTGACGGACATTTAGACTCTAGCTTTTGGCTATCATGAACAGTGCTACTCAGAACATGCAAGCATTGTAATTGTACTTGTTTGAATACCTGAATTTGTGTCTCATCCACAGATGTACTTGTTTGAACAGCTGAATACTTGTTTGTATTCAGTTCTTTTGGTAAATGTCTAGGAGTGGGATTCCTGGGTCATATGGTAATTCTTTCACTTTTTGAGGAATCACCAAACCATTTTCCACAACAATTGAACCATTTTGTAGCCCTACCAACATTGTATGAGCATTCTGATTCTTCTACATCTTTGTCAGCACTTATTTTCCTTTTTTTTTTTTTTTTTAAATTAAAGCCATCCTAGCCTTTTCATTTCTTGATGTAATTCTTGAAAGGACAAAAGTTTTCAATTTTATAAAGTTTAACTTACCTGTTGTATTATTCCTGATCTGAGAGGAAAAGCAAGAAGGCTTTATTATGCGATGTTGGCCACTTGCCTTTTTTAAAATTCAAATTCTTTTTACTTATCTGGCTGTGTCAGGTCTTAGTTGTGGCACGCAGGATCTTTGCTGCAGCTTGTGGGACCTACTTAGTTCCCTGACCAGGAATAGAACCTGGTCCCTCTGCGTTGGGAGCACAGAGTCTTAGCCACTGGACCACAAGGGAAGTCCTGGCCACTTGCTTTATGTAGACATTCTTTGTTGGGATGAAGAACTTCCCTATTCCCAGTTGAGCAAGTGTTTTTATCATGAAAGAGTGTTGGATTTTGTCAAGTGTGTTTTCTGCATCTATTGAGATGATCGCGTGGTTTTTGTCTTTTATTCTACTGACTAGTGTATTCCATTGATTAATTTTTGGATGTCAAACCACTTCTGGTATAAATCTTACTTGGTCCTGATGTATAATCTTTCTTTGGTGGTGTTGGATTCTATTTGCTTATATTATGTTGTCGGTTTTTGCATATATATATAGATATATAGATATATTTGCATATATAGATATATTTGCATATATCTCTTATATATCCATAAGAGATATTTGTTTATAGTTATCTTGTAAGGTCTTTGGTTTTGGTATCAGAGTAATACTGGCCTCATAGAATGAGTTGGGAGTTGTTCTCTTATATTTTTTAGCAGATCTTGTCAAGAACTGGTGTGGGTCATTTCCACAGGAAAGAGCTAGGGCTCTGGGACCCTGGGCAGAGGGGGCTGAATCTGGCACACAGATCTGTCTTGATTGGCGAGCACATTATTTTAAGACAATTGAACCAACTTAAACAAAAAAAAATCTAGAGATTTCACAGAAGCCTAATGTTCAGATTCTCTAGAGTCAGAACCTTTGGCAGCAGTGGCCTGTAATTATGCTGAGTCATGATGAGTGGCCCAGGCTCTCTGGTTTGCCTCAGTCCCCACCTTTCCTTGTTAATCCTGACACCAAGGCTGAGTGTCAGGTACCATTTGTATCATACTATTCTTGGACCACTTTTTGTTAACCGTATGGCCACTGTATGCAGTTGCGTGGATGCTGCCTGGTTTACCCTTGCTGGATCTTTGTTTATTTATAAAATGAGGACATTAATAATTCTTAGCTTGGGACATTTTGAGGAAGATTAAGATGAGATGATTAAAAAAATTTTTTTTTTTCCTAATCTGGGTCTTCATTGCTACTCAAAGACTTTCTCTAGCTGTGACGCATGGGTTCCTCATTGTGGTGGCTTCTCTTGTTGCAGAGAACAGGTCCTAGGGCACCCAGGCTCAGTAGTTGTGGGGCACAGACTTAGCTGCCCTCCCTTGGCATGTGAGATCTTCCTGGATCAGGGATGAAACGCATATACCCTGCATTGGCCGGTGGATTCCCAACCACTGGACCACCAGAGAAAGTGACAGTTGTCTAGTCGTGTCTGATTCTTTGTGACCCCATGGACTATACAGTCCATGGAATTCTCCAGGCCAGAATACTGGAGTGAGTAGCCTTTCCCTTCTCCAGGGGATCTTCCCAACCCGGGGATTGAACCCAGGTCTCCCGCATTGCAGGCAATTCTTTACCAGCTGAGCCACAGGGGAAGTCCAAGCATACTGGAGTGGGTAGCCTATCCCTTCTCCAGCGGATCTTCCGACTCAGGAATCGAACCGGGGTCTCCTGCATTGCAGGCAGATTCTTTACCAACTGAGATATCAGACCACCAGGGAAGTCCTTAAATGAGATGATTGTAAAGAGGTTTAGCATACAGAAGGTACTCAACAGATTTAACCTTTGCTTTTTGCTGGCTGCACAGTATTCTGTTGCATGTATGTACAATTCTTCTAATGGTGGGCACATAGGGGAACATCAGTTTTTCTCTGTTTGACACAAGACTGGATAGGATATCTGTGTATATGGTAAGCATAAGATGGTTAAGAGTATATTATCACTGATGGATTTGAATCCCAGTTGTGACCTCTTTCTGTCTCCTGTCCTCTTGAAATGGTGAGATGAGGGGATAAGTAGGATGAACCTAAGATGTCATTTGAAGATATATCTACAGAGCCTCTTAATGAGAGTGAAAGAGGAGAGTGAAAAAAACTGGCTTAAAACATTCAAAAAACTATGATCACGGCATCCAGTCCCATCACTTCATGGCAAATAGAGGGGTAAACAATGGAAACCGTGACAGACTTTATTTTCTTGAACTCCAAAGTCACTGCCAACAATGCCTGCAGCCATGATATTAAGACACTTGCTCCTTAGAAGAAAAGCTATGACAAACCTAGACACCTTATGAAAAAGCATAGACGTTACTCTGCCGATAAAGATGCATATGGTCAGAGCAATGGTTTTTCCAGTGGTCATGTACGGTTGTGAGAGTTGAACTGTAAAAAAGGCTGAGCACCAAAGAAGTGATGCTTTCAAATTGGAGAGAACTCTTGAGAGTTCCTCAGACTGCCAGGAGATCAAACCAGTCAATCTTAAAGGAAATCCACCCTGAATATTCATTGGAAGGACTGATGCTGAAGCTCCAATACTTTGGCCACCTGATGCAAAGAGCTCATTCATTGGAAAAGACCCTGATGCTGGGAAAGATCGAAAGCATGAGGAGAAGGGGGCAGCGGAAGAAAAGATGGTTGGATAGTATCCCTGACTCAACGGACATGAGTTTGAGCAAACTCCAGGAGATAGTGGAAGACAGAGGAGCATGGTGTGCTGAGTCCTTGGGGTTGCAAATAGTCGGACATGACTTAGTGACTGAACAACAGCTAGCGTTTTGTCCCCAGAAGGGCTGGAACGTCACAGGTGGGTGCAGGGGAAGATGCAAGTGTCTCGAGGCCCCTTCTGCAAATGTGAGAGCTGATATGCCCTATCTCAGAATCTCCCCGCCCTAGGGTGTGAAGCCAAAGGCCAACTTGTTGCATCTGACTGACAGCTGGGCTGTCCAGGGAGATGAGATAAGTGGGTGTCAGGCAGGAGGAGGCAGGTGTCAACCGCAGAGCAGGAGGAGGTGAGCACACTGTGAGCTCCCCACCCTCAACCCTGTTGAAGTCACAGAGTTGCTTAACCTTCTGAAGCAATGATAGCCCCAGACTCCCCCATATCTGACCTGGAGTCCTAACCTGGTGCCCGTCAAAATTATCCATACAACAGAGCTCCAGAACCCAGGCACTGAACCAGCCAGGAGCTCAGCTGACTGTCCTCAAGGTTGGAGGTGGCAGTGGTTATGGATTGGAGAAGTTTTTGAGGTTTTCAAAGAGGAAGTGAGGCTTCTGCTTGTGGTTCTGTTGTGTTTCTCTTTTTACTGCATGAGCCAGCCCAGCACTCCTGGCTCTACTTTGCTTCCCAAACCTCTTACTGATTGTTGTTCAGTTGCTCAGTCGTGTCTGACATTTTGCAACCCCATGGACTGCAGCACGCCAGGCTTCCCTGTCCTTTACTGTCTCCCAGAGCTTGCTCAAACTCATATCCATTGGTGGGTGATGCCATCCAACCATCGCATCCTCTGTCATCCCCTTCTCCTCCTGCCTTCAATCTTTCCCTGCATCAGGATCTTTTCCAATGAGTCGGCTCTTCACATTTGGTGGCCAAAGCATTGGAGCTTCAGCTTCAGCATCAGTCCTTCCAGTGAATATTCAGGATCTATTTCATTTAGAGTTGACTGGTTTGATCTCCTTGCTTTCCAAAGGACTCTTCAGAGTCTTCAACAACACAGCTCAAAAGCATCATTTCTTCGGCGCTCAGCATTCTTTATGGTCCAACTCTCACATCTGTACATGACTACTGGAAAAACCATAGCCTTGACTAGATGGTCCTTTGTCAGCAAAGTAATGTCTCTGCTTTTCATATGCTGTCTATGTTAGTCATAGCTTTTCTTCCAAGGAGCAAGCATCTTTTAATTTCATGGCTGCAGTCACCATCTGCAGTGATTTTGGAGCCCAAGAAGATAAAATCTGTCACTGTTTCCATTGTTTTGCCATGAAGTGATAGTACCAGATGCCGTGATCTTCATTTTTTGAATGTTGAGTTTTAAGTCAGCTTTTTCACTCTCCTCTTTAACTTTCATCACGAGATTCTTTAGTTCCTCTTTGCTTTCTGCCATAAAGGTGGTGTCGTCTGCATATCTGAGGTTATTGGTATTTCTCCTGGCAATCTTGATTCTGGCTTATGCTTCATCCAACCCAACATTTAGCATGATGTACTCTGCATATAAGTTAAACAAGCAGGGTGACAATATACAGCCTTGACATACTCCTTTCCCAATGTGGAACCAGTCCATTGTTCCATGTCCAGTTCTAATTGTTGCTTCTTGACCTGCATACAGATTTCTCAGGAGGCAGGTAAGGTGGTCTGGTATTCCCATCTCTTGAAGAATTTTACACAGTTTGTCATGATCCACACAGTCAAAGGCTTTCAGTTCAGTTCAGTCGCTCAGTAGTGTCCGACTATTTGTGACCCCATGGACTGCAGCACGCCAGGCTTCCCTGTCCACCACCAACTCCCAGAGCCTGCTCAAACTCATGTCCATTGAGTCAAAGGCTTTAGCATAGTCAATAAAGCATAAGTAGATGTTTTTCTGGAATTTTCTTGCTTTTTCTATGATCCAATAAATGTTGGCAATTTTGTCTCTTGTTCCTCTGCTTTTTCTTCCATCTTGTACATCTGGAAGTTCTCAGTTCATGTACTATTGAAGCCTGGCTTGGAGAATTTTGAGCATGACTTTGCTAGCATGTGAAATGAGTGCAACTGTGCGGTAGTTTGAACATTCTTTGGCATTGCCTTTCTTTGGGATTGAAATGAAAACTGACCTTTTCCAGGCCTGTGGCCACTTCTGAGGTTTCCAAATTTTCTGCCGTAATGAGTGCAGCACTTTCACAGCATCATCTTTTAGGATTTGAAATAGCTTAGCTGGAATTCCATCACCTCCACTAGCTTTGTTCGTAGTGATGCTTCCTAAGGCCCACTTGACTCCCCACTCCAGGTTGTCTGGCTGGAGTGATCACACCATCATGGTTATCTGGGTCTTGTTTTTGCTGACTGTATAGAGCTTCTCTGTCTTTGGCTGCAAAGAATATAATCAGTCTGGTTTCGGTATTGACCATCTGGTGATGTCCATGTGTAGAGTTGTCTCTTGTGTTGTTGGAAGAGGGTGTTTGCTATGACCAGTCCCAAACCTCTTAATGATAATAAACTTGAAAAACAAATCATTTATTTGGCTGTGTAAGGGTCTTTGTCGCAGCATGTGAGATCTTCCGTTGCAGCACGAGGGCTTCTCTCCGGCTGCGACCCTCAAGCTCCAGGACATGAAGGCTCAGGGTGGGGCTTAGTTTCCCTGAGGCATGTGGGATCTTAGTTCCTGGACGAGGGATTGAACCTGCGTCCCCTGCATTAGAAGGCAGATTCTTAACCACTGGACCACCAGATAAGGCCTGACAATAAGTCTTGACAGTTGCACACAACTCATTATTTCAGCAACATCCTGCAAGCCTTCTGGTAGCTGGGCTGTAAATTCTAAGGTCTGAGTCATGTTCCTGTGGGATATACTCCCAGCAGCTGGTTCAATGCCTGACACACAGTTGGCAATCAATAAATCTGTGAATGAGTAGGTGGGTAACTGAGTGGCAGAGTCTCAGGGCACTTGCAGGGCGCCAGCTGCTAACTCTACAGCTCATTTCCCTAGTACTTGACTTGGGCCTCCATCCATCCTAATTTTTCGGAGGGTCCTTTGGCCGCTGAAGGGAATCCAGACCCTACTGTGCTACCTCTGTAGCCCTTTTATCTCTTCACAGGCGCCCCTCTAGCTGTTCTTCCCTCAGCTCTCCTTCCCCTCTGGGACATTGCAGCTCCATGTTGGGTCATGCAGTCTTGGGCCAGTCACTTTCTTTCTCTGAGTTTCAACTTTCTTGTCTATGAAACAGAATATAATAGCATCCAGGGTCATCGTGTTGATGGAGTTAGACCAAGCGTGCCGAAGTACTTTGCAGGGTTCCTGGCACATGGTGAGGGCCTGAATGCCAGGAGCTATTATTGCTGTGTTGTGGGGACTGGTGTGGGGGCAAGACTGCTTTGGAGGAGAGCAGCAGTCTCCAACCGGGGGTTAATGAACAAAGCAATAAAACTGAATGTAATTCATCTCTCCAAGTGTGCTGCCTAAATTCTGGTCTTCCAAAGGGAGCCAGGAACATTCATCATCAGCTTTTAGGAAACTGACTTGCAGATACTTGCCTAACGAGGCAAAGAATGATGTACAATCTTAACAGTAATCCACATTTGTCAAGTGCTTGCATGGGGCCAGGCAGTGTCCTCAGGGCTTTACCTGAATTATCTTGAGGAATCACTGAAAGAACCCTGGGAGGCAAGCGTTCTTCTTATCTGCACTGGACAGATGGAGAGAGAGGCAGAGAGGTTAAGTGACTTGCCATAAGGTTGCAGAGCTGGGGTGAAATCCAGCAGAGGTAACGTTTGTTAAAAAATATCTATGCGGTGCTTCCCAGGTGGCTCAGTGGTGAAGAATCTGCCTACCTGTGCAGACGACACGGGTTAGACCCCTGATCTGGGAAGAGCCCGCTTGCCGCGGATCAGCTAAGCCCACGTGCCACGACTATCAAGCCTGTGCTCTAAAGCCTGGCAGCTGCAACTACTGAGCCTGCATGCTGCAACTGTGGAAGCCGTGCACACCCTAGAGCCCATGCTCTGCAAAAAAGAGGGGCCACTGCAATGAGAAACCCTCATGTTGCAACTACAAAGTAGTCCCCGCTCACCTCAACTAGAGAAAAGCCCCCCCGGCAATGAAGACCCAGCACAGCCATAAATAAATAAAATTATAAATACATACATGTATATTTTTCCAATTCTTTTCTGTTATAGGTTAGTTCAAGATATTGAATACAGTTCCCTCTACTATACAGTAAATTCTTTTACTGTATATTTTACACATATGTAACTAGGGATGTGTCCATCTATTTTAATAGGGATGTGTATCTTTTAATCCTACACTCCTAATGTAGCTCTCTCCCTCCTCTTCCCCCTCCACTAACCAGAAGTTTGTCTTCTGTGTCTGTGAATCTGCTTTTGTTTTGTAAATAAATTCATTTGGATTATTTTTCAATTGCACATTTAAGTGATATATAATAACTATTTTTCTGTGCCTGACAGTTAATATTCTAAAACATTCTGCGTATTACCTCTCTATGGACATCCTGTCCAGTCTTGTGTGGCACAGGGGAAAACTGGAGCCCACCAACAGAGAAATGCTACCTATTATGTCCACCAGAGGGCAGGCATGCACTTCTCTGCAGTGGAATACTATACAGCCGGGAAAAGACAGGAGGCAGAGGGTGCGTATGTTCTGGCATGAAATGATGGCCACAGGAGACTGTCAACAGAAAAAGTTACAGAATAGTATTATCATATCATCTATTAATATTCATGTATAAAAACAAAATTTAGAAGTTCATCTATTGTTTGTAGGTTCATGGATAGATGTCTGGAAAGATTAACATCAAACAAGTCACCCTGACCTACGGGAAACTGGGAAGGAGGGAGCTTCCATTTTTTTCCTTATATTCCCTGCTGCTTATCTGTATTATCTTGTAATTCACAGAAAGATGAAGAAAGTAAGTGCGCAGTGGACCAGGGGTTTGAGGATCCACGTCCACCCCTCCAGCTCTTCTGGTCCAGATACTGATTCTTTTCTGAGGCCTCCCTGGTGTCTTCTGCTCATCCCTGAAGGCCCCTTAACCCTACCTTCCCTCCACAATCACTTCCCAAGCCCTATCTGGTCTTAAAGGACTTGCTTGGCCTGGGTCTCTCCTCTGGGTCCAGGCACTGGTGTGGTTTTTTACCCCAGTTAGGAGGCCAAGATCCTACCCCTGTGCTACTCCCCCAGGGGATGTGGGACATGGTGACCTCACAGTTAAGCCAGTGACACCATAGCAGACTTGGAGGCTGACGAGGCAGAGGACCTGGCAGGGCCCAAGAGATAGGAACAAGGAAGAGATTGGCAGGTAGAGGCTATTTCCAATGGAAACTTGAAGGACTGTGTCCTCCTCCCAGGACACTCCTAGCCAGTCCTTCCAGGGGTGGGAGACCTGAAAGTCTCCACAGCCACTTTGGTTCCTAACCAAGAGGTTGTACAGACTTTTCTGTGAGTTGGGAGCAGAGTGTGATGCCAGGAGGAGAGAGCAGAGTTGGCAGATGGAAGACAAAGGTGTATGTGAATCCTCCTGGGAGATGGGGGGCTCCAATGGGCGCTCAGTGAACTTCTTGCTCCCCTTGATTGCAGCACAGCTGGAGGAGAGGCAGGCTATGACCTGGAAGGCTGGGAGGGCTGTAGCTTTTGGCGGGAGTAGAGTTCTGGTCAACCAAGAAGTCAATGAGCACCATGGGAAAGGCTCCTTTCAGCTAATCAGAAGGATGCTGAGAGGGCAACCGGGATGGGGGTAGGGGGAGGAGAGGATGGGGGGGATGATCTGGGCCCTGGGAATGGCACATGTGAATAGAGCATGAGGGACAGAAATGAAGCAGTGGGGGTGGGCTGACTCTGCCAAGAGACAGTGGAATCTGAGGGTTGGCACCAGACAGCACTTGGCTATTTGCTGTGTGTCTCTGAGTGAGTTGCTTACTCTCTCTGAGCTTCTGTTCCTTCATCATGGGGATAATAAAAGATGAAATGAGAACATTTATGAAGCCCCTAGCTTCACAATAAGTGCCAATACTTCAGCCACCTGATGCAAAGAGCCGACTCATTGGAAGAAACCCTGATGCTGGGAAAGATTGAGGGCAGGAGGAGAAGGGGGCAGCAGAGGAGGAGATGATTGGATGACATCACTGACTCATTGAACATGAGTCTGAGCCAACTCTGGGAGGCAGTGAAGGGCAGGGAAGCCTGGTATGTTGCAGTCCATGGGGTCACAAAGAGTCAGGCATGACTTAGCAACTGAGCAACGACAAGCACAGTGCCAGGCATGTAGTCAGCTGTTTGTAAGGTAGCTCGCTACTCTAATCCTCAAAATAGTCCAACCTGAGCCTGATGCTTCATCTATTCTGGGCACGTAGAGTGCAGAATTCATGGTTGTACACTATAGAAACCATTTCTGGAGGATTTAAGGAGAGGAGGAAAATCCTTGGTGGTCCAGTGGTTAGGACTCTGTGCTTTCACTGCCGAGGGCCCAGGTTTCCACAGTTCAGCAAAGAACAACAGTAGAGACACAGAGAGGAGAAATTCCCTTAAAAGATGTTGGAGGAGCGCAGAGAAGTCCTGGGAAGGCTGCAGAGCCAGGCTTGGAGGACAGGCTGGATCGAGAGAGGCTGGACAGCCCAGAGAGGACTGTGTGACCTGCCTGGACCCCTTTCTTTGAAAATCTGCTCTCCTGGAAGCTGACGTAGCACCATCCACAGAGTGGGCTCCATCCACCTGCCACCCCTGGACCGCAGGCTTCTGATCACAGTCTGGATGGGTCCATGTGGTCAGTCTGGTCCATGGCACCTGCCTGCAGCATGTGTTCGGGTGGGGAGGCCGAAATTCAGCCTGTTGCTTTTCCGGCTTTTATAGTGGAATGTGTCTTCTGCCTCCTTCCAGCCTCTAGTGAGAGAAAGTTCCAGATGCTGGGCATCCAAAACTCCTGGGAAGTGTCTACATGGGAAATGAGAATAAGTAGAGAGTGGTACCTGTCCTTGAGATACAGACATGTAGGGGTCAGTTCTGCAGGTAAACGATGGTGACAGGAAGTGGAGGGGGCCATAGCGCAAGTGAGTACCGGCCAGGGGCCAAGCCGGCAGAATACTATGTCCCTTGCTCACATGGAGAGTTTGAAACATCCCTGTGTGTTCCATGACAGCTGGTGGCACAGCCAGATGAGCCTGAGGCTTGGGCGGCCCCACTGGGCCAGGCACTGTGGATACACTAACTAGGGGCAGAATTTACGTGAGGGCGGGGGAGATGAACCCTCTTCAGCTCTCGGCAGTGATGAAGTTGCTCAGCTGGAAAAGCTGTTTCTGGCCTAAGGGGCCTCCCTTTTCGATATCTAGTCATGCTTCATAGGCATTTTGCCATATCTCTAACTTATCCCTCACCCAGTGGGGGCCTCAGGATTCTGTCTAAATTGGAGAAAAGGTTCCCAGGACAGAGAAATCAGAGGCGGGATGAGGAGGAGGAAGATGTACTTGCTACCTCCAGGGCCTTTGCTGTGCGAGATCAGATTCCTGCTCACCCCGCTGCCTCTCTGTTTCCTCCTAAGCTGCCTGCTTTTGTCTCTGCCTGTTCCTGTCCCTGCCAACTGCCCATCCCTGTCTCAGCTGGGTCCCCTTCCCTAAAGGACCTCAGCTCCAGCCTTTGAGCCCTGCTCTGTCGCCCTCCTGCTCAGCCATCGGGGTTCCCTGAGAGTCACAGCTAAGGCTCTTCCCCACTCCATCATCCCCCACACTGAAATTCTGGTAGCCCCAGTTTCCTGTGGCCCCAAACTCCTGCAGTGTGGCCTCAGGTAGGTAAAGGCTGGTGGGCGGCTCGCCCATGTCTCAGGTCCCAGAGGGCCCCCGGCCTGCCTGCCAGCCCTCCCCTTCCTATTTGTGGCAACTTCAAATGTAGCACTTTCCTGTCACCTCTCACACCCACGGGAGCCTCAGTCACAGGCAGAGGCTGGCTGCCCGCCTGCCGGCTTCCTTCCCCAGCCAGAGAGGACTTCTGCAGAGCCAGGTGAAGAGCCTTGCACAGGCTGCGCCTCCTCCTGGGGTGATTGGAGACCTGGGGCAGGGTGGGGAGGAGTCAGGGGAGAGGGAGAAGAAACTGGGCTTCGGAGGAATGAGACACCCATGTAAGGGTGCCAGGCTTTGAGGGGCACCGGGGTTAGGGAGGGAAGAGGGGGAAAGGAGGAGAAGGAGGAGAGCCTTAGGGTGTGTGACCCTCAGTGAAGTGACCGGCAGAGAAGTGAAGTGCTAACTGAGCAGACAGCTGTCACCGAGCAGCTTCCTGTCAGGCCAGTCAGGACCGGGGGACCCCGAGTCCACTTGCTCAGACCAGCCCAGATGAGGAAGCTGAGCCTGGGAAGTCTGGGTGGCAGGACACTGGGGCTTCCTCAGCTGCCCCCCAAAGCTGGTAGGTGTAGGTGAGGAGCCGGTGGTTGATCGAGTCGTGGAGACATGAGCCCCTCCCAGCATGGAAGAGAGTAGCCAGCCTCTCAATTCCCTGTGGCCCCGAGGAGGTCTGGAATATTTCCTCAGATCTCTGAGCTCGCTTGGAAGTATCTCCATGAGGACTTCTCTCCCTCCTGTCTTCCCCAGGGATGGGGATCAGACCAGTTCTACCCTTAGCCTCTGACTGGCGAGTCTCCATTCATTCCTCTTCTAGCCCCTGCTTGAGAGCGTCGTAGGCTTCTAAATGTTGGTGCCGAGAGAGTCCTTTCATGTCAGCCAGTCTAACCCTCCCATTTTGCAGATAAAGAAACTGAGGCCAGGAGAGGCAGTGACTGGCTCGAGGTCACACAGTGATTTCCGGGGAGAGCCAGCCTTGGAAGTCAGGCTCTTGTTTGGAGGACCTTCACTGCTGTGACGGACCTGTCTTCCCAGCAGGTGGCAGGGCCATGAAGGGGGAGCTTGCTCCAGAGCTGGGTTGTTGCCACAAGACCAAGCCCCTGGGGAGCACAGGGGCTTCTCTGTCCCCCCACCTGGACTCCCAGCTCTGCCAAGATGGCCAGGTAATGTGAGGTCCTGGTCCTATCTCTGAGCCCAGGATGCTTCTGGAAGGAGAGGAGGTTAGGAAGGAGTCGGGGCGGGGGGGCGGTGGTGGTGGTGTGTGTGGATATCTGAAGGGACCTGGATTCTCCTGGTCCTAAGCACCTCTACCCCAGGACCTCACAGGAACGTGCCCTCGGAGGTGCCAGAGACCCTCTGCCATGCCCAGGGCCAGACTCTCTGTGGGACATGAGAAGGGACAGGCCATGCAGAGCTGAGTGTCACGGGGGCCTGGGCCTTGGAGGAGGCTCAGGGCCCTCCTGTGGGGTGCACAGTCTTTCATGAGGGGCTTTTCTCTTAAGTTCACCTCAGATCCATTGAGAACACAGTACATAGTCTGAGACAGAGTGGGATGAGGGTGGTGAGGAAGGATGGGTGGGAGGGAAGAACAGGGCTGGGTGGGGGGTTCTGGGGCAGGGGGAGGGCAACCCTGGGGGTGGACGTGTAAGTCCCTTGGAAAGGAAATGCGGATGAGGGAAGGGGAAGCCCTCTGACTGATGGACATGGCAGAGGTGAGTATGTGTGTGTTGAGGGGCGGGTCTTAGCTTCTCCTTCCCCTCTGGAAATCAAACAAGGGGTGGGGCAATCTCAGGGGACTCCCAGTCCCCACCCCCAAGCCCCTTCCCTCTGCCTCCCAGGTCTTCCCAGCCTTCAAGCCACATCCAGACACAGTGGATCCTCATGATCAGTCCTGGGCCAGCTGGCTGTGCCCATGGCCACTGGCACCAGCCAAGTCTGCCCTGCTGGCCTGCCCCCGGGGCCTGGACCTATACCTGTGCGCCCTGCAGTCGGCAACCCTGGCAACAGCCCCGCGGGGTCTCAGGGAGGATGCTTTCAGCACACGTAAGCCCAGGGCAACTTCACTTTCACTTTTCACTTTCATGCATAGGAGAAGGAAATGGCAACCCACTCCAGTGTTCTTGCCTGGGGAATCCCAGGGGCGGGGGAGCCTGGTGGGCTGCCGTCTATGGGGTCGCACAGAGTCGGACACAACTGAAACGACTTAGCAGCAGCAGCAGCAAGCCCAGGGCACAGGGCCGCACCCGGTGGAGGTGGGAGGTGGGGGCAGGTATTGTTAGGTTTGAGGAGGAGAGACGGAGCAGGCCCAGTGTCACTGGTGAGGACGGAGCCTCAGGTATATGCTACTTCCACATTTTGACCTGGAGCTGTGGCCTGGGCATGTGTGGAACGGGCAGTGGTTTTTCTCAGGCATGGGTGCGGAATCTGATGGAGGTGTAGCCAAAGTCCCAGGAGTTGAGGGTGGGTGATCTGTCTGCCTAGAACACTTGAGCTAGAGGGGCCTGTGTCATCAGGCAGGAAGCTTGCTTGGGAGGCAGGGAGCCGGGGGGTGGTGTCTTGGTTCTGCCCCTTCTAGCTCTGTGACCTCGAGTACATCACAGAAGCCAGTTTCTGCTTTCACAAAGGACCATCTCACTATACCTCTACGATTATTGCATACAGTACACCATTTCCTTACGCAACTCAACCTGGAGGGCAGGGACCATGCTGCTGTGTCCAGCACAGAGTAAAGCAGCCCAGTAAAGCTGGTTGAGTGAATCAGTGAGGGTCCAAGCAGACAACCTACTTTTGAATACTGATGCACATTTAGTATTTTACTTGACATCGCTCCTCGTTTAACTCCTACCTCACTGGCTGTTGCACCTCACTCTCCCTTGCGAGCTCTCCTTGACTTACCCTCCTGAGTCTTCCCACGCTCCAGAATTCGGTCTGGAGCTACCTCCTTGTCCCTCGCCTCATCCCTTCTCCTCCTTCTCCTCTCCTCTCTCCTATTCTTCCCTCCTCTTCTGTTCTCTTGAGCAGTTTGTTGAAACTTCCTGCGATACTAGAAAGGTTCTACACTTGTGCTATCTGACACCTGAGCCTTTTAAATGTGGCTAGTACAAGTGAGAAGCTGGGTTTTTTGTTTTTGGTTTGTACTTAAAGGTGTACGATGGCTACTGTTTTGGACACAGCAGATCTAGGGCCATCCTTTATGTGATCTTATTTGAGCCCATGGCACCCACACTTCTGCCTCCAGCTCAAGCCACTCCTTTAATCTCTAAACCAGTTCATCCAACTGGCCTCTGACTTCTCTACCTACATGTCTAACAGGCTTCTTGAATCCTTTTTGCTCCCTGAAATGGTTACACACTGCACAAATGCCAGCCTCTTTATCAGCAAGGGCAGTGGCAGACCAGGAAAGCCCAGAGAAAGGAGCTGCCGTGCAGGCTAGAGTCCTCTCCCAGCTCGGAGCCGGGCAGGTTAGGTGCAGAGCTGACCTTGACTTCAGGCTATCACAATCTTCCTTTTTCTACTCAGGGCACCTGCCACCAAGGCTGCCTGCCAGCTCCTCCAGTGGCAAGAAACTCCCACCCAAGTGTCCTCCGAGCAGTGACAAGATGGGAAGCCAGACAGAAAGAGCTGGCGGGGGGGCCCCCTGCCCATCCTTCTCTCCTCCCAACAGCTCTTCCCCAAATTCTTGGCAAAATAAGAAGAGCCCCTTGGCTTTCTGCTCCTGTCCCCCAACCCCATCCAGCTCCAAAGAACTCTCCTCCCACTTCCGCCCATTCTATCCTGCCTACCCATTTTTCCTGCCCGCTCCTTACCTGGTCACATGTGGGAGCCTACCTTCAATGCCATGTCCCCCCCGCTTCAAGCTGCCCCAAGACACCCCCTACGCCACCATGGCTGTGCCCAGCTTGCTGATTAATGTCAATGAGCCCGAGCACCCCAGCACCTGGGGGGAGACCCTGCGCCCCTACCCAGGGGCCTGTCAAGACTCCGGCCAAACCCAACCCTCCCAGAGCCAGAATCTGGGCCTTGCCACTGCCAGGACCTACTCCACAGGGCCGGAGCAGGCTGGAAGGGTGGCTGCAGGAAAGCGGGCCCCGCTGGGCTCCCAGGCTGGCTCTGCGGCACTGCCTTACCCGCTGAAGAAAGAGAACGGCAAAATCCTGTATGAGTGCAACGTGTGCAGTAAGAGCTTCGGGCAGCTCTCCAACCTCAAGGTATCTGCCTCCGGGCCCCCAAGGTTCCTGCTGGGCATCCTTTGGTGACCCTTTCCCATCCTGCTTCAAGAATCAAGGACCTGGGGCAGAGGGAATTCCAGCTCAGCCTCTAGGGCCTGTGACCTTGGCTGGTCCATTTGGCCCTGCAGTTTCGCATCTGTAGAGTGGAGTCCTCTCCACACAAAAGACTGTCCATGAGATCATCTCATTTCAGCTAAAAATAGACAAACTGAGGAAAGATGTTCCCAAGGTTACCTTGATTTAAGGGTGCAGCCAGGTCTCCATCTGAGTCTCTCAATATCTAGGGCAAAGCCCTTTCTTGAAGAGTCATCCTCTCTGATTCCCTGGTAATCCTCCTCTTGTTAATTTATTTAAAGGTCAGGTCCGGAACAGGTGAATTTTAGTGAATCTAGACCTGACAACCAGCCTTTTTCAACTGGGATCCAACACAACAGCAAGTGTGCTGTAGGCGTCATTATAGGCATCGTCCAGCAGGGGGCGACCATGGACATATCTCTGTATCAGCCAAGATCTGACGTTAGGGGCAAGTTGACACCTGCTGAAATAGAGGAAAATTTACTGGTTGTTGGAGAACAGATCTTCTGCATCCTCTAGGGCATGAGTTTTTAAACGTTAATGAGCCTCAAACCACTTGGAGAGCTGGCCCCAGCCCTAGGCCCTCCCTAAGCCCCAGCCCCAGAGATTTCAGTTCAGCTGCTCTGTGGGTGGGGCCTGAGAGTCTGCCTTTCTAACACCCTCCCAGGTGACGCTGATGCTGCTGGTCTGTGGGCCACACGTTGAGAAGCACTGCACAAGACATATATCTAGGGGGCACACATAGGGAACCCCTTACCTGGCCTGCTGACCACAGCCATCTCCATCTTCCCTTCCGCAGGGCAGCAGAGAGCCCGAGGGGAGCCTAGGGGATGGTAGATTGGCCTTCAGGGAGGTGATACAGAGGCAGGGGGCTTGAAAGGCCTTGATGCCAAAAGGGGGTCCTGCGAGGATGCGGGTAGAGATTTGAGGAGGATCCCTGGCCCTGACGGGGGGGCTCTGGGCGGTTGACAGCATTTCTCCCACGCCTGGCTCAGGTCCATCTGCGAGTGCACAGCGGGGAGCGCCCGTTCCAGTGCGCCCTGTGCCAGAAGAGCTTCACCCAGCTCGCCCACCTGCAGAAGCACCACCTGGTGCATACTGGGGAGCGGCCCCACGAGTGCCCGGTGAGACCCTCCACCCCCTCCCCTGTCCTCCTGCAGGCTGGGGAGGAGTTCTAGGCCCCTGGGGGATGGCACCTGTGGCCTCCATTCCTCCACTGTCCTGAGAAAATGGAGCTAGGGCAGGAGGCAAGGGGTGGGGGCGGGGAGGGAGGGGAAAGGGAAGGGCCAGGGTGCGCTATTGGAGGACACTCCCTGGGCCTGGAGGGGAGAATAGCGATGTGTGTCTAGGGGTGGAGAAGAATGAAGCTGGAGGTCCTGGGGAGCGGACACCCACTGGTGACTTCCCAGCATCGTCGGAGGAGTTAATGCTAGTGTGTGTGCAAAGTCGATGAACTCTACTGATAACATCAGCTCAGTGTTAGCTCCCTCCCTCTTTGAGCTTCACCATGTCTCCAGGGAGTTTGGAAGGGCCAGAACTCTTTCCCTGTTTTACAGAGGCAGGAACAAAAGCAGCATAATGGTGACAGTCTAGGCTACCTGGGTTCAAATCTTAGCTCTGCCTCCAATTTGCTGTGTGAGCTTCGTCTACTGGCCTCACTCCTCTAAGCCTCTGCATGTTACCTGTTAATACAGAAGTAGTGCTTAGTCCCGATTCTCCAGTCCTGAAGAAGACTACATAAGACCAACTCCTGGCACGCAGCAGCTCCCAGTAAATGTTAATTGCACGCACAGAAGCTGCAGCCCTACGCTTAAGGGTTCTATGTGATTATGTTATTCAGTCCTCCATGCCTACGAGATTAGGTATTAATACTCTATGTCAGCCATCAACAGAGCAAGGCTCAGAAAGGGGAGGTCTCCTGTACAAGGTCATGCAAGGAGCAGAAGAACCAGGATACTAACCCAGGCTGCCTGGCTCCAATGTGCCAGATACCATGGTCCCAGGGAGGAATCATGGGGGAAAGCTTCCAGGCCTGCATCACAGGGAGGTGGTGGTCTTGGCGGGGTGTTTCCAAGATGGGGAGTGGGGAGCAGAGATGCTGGGTGACCCAGGCAGGCAGAGCTGATACCAGTGCCTGTCCCATCAGATGTGTGACAAGCGCTTCAGCAGCTCCAGCAACCTGAAGACACATCTGCGCCTGCACTCGGGCGCCCGGCCTTTCCAGTGCAGCGTCTGCCCGAGTCGCTTCACCCAGCTCGTTCACCTGAAGCTGCACCTTCGTCTGCACGCCCCACGGCCCTGCGGCCTGGCTCACACCCACCTGCCCCTGGCCTCTCTCACCTACCTTGCCCGCTGACACCAGGGGGCCCTAGATATTCTGGCAGCGCCTTCAGAGAGGCAGATGGACTGGGACGTGGACAAGGTCAAGGTGTCCTCAGCATCCCAGGGCAAGTAAGGGCCTGAGCCATGGTGCCAGGACTGCCCTAGGGAGGGGGCAGGGGCGGAGCAATGAAAGGATTTTCTCTACGATGAATTGAGGCCTCCTGAGCTTCAATAGTGCAGGGGGAGGTCAGAGTGTATTTGCCAGACTTCACGTCCCACTCCACCTGGCAGGTCACGGGACACAGCCAGGAAGAGACTATGCTGCCCACCGTGTGTATGTGTGTGTTGGGGGGTGCCTGCAGCCACCTACCTCTGGCTGGGTTTGAGTTCCACCCTCTGTTCGGGACCTATCTGGGACCAGGCCCTCCATCTCAGCTAGCCGATGGACAGTCCAGCCTTCCAGGTCTCTGCAGGGTGCAGACTGTGGTGCTGTGTTGCCAGGCACAGGGCACTCTTTTCTGAACCAGCACCGGCCCAGATATCTGTCTGCTGCTTCCTGCAACCTCCTTGTCTCCCAGTTCCTAGAGGCCACTGTGCCCCCTCAGCTGGTACTCCCTGCCGTGGTCAGGTGGGACACGTTCATCTCCCTCTGTATATGCCAGGATCTGAGCCTCCTGTGAGAGAGGCAGGAACACAGGGATGTCAGGGTCCACTCATGACCCAGAAGTAAGATGTCCCCCTGTGTGTCAAGGACCAGTCATCCCAGAGGACAAAGAGCGAAGGGGGTACCAAGCTTGGGGAAGGGGTAGAGGCCCTACAAGGACTACAGGTAGGGAAGAACTGGCAGAGAGAGCCTGGGAACTAGGGCCCTCTTGATGATCTTTTTCCCTGGAGTCCTAGAGGACCCCCTCAAGTGTGCAAAATGTGCCTTCTCCCAGAGAGAGTGGTAGCATTAGATGGGAAAGGGTACTGCCCTATGGGGGTATAGGAAGCCCAGGCTATAATCACAACAGTAGCTATTATTAAGTAATAATTTGTTGTTCAGTCGCTAAGTCATGTCTGACTCTGCAACCCCATGGACTGCAGCACGCCAAGCTTCCCTATCTTTCACTCTCTCCTGGAGTTTGCTCAAGTTCATGTCCATTAAGTCAGTGATGCTATCTAACCATCTCATCCTCTGTCATCCCCTTCTCCTCTTGCCCTCCGTCTTTCCCAGCATTAGGGTTTTTTTCCCCAGTGAGTCAGCTCTTTACATCAGGTGATCAAAGTATTGGAGTTTCAGCTTCAGCATCAGTCCTTCCAGTGAATATTCAGGGTTGATTTCCTATAGGATTGACTGGTTTGATTTTCCAGTCCAAGGGACTCTCAAGAGTCTTCTCCAGCATTACAGTTCAAAAGCGTCAATTCTTTGGTGCTCAGCCTGCTTTATGGTCTAACTCTCACATCCTACATGACTACTGGAAAAACCACAGCTTTGATTATACAGACCTTTATTGGCAAGGTGATGTGTCTGCTTTTTAATACGCTTTCTAGGTTTGTCATAGCTTTCCTTCCAGGGAGCTAGCATCGTTTAGTTTCATGACTGCAGTCACCATCAGGAGCGATTTTGCGTCCGTGCTAAGTCTCTTCAGTCGTGTTCGACTCTTTGTGACCTTATGGACTGTAGCCCGCCAGGCTCCTCTGTCCACGGGATTCTCCAGGCAAGAATACTAGAGTGGGTCGCCATTTCCTCCTCTAGGGGATCTTCCCAACCCAAGGATCTTATTTCTCCTGCATTGACAGGTGGGTTCTTTACCACTAGCGCCGCCTGGGAAGCCCAACGGTGATTTTGGAGCCCAAGAAAAGAAAATCTATCACTGCTTCCATTTTTTCCCCTTCTGTTTGCCATGAAATCATGCCACGATCATGGATGCCATGATATTAGTTTCTTGAATGTTAAGTTCTAAGCCAGTTTTTTAATTATTAAATAATTATTATTGGGCTTCCCTGGTGCCTCAGATGGTAAAGAATCTGCCTGCAATGTGGGAAACCCAGGTTCGATCCCTGGGTAGGGAAGATCCCTTGGAGAAGGGAATGGCAAATCACTCCAGTATTCTTGCCTGGAAAACTCCATGGACAGAGGAGCCTGGCAGTCTACGGTCATAATATTAATAGCCGGCCAACTTCCAGCAGGTGGCATACCTGTGGATTTCAGATTGGCTCCCCACCAGGGTACTGGATGAGATTTTCGCTGTGCCCTAGGGTCTCCAGGACCCAGAGAGAGAGCGTACTCTCATTGGACACTCTCACCAGCAGGGTGAGGGCAGGGTTGGCATCGGTCCCCACCAATAATCACGGTCTAGGTTCCAAACCCACTAGATCAACCGTTTGGCCCCGCCCAGCAAGCCAACCACTCAGCTAGGCAACCCCCACGACCACGCCCACTCCCGCCCCTGGCTCCGCCCTTGCATTCTAGCCCCTCCTCCGGGGGGGCACGCGGGAAAGACCCTGGGCTCGGTCTACCCTCCTAGTCCTGTTTTCCCGCCCACCTTGTGCAGGCCCAGCTTGAAGTCTTCCAACACCCTGACCAGTGGGTCCCCTGGCGCTTCCGGAGGCCTAAAGACGTAGCGCGGCCAGGGCCAGGAGCTGGGTCCCCGGCAGCGGGGCAGGGGTGCGGGGAAGGAGGGTCGGGGGGAGAGGGGATAGCCGGGGTGGAGAGGACCCCTGCAGAGCGCACCCCCTAGCCCTGGGGCTTGGGCAGTATGTGGATCTGTCCCACTCCCCCGCCCTCACGGACTTCGGGCCGGGCGCTGTTTGCTCAAGGGGGGCGTGCCGGAGGAGGCGTATATCTGCAAATGAGCGAGATCCGGGTGGCCCCCGCGGCCCCGGAGCAGTCAGTGCCCGGGACCTTGCCCTCGCCATGGCCGAGCGGCGCGGGGGCCTAGGGGCCCGCCTGGCTCGCCGCCTGGCCGGGCTGGGGGTCCGGAGGGAGCGCAAGGGGAAGCGGACCCCGGAGGAGGCCAGATCCCGGGATAGGTGAGGGGTTTGGAGGAGGGGCGCACCGGGCGCCCCTGGGCCCGAGGGTGTGGATGTGTGTCTTGCAGTGTGCAGTGGATGTTCAAGTAAGCCTGTCTGAGTGACTGGAAGCATTAAAATATACCAAGGGGTGTACTACGATTTGGGGTATGTGGACTTTATAAAGTCCCTGTACTTTTTAAAACTTTTACAACAATTTTGCAGTTTCCTAGATCTGGCGGGTGGCCAGGGAACTCCTGATTTCCTCTCTGAAGATAATTGAAAGGCAAATACGGTGGCACCTCCTGCCGCTGTGGACTTTGATTCTCTCATCACAGGCCAGTTTAGCTCTTGCCTTCATGTCACTTTGTCATGAGTATGACAGGTTCCTGAGTTGGCTTAGACTGCACTCTATTTGCCCTTTCATGACATGAAGAGGCTTTCCCCCATCATCCTAGATTGTATTAACAATAAACTTATTTGCCACTTGCTTGATGCTTTTCCTGGATTATCTCATTTAATCATCCCAGCGGCTGTACCAGGCAGGTATTTTGTGTGAGTCAGATACGGAAATGGAAGTTCAGAGATGTCAAGTCACCTCTCCAGTCACACAGCTTGGAACTGGTGGGGCTGGGACACAGACTTCTGCAGTTTGACTCCGGGGCCCACAGCCTGAAGCCCTGGGCTGCTCTGTTGCCTTGAGAGATTTCAGAACTCAAGCAAAGGGGCCAGAGTTCTGTCCTAACCCGAGAGGCCACTGGCCATGTGACCTTGAACAAATTGCTACATCTCTCTTAGCCAGTTCACTTGCACCTGATGTCTAGAGGCAGGGAAAAGGCTGTATGGATTGCCAGGCTGAATGGCCAAGAAAGGGATAGAGTAGAGGATCCCAGGAGCTTACAGGCCCAATGTCTGCAAAGAATGTCAGGAGGGATCACAGGAAACAAGTGTCTGTGCAGTTCTGATCTTATGACGTAGCTGTCTCCGGCCTGCCCTGGGAGGAGTGGAGGCATGGTTGAGCCCAGGGTGAGGGGAGGGGTTTGTGCTGCTCTCTCACACCAAAGAGAGCAGGGAGGGGAGGGTCGAGCCACCCTAAACCTGGAAGCTTGGGTGCCCGGGGGTGCCCATACGCTGCCAGCGCCCGGCCTGGAAGACACACCCCCCGTTCCTTTACCCCATCTGGCAGGAACCTGCCCTGTAGGCCCACATGGCACTGTTCCTCCCTTTCTTTCTCCACTTGAGAGGAGGCAGCGTTGCAGGTGAGTCAGGGACAGGGAGGGCCGGGTAGGGACTACGCATGCTCCTGGGGCCAGCCTGATGATACGTCCCATGTGTGTACTTGGACTTGGTTCTCACTGGCCGTGGGCGTGGGACTCTGGAACGGAGGGACAGGCCCCTGGCCCCTGCTGATTGCCTGGAGTAGGGGGCAGAGTGCACGGAGCTGGCAGCCAAGGCCCTCCTCTTCTTGCCCCGTTAGAGGCGTGATGCCCAGACAGGCTTTGGAGTGAGACCATCCTAGAGTCTTAACTCCACCAGCTGTGTGACTTTACCACCCTGGACCTCAGTTTCCTTATCTGAAAAATGAGGACACTGCTATCTACCCTTTAGGATTATTGTGAGGCTTAAAGGGGATTATGGAGGTGTAATACCGAGTGCTAAACCTGGCATAGGGTGGGCCTCAGCAAATGGAAAGCTTTTGAATTATTAGGGTACTGTCCTTTTTCTGTATTCTGGTCCTGATATAGGCCTAGTCCCCATTTTGTTCTAGGCCCATCCCTGTCTCTCTTTCTCTGGGGCTGGCGTGGACAAGTGGGGTTGGGGGCAGAGAGGAGGCTGTGCATAGACCTCCCCTGCCCCCCAAGACTTCAGGTGCTCATCTTGCCTGCAGGGGCCCTTAGAGACGAGGGCCATCAGGTCCAGTCTGGGGCAGGAGATGAGGAGTCTACTTCACTTCCTCCCCTGTGTTTCCTTCCCAGGCCCAGGGGTGGCCAGAGCTGCCCTGACCTGGCCCAGGGCCAGGGCAGCACCAGCAAAGTCAGCCTCAAGGTAGGAGAGAATCCTAGGGTTGGGGAGGGGAGGGGAGGGGAAAAGAAGCTGTTGGGAGGGGCTGGGCCAGCCCTGAGAACCCTGACTTACAAGTTAGGCAACTGCAGTCCTCTCCTCCCTCCTCTGCCAGGGATACACTGTGTGACCCTGGGCATATCACTCCTTACTTCTGAACCTCAGCTTCCCCATCCAGAAAATGGGGACAATCATGCCTTTTAGGGCTGTTGTGAGTAATAAGGTATCAGATGTAGGACATCCAGCATGGAGCCCAGATGCTTAGGAAACAGCTTCCTAACGTAGGGGCCCCTGGAGGAAGCCCTGTCCTCAGGACCCCATTTCCCACACTCCCTCCTTTAACTTGACCTTCCCCATCTTTGACTCCCTTTCCCCACTTCCTGGCATGGCCCCCAGGGGTGACGCTGGGCCAGTGACTTAACCTTCTGGCCGAAGTTTCCCCATCCTCAGCGGGAACCTGAGCCATGGATTGGACAGAGACCAGGTCCCCCACCCTCTATCCCCTGGATAGCAGAAGGCTTCCTCTAGAGATGGCTCAAGCAGGCATGTGTTTCTCTGTGATCCTGAACATCATCAGTGATTACTAGAGTACTGCTGGGTACGCTGCATGGATTATCTCATACAATATTCTCAGCACTCCCAGGAAGCAGATACTATTATTATCATGCCCATTTAGCACATGGGGAAACTAACATGCAAGAGGTATTGCAGCTAGAAAGTAACAGTGCTGAGAATCAAGCCCAGGTTGCCTTGCTCCAGACTCCCAGATTAATCATCCAGCCTTCCTGTTTCTTGAGATTTTCAGCCCCTGGGGAGTGAGAGGCTGCATCTATTTCATAGATGTGTAAAATCAGGTATTTGGGATTAAAGGCCCCTGCTAAGGAGAAATTTGACCCCAGATTTGGCTCCTCTGTTGCCAAGGACACAAATCCATCCCTGAAGACTGGCATTTGGGGGGCAGTGTCTATTCAGGTCTGTGGTCCTGAACCCTCTCCCCTCACCCCCACAGCTAGGCTGGGCCCCAGGGGAAGACGGCAGACAGAAGTCAGGGTTGTCCCACTTTTAGGGGAACCCTCTTCCCTGGCTTCCTCTTGTCCCAAGAACATCTCTATACCCGATACCTCCTTCAGGTGTGTTTGGAACACTCAGGCTGTGAGGGTATTGGAGAGGCGGCTGCAGGCTCTGGAAGCCTGGAGTGGGCAGAAGCCAGGGGCGTTGTGGCAGGCATGCCCACACAGGCCCTAATCCCCAGGGCAGCTGGTAGCAAAGGGCCAGAAGCCAGTGGAGTCCTGGGAAACCAGCAGTTGGCCTGAGAGTCAGGAACCCTCACTGTGCGACCTTGGTCATGTCGGCGTCTCTCTCAGCCTCCCTTTCCTCGTATGTAGAATGGGAAGGGGTGAGATAAATGCCAAAGGAACTTTCCAGAGCTCTGCCTCTTTGTCCAGCTCTTGCGGCCTTGGCAGCCTCTCTGTAGGGCAGCTCCGCTTGGTGTCAGAGCTCTCTTCAGCTTCTCCTGTGCCAAGGAGGGCAGCCAGGGGTGCCGGGGGGGTACCCAGGGGGCAGGCCAGAGAGGCTATCACTGGGTCTCTGCTTCTGCTTTCCCTCAGGCCCAAGCCCAGAGCCGCTCAGAGTTGGACCTTCGGGCAGGGAGCCTTGGCTCCTGGCTTTGGAAGCGACGACACAGCTCAGGGGGGCTGGTGGAGCCTCTGGGGCGCCTCCAGAGGCCTGCTGTAGGCAGCGCCTCTGACCTGGCCAACCATGCCTCCATGGGGCCAGAGAGCCTGGCACCAGCGGTGACCTCAGGAGAGCCTGCTGGAGCCAGGGGTCCCTCAGGCCCACCACTGGCGCCTGGATGTTTGGAACAAGGACCTCCGGGCCACACCTGCCGGCAACCCCCACACTCAGCCCGGGGGTTTCCTCTGCTGCCCGAGGCACCCAGCAACCTGGAAGACGTGCTGCCCCGCCCAGCGTCCTGCCCCAGGGCAGAGGGGGCAAAGGGCGAGCCTACCAGTCCAGGGCCAGCCCTGCCAGAGCCAACCCTGCCAGAGCTAGCCCAGACCCTACGTGAGCGTCCCTCTGCCAGGAGGACCCGCTACTACCACATCACTGTCAGCCTGCAGGGGCGTGAGCAAGCACCTGGGGAGGAGACGGAAGAGCCCAAACCGGCCCAACCAGCTCCCCACCCCTGCGGCCCTGAGGAATCCAGGGGCTGGCAGGAGCCTCCCCAGGGGCCCCGCCCCATCACAGGGTGCCTAGCTGACCCGCCTCAGGAACCCCAGCTCCGAGCCCCACCACATCAGGGGAGCACGGCCCAGCGGCAGGAGCTCCGGGCCGGCCGGACGCCTGGGTCCCCACACAGACGGTGAGTAGATTTCATCCCCCACGTGGGGCAGTGGGGGAGGAGGAAACTGACCTGGCCGCCCCTTCCTGGGTCTCTATCTCGTCTCTGGGCTTCTCTAAACCATTCATTCAGTTCTCCCGGGCATAGGCTGACTCTGCCATCCCCTCCCCTTCCCATCTCTGCCCTCTGTTGCCTGCCCCCCAACCCCGTGCATGCCCGCAGGCTGCCTCCCGGGACCCAGGTTTGCTCTCCTCCTCCATCCACCTGGGGAGGGGGATATCCTGTCGCAGAGAGGATGGGGAGGGTCACCTTATCTTCAGCAACACCTTCCCCAGACCCTCGTTCTGTTCTGGAGACCACTTTCTCAGCCTGAGACGAGAACTCTCAGGTGATGCTGGATGTCCTGGGGTGAGTTGCTTAACTTCTCTGGGCCTTGAGTCATCAAGTTGATTTGGTCACTGGAGATGAAGGAGGAGGAGGAGGAGGTTACAGGAAGATACTTTGAACTCTAGAGAGTGGGGCAACCAAAACAGCCCAGATGCTTATTAATAACGCTTCAGTCGCAGCAATAATTACCCCACCTGGCCCTGTGTTGGTGAACAGGCGCTGAGGTTCCCAAGCCCTGGTTTTTTTTTTTTTTAACCTTTTTATTTTGTATTGCAGTATAGCCAATTAACAACGTTGTAATAGTTTCAGGTGGACAGCAAAGGGACTCGGCCATAGATATACATGTATCCATTCTCCCCAGACTCCCCTCCCACCCAGGCTGCCACATAACATTGCTAAGCCTTGGTTTTTCTTTTTTTAAAGCCTTGGTTTTTAATCTGTGGCTGCAGGGACCCCTGACTCTCCTGAATCTGCCTGGTGGGTTCAGAGAAAGGAGGATGGGTCCTGTAAAACTCACTGCCAACACGGTGAACTTGAGACCTCTCTAGAACCACTTGGAAGGGCACACCAGGCCTCAGACAGCGTTCTGAAAAGTTCCTACTGATGATGGTGGTGGTTGTCACCTATGGTTCCCTTTCTCAGCGTAATTCTATTTAATCCTCACAGCAGCCCCATGAAGTAGGGCTGATCCTGTTCTCCACCCTCTCACCCCAATGACAGAAGGGAAACTAAGGTTCAGACAGGTTTCATCACCTGCTCTAAGTCGACCAGAAAATGAAGGGGCAAGAATCTGAACCCAAATACCTGTGTTCCAGAGCTTCCCCGGTGGCTCAGCGGTTAAAAAACTCCACCTGCAATGCAGGAGACACAGGTTCAGTCCCTGGGTTGGGAAGATCCCCTGGAGAAGGGAATGGCAGCCACTCTAGTGTTCTTGCCTGGGAAATCCCATGGACAGCGGAGACCGGTGGGCTACAGTCTATGGGGTCATAAAGAGACAGACACGACTGAAGCAACTGAGCGTGCACGCCTGCACCCGTGTTCTAAACACCTCTCTCTCCTGCCTCTCACAGAGGCCTCAGAGGCCCCGTGCAGACGGCGGGGGGTGGCGGGGTGCTGAGTGTGGTTGCTGTACAGAGCTTTCTGTGACCTGTGATTTCTTTGTGACTACATGGGGGTGAAGTCTACTACCATCTGTGCGGGGACCCAGATTTGGAAGCACTGTGGCGGCAGAGGCAACACCAAGGATGCCCACGCCTCTGGGCCGGAGTCAGGATGATGATCCTGCGACAAGGAAGAGGGACCTGTGTGACCCAGGCTGGCTCAGGGACCTGCTCAGTGGGGAAGGTTGAATAAGAATCCCTGATTACGCACCCTCCTCCTATTTTTTTTTTTCCTTTTCCCTTCACTGAACAACTGATTCTTTCTTTTTAACCAACATCAATTTTCCATCACGGTAGGCAGAACTCTACCTTGAGAAAGCTTACAGTGATCCTAGAAGAGTCAGTTCAAAACAGATGAGCTAATGCAGGGTCTAAAGCAGATCCTGAAGGGTGGTGGGGGTGGGGGGCGGAGGAGGGCTACAGAGAGAGAGAGGGTGGGTGGAGGAGGCAGGCCTTGGCGAGGGGAAAGGAAGGGGCAGCAGGTTTGGCTGGGGGACTCCGTCTGCCACTCCCTGACTATTTTGGGCACGGGTGGATAATGACAGATTCGCAGGAGGCGAGGGCTCAGAGGGGAAGGAAGTGGAGCTCCAGGGGTGTCATTTCTTCTCTGTGCTCCCTTTCTGGGGCAGGCTTCCCTGGGCCAGGACTGGCAAATATGGGGAGGCGGGGGAGGCACGACGCAATCAGGGCCGGATATGTAAGACGTGTATGCATCCAGGTGTGGTTGTCTGTCCCAGTGAGGGTTAATTTCAAGGGGAGAAGGGCTGGAGACTGTGGCCTGACTGTGTGTGTGTGTACTGGGAACATGTGTGCACGTGTCGTTGTGCTTGTGGGTTCCTGCGTCTGTGTGACTTGTGTGTCTGCTGTGTCCCTGTGCGTGTGTCCCTGAGTACCTGTGTCTGACTCTGGTTCTGACTGTGTATGCCGGGGTAAGTGTCTGCGTGTGTTTGCGCCTGTGTGATTCTGTGCCCTGTTTGTTGGTGTGTGCCTGTGTGTGACACAGCATGTGCTTGTGGGCCTGTGGGCCGGTTTGGCCTAGTTTGGGGGTGACTCACAGGTAAGCGGGGAGAATCCAGGCCTTGTTGAGTTAGACAAGGTTCTTTCCCACACTCCCCCCCACCCCCTCCACAGCCCCTCCCTTTCCCAGCCCCACACAGCTGATCTGGAAGTCACAGGTGACCCGGCTGGTTCCGGGGCCTTGAAGAAGAGAGGGCTCTGGAAATGGGCATTTCTGCTGGCCTAGGAGAGGCCTCCTGGGGTTTTGAGGTGTGTTTTCAGAGGAAGGACAAAACAGGGTCAGGGGATCTATAGGCAGGCAAATTCCTGCTTAGTGTGAAGAACATTCTAGCCATCGTGACTATTCAGGGACGGAACAGGTCAGCTGTTAAATTGCGACCTCCCTGTCCCTAGAGGTATGCAGGCAGAAACAAATGACCACATGCTTGTGGAATGACTATCAGGGGTGTTGTCTGGGGGCTGGGTTCAGAGAGGCATAGAATTCTGATTATTGGGAGGTCACAGACGTATCTGATACGAATACCAGTGGCCTCCTCTTCCGAGGCTCTCCTGTGGCAAAAGCCTATGGAGGCCTTCCAAATGTGGTTCCTGTTTTTATGTCTAATTCTTTGACCCCTGAACTCCCGGAATACCACTTTCAAGAGAAATTGGCTTTGGATGAATCTAACCAGAACCTGGGGCTTCCCCAGGGGCTCAACAGTAAAGAATCCACCTGCAATTCAGGAGATGCAGGAGGCGTGGGTTTCATCCCTGGGTCAGAAAGATCCCCTGGAGGAGGAAACGGCAACTCACTCCAGTACTCTTGCCTGGGTAATTCCGCAGACAGAGGAGCCTGGTGGGCTGCAGTCCACAGGGTCCCACAAAGAGTGGGACACGACTGAATGACTGAGCACGCACGGGTGCAACCAGAACCTAGCACATCGCCTAACACGATGAACGGTGAATGAGTGAGTGAAGGAGTGAATACACGACTTAGAACCCAGGCTCTGCCCCTACTGTTGGTGCCATCACGGCTGGGGAATCTCAGCGAATGGTGGTTATTATCATTAGTACCAGCCAGGAAGACAGAGATTCTGTTGGAAGAAAAAGAGCTCCTTAGTGAGGACAGAGGAGAAGGCTGGGCCTTAGGGAAGGGCTACAATCAGGTGTCTGAGTGTGTGGCTGTCAGGAATTCGGGCCTGGGGAAAGAATTGGGCATCCCTTCCAGCCCCTCCCCTCCGTCATACACAAGACTTTCCTGGGGCCACCCAGAGCCCATCCTGGACCAGGCCACATGCTGTCAGAGTCACCAATGGTCCCCGAGTCAGGTCAGGCTTCCCTGGGCCTCAGCCCCATTCAGCTCTGTCCCTCATAAAACCTGAGTCACTTCTGGGGCCACAAGACAGGGTCAAAGTTCTGGGTTCCATCAGCCTCTCAGGAGGGAGGGAAATGGAGAAGAGGGGAGGGCAGTCGGGGGCATGGGTCCATTTCCGGCCTTAAGGGCCCCTATGATGGTCTGGGGGCTGCCTCACAGAGAGGAGGAGCTGCAGACAGGCCGGTACTGAGGCTGGCGCAGAACAGGCTCATCTCTTGGGTTCTTGAGGCCTGAGAATAGGATTGCCCTACTAGTGCAGCCTGGAAGTCAGAGAGGGGACTGCCCGGCCCCTTCCAGGACTGCTGTGCCTCCTTTAAAAGTAAACCCCCCAAAACACAGAGTCTTAGTTTACCAGATACATTAGGAAGTTTGATTTGGTGGTTCACCACTTAGGGTTAGATTCAACCCTTGTCTCTGCTACTGTGTGACTCTGGGCAAATTTCCTAATCTCTCTGAGTCTTTCCCCCCACCCACATCTGCAGAAGGGGAATGTGTGTTCATAATTTATAAATAATTTATTCTGTCTTAAAAAATTGAAGTATACTGGATTTAATATAGCAAAGTGATTCAACTATATGCTATTTTCCATTATAGGTTATTACAAGATATTGAATATAGTGCCCTGTGCAATATAGTAAATCCTTGCTGCTTATCTGTTTTATAAACAGTAGTTTGTATCTGTTAATCTCATACCCCTAATTTATGCCTCCCCCTCCCCTTTGGTAACCATAAGCTTGTTTTCAGTGTCTGTGAGACTATTTCTGTTTTGCCCATAGATTTTTTTTGGCTGTGTTGTGTGGCTTGCAGGATCTTAGTTCTGACCAGGGATTGAACCTGCACCCTCTGCAGTGTAAGCGCAAGTCCTAATCGCTGGGACCACTAGGCAATTCCCATGCATAAATTCATTTGTATCATTTTTTAGTTTCTACATGTAAGTGATATCATATTATGTTTGTCTTTCTCTGTCTGATTTACTTCTCTAAGTATGCTGCTGCTGCTGCTGCTGCTAAGTCGCTTCAGTCGTGTCCGACTCTGTGTGACCCCACAGACGGCAGCCCACCAGGCTCCTCTGTCCCTGGGATTCTCCAGGCAAGAACACTGGAGTGGGTTGCCATTTCCTTCTCCAATGCATGAAAGTGAAAAGGGAAAGTGAAGTCGCTCAGTCGTGTCCGACTCCTATCGACCCCATGGTACTCCCTAGGTCCATCCCTATTTTTGCAAATGGCGATATCTCACTCTTTTTTATGGCTGGATAATAGCCCACTGTGTTTATACACCACATCTTCTTAAACCATCGTCTATGGATGGACACTTTAGCTGCTTCCATGTCTCGACTATTGTAAAGAGTGCTGCTGTGAACATTTAAGTGTATGTATCTTTTTGAATTAGAGTTTGCATCCTTTCTGGATATCTATCCAAGAGTGGGATTGCTGGATGATATGGTACCTTGCTTTTTAGTTTTTTAAGAAAACTCCATACTGTTTGCCATAGTGAATAATTTATTCTTCATGGGGAAACATAGGAGTCAGCATTTTCGTTTATAAAGTGAGTTTTTATTCTTTCTCTCATACTGGATTCCGACAATAACCCTGTGAAGCACATACTCTTGTTATTCCAGTTTTCTGGCCGGGGGCCCTGAAACTTGCTGGGGGAAAAGTGGCTGCCCAAGGTCATCTTGCTGATGAGTGACAGGGATAGGGGGAACCCAGCTTTGCTTGAGGCCAAAGCTGTCTTTCCTCACCTTCCTTCATCAGGATTGGAAACAGGGTCAGAACATTGCTTGTCTAGTTTTCAGCTTTCCGGTTTTCTAATTTTTAGCTCCTAGAGGACTAGCCCCAGGGCTCCTTGGGCAGCGTCACAGCCCTGTCCACAGACCAGTGAGTCGGATCCACATGCCTCTTTTCTTCCTCTCTCTCCTTCTAGGCTTAGGCCTCAGCTTCACCCCTTGAAGGACCGTGGCATAGGAGAACGCCTGAAAGTAGGGAGAGGGGTGGGAGCTCTGAGGGTATCGTGCCCATTTTACTGATGAAGAAACAAAGGCCCTGAAACGCTGGTCTGAGGTTACTCAGTCTGACCTCTGCAGAGACAGCTATTCTACACTGCAGGAGCCACCCTGACCACTCCCCCTGACCCCATCTTTTTTCTTCCCGGCACCCTCTGCAGCGAGCTGGACCACAGCGAGCCAAGGACACCGCAGGACGCCTTGCCGGGGCCCAACATGGAGGAGGCCAGTGGGCCCCCGGCTGAGGCCAAGGCCCAAGTGGTGAGCACCACGTTGACATGGCGGCAGCAGCCCCCTGCCCAGGACGAGGTCAAACACCGTTTCCACAAGGTGTCCCTGGTGTCAGGGGCCCGGTTGGAAGCCCCCTCCAAGGAGACGTTTGAGTCCAGCTATCGTCGAGAGGAAGTCAATGGCTTTGCTGTCTGGGAGGAAGAGACCGTGAACCACCAGGGCCCCCGGGACGGGGCTGGCTCCAAGAGCTTCCAGAGCCACGGGCCCGTCTTTTCCAAGAAGTACATACTACCCCTCAAGGAAAAAAGGCCAGTGGGAAGACTGAAGGAGGCTGCGGAGCAGGGTGACGGCAGCCCCCAGCCCCCCAGGACCGAGCCGCCGAGCGCGGGAGCCACGGCCAGGACTGAGTTTTTGGTGCCAGCGCACGGGCCCCGGGAGCCGAGCCCCCACCCGGGTGTGAGTCTCGCCAGCGGCAGCTCCAGGAGCCTGGAGGAGCGGCGGGTGACGCGCACTGTGCGGACCACCGTGATGGTGGGAGGCCACGTGGACCGCCGGGTGACCAGCACCGTGATCAACTCCGTGGGGCCCTCACTCTTGGGTGAGGCCCTGCCAAGGGGCCGCAGTGTTTCCCGCGCGGTTCGGGCAGTGGTGGTGAACCCCCAGACCGAGGGCTCCCCCAGTCGCAGTCAAGCCCTGGAGCTGCTAAGTAGCCTTGTACCAGCTGAGCGGACCGCCCCCACCAGCCGGCTTCCCAAGCCCCTGGCTGCTGTGCCACGGAGTCCAGGTCTGGGCAGCACAGAAGGGTCAGCCCTTAGGCAGCTGCCTGAGACAAGGACGGCAGAGCCGAAGGACAGATCTGCTCCAGGCCCTGCGGGCTTCCTGGAGGAGGCTCACCCCACTCTGAGCCAGGAGGTCCCTGCAGCCCACCCAGACCAGGAACAGGACAGAGCCCTGGGTGCTGGGGTCCATGAGGTCCCAAGGGTGCAGAGACCTGCCAGCCCCACCCAGTCCCCTCTCCAGACCTCTCAGGGCCACACCCCAGTACCCTCCTCTCCCAGACTCCAGACCCGAACCCTCTCCCTGAGCCTAGTTCACCCCCCAGAGCAACCTGAAGCACCTACTCAGGCTCGGGCCCAGCTCACTCTCAATCCCCAGGGACCCCAGGCCCTGCCCTCCATCAAAAGAGAAGGGCTTTCAGATCCCCCTGCGGCCACCATCCTGCCCATGGTGAAGACTGAGGTTGTTATAGTCCCTGGACAATCTCTTGCTCCATCCTCTATGAGATGGAAGGCCATCAACAGCCCGGGAGGTCTTTCTGCTCCATCCTCCCCAAAGAATAAGGTTGTTCAGGACTCTGAAAAAGTCCCTGTTGTTCCCCTTATCCAGAAAGAGATAGTACAGGGCCCTGGGGTTCCTGCTGACTCATCTCCCAACCAGAAAGAGGTAGTGCAGGGTCCGAGTGTTCCTGCTGCCTCAGCCCCCAAACCAACCAAGGTTGCCCAGGGCCCAGAAGTCAGCCCGATCAGCCAGAAAGAGGTCGTCTGGAGTATGGCAGGCAGCCCTGTCCCTCCCCTCCCCAAGGAAGAGGCTGCTCAAGGCCTGACAATTCCTGCCGTCCCATCCCCCAAACAGGAAAAGGTTGTCCAGGGGTCTGAAGAAAGCATCGTCTCATCTCCCACCCAAAAAGAAGCTGTCCAGGACCCTGGTGCTTCTAATGTTCCATCTTCCACCCAGAAAGTAGCTGTCCAGGCCCCAGCCACTCTCATCGCTCCCTCCTCCTCAGTGGGCAGGATATCCTCTGGTCCAGGAGGTCCCCCAGCCCCGGTGATGATGGGAGCAGAGACCAGCCGGGAGTCCCAGCTTGTCCCTGAAGCCACCAAGGGCAAGACGTTCCTGGAGCCATCAAGGGAGGAGGAGGAGGTGGCCCTGACCGCTGACCTGGAGATTTTCCTGGATACCCTGCGGAGCATGGAGCCTCCTGAGATCCTGCGCACTCACCGGCTACCTCGAGCCCCCCGCTCCTCCTACCTGGCCATGTACGCCACCCTGCCTGCCATCGAGGAGGACCAGCCTGGGCCGTGCGTGCTGGGACCCAGCCCCCAGGAGGTGCCCACCCTGGAAGTAAAGAAGGAAGAGAAGGCACAGGAGGAGGAGGAAGAAGAGCCAGAGAACCCCTACCTGAGTGACGATGAAAAGCTCCAGCGCAGGCAGGAGAGAGCCAGGCCGGGCCCCCCCAGGGACCCCTCCCCTGCCCGGCCTGCCCAGGTCTCTTGCTCTCCTCTGGAGATGATGAAGAAGCATGTAGCAGGTGCCAAGGGCCCCCACCCAGAACCTGGGCCAGAGTGGCAGGCAGGCAGCCGGCCCACTTCCCGTCTTGGAGGCAGCCTCCTCTTTGGGGGTCTGATGCCTGCCCTGAAGGAGGCCCCCACCTTGGAACCACTGGGCACAAAACTATCCGCTCTGCAGCCCCATGGGGCACCGGGGCTCAAGAAGGGTCCAGGACAGCTGCCCCTGCTCTACAGTGAAAGGCCGCCTTCACAAAAGCCGGCACGTGCCCGGCCCCCGGAGGGGTGGGTGAGTGAGGCCTTAGGCGGGCAACGGAGGAGGGCCTGGCCTCATCTAGGCCAGGGTTTGGATCCTGTGAGGACCGGGATCCTGGGAGGCAGTCTCCCGATCCGAGCAGCAGGCTGTTTGCACTGAGGATTCCTAAGGGCTTGATAAAATCTCAGAAGCTGGGGAAGGGGGCAGTTCCGGGGACAGAGTGATGAAGCCCTGGGGGCTGGGAGCAAGCGTAGCATTCTCTATGGGCCAGCTCTTTGCGGGTTGGAGGCCTGCAGGGAGGATATGGGATTCCTAGAGTGGCAGGTTAAGAGAGGCAATAAAGAGGCAACCCCATAAAGACGTATCACGGCTCTCCATTCCAGAACCCAGCACTGAAGACCCAGGGCAAGCTGAACACGAGGCCTGGAAAGGTAGGGGGCGCTGGGGTTGGGGGGCAAATGGGTGGAAGAACAGGAGGTGGGGGTTCCAGGGACGGGCCCTAAGGACCCCTCTGGGCCTTCTTGCAGATTGTCCTCTTCTCAGAGCCTGGCTGCCAAGGCAGCCGCAAGGAGGTCTGGGAAGATACTGATGATGCTTCCGGCTGGGCCCATGTGGCCTCCGTACGGGTGGTCCGAGGCTGGTGAGTGCGGAGCTCCCGGCGGGCTCTGGCATGTGAACCTCGGGGATGTGAGGACAGTGAGAAGTGCCCACTGAGGGCAGAAGCCCCCCATAGCTACCCAGAGACCCTGCCTTGCGGGGACATCCTCCCCACGTATCTCCCACCCAACTCCATTCGGTGACCCTAGGTCTCTGTGCCCACAGCTGGGTGCTGCACGAACAGCCAGCATTCCAGGGCCGGAAGCTGGTCCTGCCTCAAGGGGATACAGAACTTGGAGCCCCAGGATCAGCATGGAGTACCCAAGGCATTGGCTCCCTGAGGAGGGTCGTCCGGGTGAGTGGCTGGGTGTGGGGGACCAGATGTCGCCTCATCTACCCTAAGTCCCAGGCCTTGAGGAGGAAGACAGGGACACCTAGAGCTGGGATTTCTAGGAGAGATCACAGGCTTGGAGCCTGAAGAGGGTTTATACCTGTATAGAGTCCTGACTGTGGAGCCAACTGGAGAGGAAAGGGATTCTGCGGGATGCTCAGCCTGGCTTGGGGAGGCCGAGGCCAAGCCGCACTAGCTCCAGCTGGAGCCTGGGGAAGGATGGAGTTAGAGCAACATAAATGGGTGGGGCTGGCTGTGGGCACTCACCACCCATCCAGGGCCCAGGTGTTCAGGCCCGCAGCCAGAGCTGAGGTGCCGCGCATAGACCCACGCGCACACAGACGCTTCCCTGGTGGCTCAATGCTAAGGAATCTGCCTGCCAATGCAGGAGACAGGGGTTTGGTCCCTGGGTCAGGAAGATCCCTTAGAGAAGGAAGTGGCAACCCACTCCAGTGTTCTTGCCTGGGAAATCCCATGGACAGAGGAACCTGGCCAGCTATAGTCCATGGGGTTGCAGAGACCACAGGGACTAAACAACAACAGCGTGGTCGGAAAGGACACAATGTTATATTTCATATCTCTAAGGTGGGGAAATACCATTTTCAGAACACAGGTTTATAAATCACTAAAATTAAGCGGACAAAACCATCTTGGACACCAGAGAGACCCAGAAAAGAAAACAGAAATCTAAAATCAGGACGTTTTGGGATTTTTTTTTTTTTCTCTTCTTTTTTAATGGAAGGACAAAATAACTCTTGAGTCCAGAGCTGTTGCAATCCTCCTGGTAAGAGAGGAAGAGAATCTTATGTTAACTAGGGCAGTGGCCCAGCCATGCAAAAGAGGGGACAAGAATTTTCAAACCCTCTCTAGAAACACACAAATGTTTGCAGACAATTTATTGTGAGCTTCTCACAATAAATTCATCTTCATGTGGGAGGTAATTTAGGTACAAAAGAGAACCAAGGGCTTTGAAGTCTGGCGGACTTGGGTTCCTTTGATTCAGTGAGCATTGATTAGGTGCCTACTGTGTTCCAGGCACTGGGATGTGCTTTGCAACAGTGAACAAAAACTGCACAGCTCTGTTCTTGGCCCTGCCACTTACAGGCCGGGTGCCCTCAGGCAGCCCACTTAACCTCACTGAGTCTGACTTTCCTAGTCTGGGAATGCCGTAACACTTCCCACTGGGAAGACCAAATGAGAAGGGGTAGGACAGGACCTTAGCATATGTCTTACACTCAGTAGATGTTTCATAAACATTTTAAAAAATACTTATTTATTTACTTCCTCAGCTATGCTGGGTCTTAGTTGCAGCATCTGGGGTCTAGTTCTCTGACCAGGGATCAAACCTGGGCCCCCTGTATTGGGAGCTCAGCATCTTAGCCACTGGATGACTGGAGAAGTCCCTGTTTCATAAACATTTGATGAAGAAGCGAGTGAATGAAAATGATCCTGATGAAGAAGAAACACCCAGAAATGCAGAAAGGATCTGTAGCTTCCTGAGATGCAGAGCAGGTGGAGGCCAGTTTCACTTCAGTTCAGTTCAGTCACTCAGTCGTGTCCGACTCTCTGTGACCCCATGGACTGCAGCACGCCAGGCCTCCCTGTCCATCACCAGCTCCCGGAGCTTACTCAAACTCATGTCCATTGAGTCGGTGATGCCATCCAACCATCTCATCCTCTGTCGTCCCCTTCTCCTCCCACCTTCAATCTTTCCCAGCATCAGGGTCTTTTCCAAGGAGTCAGTTCTTTGCATCAGGTGGCCAAAGTAGTGGAGTTTCAGCTTAAGCATCAGTCCTTCCAGTTTAGGAAGGGGTAGAAATTGGTAATGGCACCCCACTCCAGTACTCTTGCCTGGAAAATCCCATGGATGGAGGAGCCTGGTGGGCTGCAGTCCACTGGGTCGCAAAGAGTTGGACACAACTGAGTGACTTCACTTTGACTTTTCACTTTCATGCATTGGAGAAGGAAGTGGCAACCCACTCCAGTGTTCTTGCCTGGAGAATCCCAGGGACAGGGGAGCCTGGTGGGCTGTCTATGGGGTCGCACAGGGTCAGACACAACTGAAGCAACTTAGCAGCAGCAGCAGCAGCAGAAATTGGTATAGAGTTGGAATTGTATACAAAGAAGGATCAAATTCAGATCTCCAGAAATGGCTGTCCATCCTGCCCATCCCTCCACCAGGCTGGAAATGAGGTTCCCAGAGGCAGGGCAAAGGGCATGGTACTTGGCAGGCTCCTTCTGAGAACTTTGGTCTTAGGTCCCAAAGGGCCAGCGAGAGAGGGACCAGCGAGGGCTTTGGACTCAGGCTTATCTGGCTGACATTGCAGAGAACACCCCAGTTGTTTCTGGCTTCTGGGGAGAAGCCCCTGGCAGCCCCAGCTGAACAGACTTGGGGAAGGCAGGTGTGGACGGGGGTAGTCTCTGAAGGGTGATGGGTGGTTTTGTTTTTATCTTTTGACTATGCCACACGGCATATGGGATCTTAGTTTCCTGACCAGGGATTGAACCCATGCTCCCCTGAATTGGCAACGGAGTCTTAACCACTTGCTGTTGTTCAGTCGCTAAGTCATGTCCGACTCTTTGTGACCCCATGGACTGCAGCATGCCGGTTTTCCCTGTCTTTCACTATCTCTCACAGTTTGCTCAAACTCACGTCCACCGAGTCGGTGATGGCATCCAACAATCTCCTCTGTCGTCCCTTCTCCTCCTGCCTTCAACCTTTCCCAGCATCAGGGTCTTTTCCAATGAGTTGGCTCTTCACATCAGGTGGCCAAAGTATTGGAGCTTCAGCTTCAGCATTAGTGCTTCCAATGAATATTCAGGGTTTATTTCCTTTAGGAATGAGTGGTTGGATCTCCTTGCTGTCCAAGGGACTCTCTAGAGTCTTCTCCAGCACCACAATTCAAAAGCATCAATTATTTGCCCCTCATCTTCTTTATTGTCCAATTCTCACATCCATACATGACTCTGGAAAAACCATAGCTTTGACTCTATGGACTTTTGTCAGCAAAGTGATATCTCTGCTTTTTAATATGCTGTCTAGGTTTGTCATAGCTTTCCTTCCAAGGAGCAAACGTCTTTCCATTTCATGGCTACAGTCACCATTCACAGTGATTTGGGAGCCCAAGAAAATAAAGTCGGTCACTACTTCCACTTTTTCCCCATCTATTTGCCATGAACTGATGGGACCAGATGCCATGATCTTAGTTTTCTGAATGGTGAGTTTTAAGCCAGCTTTTTCACTCTCCTCTTTCGCCCTCATCAAGAGGCTCTTTAGTTCCTCTTCACTTTCTGCCATTAGCGTGGTATCATCTGCACAGATGAGGTTATTGATATTTCTCCCAGCAATCTTGATTCCAGTCTGTGCTTCATCCAGCCTGGCATTTTGCATGATGTACTCTGCATTTAAGTTAAACAAGCAGGGTGACAATACACAGCCTTGTCACACTCCTTTCCCAATTTTGAATCAGTTAGTTGTTCCCTGTCTGGTTCTAACTGTTGCTTCTTGACCTGCATACAGATTTCTCAGAAGGCAGGTCAGGTGGTCTGGTCCCATCTCTTCAAGAATTTTCCAAAGTTTGTTGTGATCCACACACTCAAAGGCTTTAGCATAGTCAATGAAGCAGAAGTAGATGCTTTCCTGGAATTTCCTTGCTTTCTCTATGACCAACGAATGTTGGCAGTTTGATCTATTTTTCCTCTGCCTTTTCTAAATGCAGCTTGTACATCTGGAAGTTCTTGGTTCACATACTGCTGAAGCCTAGCTTGAAGGATTTTGAGCATAATCTTGCTAGCATGTGAAAGTGAGTGCAATTGTACAGTAATTTAAACATTCTTTGGCATTGTCCTTCTTTGGGATTGGAATGAAAACTAACCTTTTTCAGTCCTGTGGTCATTTCTGAGTTTTCCAAATTTGCTGGCATATTGAGTGCAGCACTTTAACAGCATCATCTTTTAGGATTTGAAATAGCTCAGCTGGCATTCCATCACCTCCACTAGCTTTGTTCATGGTAATACTTCCTAAGGTCCACTTGACTTCACAGTCTCGGGTGTCTAGCTCTAGCTGAGTGACCACACCATCGTGGTCATTGGGGCCATTACGACTCCCTCTTCCAGGGAGGTCCAAGGTGCTGTTTTACACTTCATTTTCCCACCCCTCTCCTTCTGCAGGACTACATTACCCCAGAGATCAGTCTGTACTCTGAGGAGGGCCTCAAAGGGGAGCAAGTGAAGCTGACTGAGGCCTTGGAGGACCCCCAGGGCCTGGAGAGGCCCCTGCAAGTGGCATCTGCCACTGTTTCCGCAGGACTGTGAGTCTGGGCTTTCTGGAAGCCCTTCATTTAACACTCACTCTGCTGGGTGCTGGGGACACAGAGGTGACAGGACATGGTTCCTGCCTGCGAGAAGTGCTCAGCCTACTGGCGGGGCCAGGCAAGCAAGCAGACAGTAGCAATCCGGAGTTCCAGGATGGAGGAGCACGGGGCTGCAGGAGCAAAGAACAGCACCAAACCAGCCCAGGTCAGAGAAGCCTTCCTGGAGGAGGAGACTCCTCAGCTGGGATGAATTGGCTCCGTGAAAGCAGGGGCTTCATACGTTTTGTTCACTACTGTGTCCCTGATGCCTGAAGCAGGAACTGGCATGGGGTAGATGGCCCTGAATATCTGTTAACTGAATGAATGGGGGGAAAAAAAGAGTATACTAGCACCTACAAAGGCCCAGAGGTGAGAGATCTAAGCTTTGAAAGTTCAGTCTGGCCAGAGAAAGCAGCACAATTGGGGAGATGGGAGGCCCAGGAGGAAAGCCTCTTTGTGCAGCTGGGCTGTATTATGAGGCTAATGGAGAATTTTAAGCAGGTATGGGTGCTAGAAAGAACTCTTAGCCTCTGTGTGCAATTAGAGAGGGTCAGGTCAGAAGAGAGATCAATGGACTGGCTGCTGCAGGAGATGATGGGGGCCTGAAATGTTCTCCAGAGTTCCCTTGATCAGGGCTTCTCCCCCCAAACTCAATTCTTCCCTCTGCACCTTCCACCCCATCCACTAATCTGTATTCCTGGGAGTCTAGGGTGCAGCTACTTCTCTGCCTTCTTCCAGGTGGCTTCTATACCCCAAACCCTTCTTTGAAGATACTCCCTGCATTCTGGAGCCTGGAGAGTACCCCACCTCAGAGGCCTGGGGAGCATCAGACCCCAGCATGGGCTCCCTGAAGCCCATGAGATTGGTAAGGAGTAGGTGGGCCCAGTAGCCTTGCCCTGCAGTCTGGAAGAAGAGGCAGGGCCTGGGAACTCCTACTGGGAATAGGATTCGAGGAGAGGGAGGATTTGATCCTAAGGGAAGGGGGTAGGACATGGGATTGGCCATTTTTAAGGGTCTCAGGAACAAGTGAACCCAAAGTCATCAGCCCCAGTCTGTCTCTCCCCACCTCTGGGCTGGGGTCTCACTCTGTCTTCTCTGCAGGGCTGCCCAAGTGTGGAGAGGCCAGGGGAGCCCAAGGTAAGAGCCTGGGCTTCAGGGTCAAAGCGGGCCTTTGGGTAGGGGGTGTGTATGTGTGTGTATGCACCATGGCCTGGACTAGAAGATGGAGAGGAGGGCGCTGGGGCCAGAGGCTAGGTCTGGGGGCAGGTGGTGGTGGTGATGGTGGAAGCCGACTGATTGATTGGGAACCTGCTTTTGATGTAGAAGGACCAAGTCACAGGTCAGAGAAGAGAAAGGAGTCAGGGGAGGGCATGGGGCTCAAGCGAGGGACTGGGAGGGCTTAGCTCTGGGCTGATGCTGGCGAGAGTCATCCGGGGATGGCTGGGTGGGTCTGGTCCAACCCCACGCTGCCCCTTCCCCCACAGGCTGTGGTGTATGAGGCCCCAGGGTTTCAGGGCCGGAGCTGGGAAGTGAACAGAGACATCTACAACCTGCAGCAGCCAGAGGATAGCCAGAGCCCCAGCTTGGCCTCTGTGGGGTCCCTGCGAGTTCTCGGGGGCTGGTGAGGACTCAGGACCCCTCCTTCTACCTCATCCTCCCCACTGGCCTCTACCCTCCAGGGTGGGGATGACCTGGGCTGCCTGGGGGTGGGGGCAGCTACTTCACAATCCGTGGGCTTCCTGTGACTCCCTGCTCATCTGTCTCCCCCTGCTCAGCTGGGTGGGCTACGAGAAGGAGGGTTTCCGGGGTCACCAGTATCTGCTGGAAGAGGGAGAATACGCTGATTGGTCACGCTGGGGAGGCTATAACGAGGTGTTGACCTCCCTGCGGGTCATCCGAACGGTAAGCAAGAGCAATTGGGACATTCAGCGGGTACCCTCTGTTGAGAGAATTTGTGCCTCCTCTCCTTGTTCTCCAGGGTAGTGGAAGTCTTCCTGGAGTCTAGCCTCTCTCCCTCCTGCTGCCCTTCCCCAGCCCACCCTGATCACCTCACCCCAAAGTCCTTTAGTGGGATGCGTCCTAGGGGTCTGGGCACTCCCAGGGGTTTCCTTCTGTCCGTCCGTGAGCCGGGAGCAATCGACTGTCCCTCGGGCCTAGGACTTCGGGGATCCAGCCGTGGTGCTGTTTGAGGCCATGGACTTCGAGGGGCCGGGCGTGGAGGTGAGCGAGGCATTGCCAGACGTGGAGCTGGCGGGACACGGCCCCAGAACACAGGCCATCCACGTGCTCAGCGGCGTGTGAGTGACTAGGGGGCTCCGGGGAGCTGGGCGGGCCGGGGGCGGCTCCAGCAGAGGCGTCGGCTCCGCCCCGCTGACCCGCACCCCGCCCTTCCTGCAGGTGGGTGGCGTATCAGGAGGTGGGTTTCTCCGGGGAGCAGTACGTGCTGGAGAAGGGCGTGTACCGCAACTGCGACGACTGGGGCTCGGGCAACAGCGCCCTCGCCTCGCTGCAGCCGGTCCTTCAGGTGCGTGGCGGCCGCAGGAGCCGGGCCTCTTGGTGGGGAGGGGTCTGGGGTCTGGGCTGTGCCCGCTTCAGTGGAGGCGGGACTAGAAGGAGCAGGCCTGGAGCTCCTGGGGGCGGGGTCTCCTGAAAGGGGGCGGAGTCAACACAGACTCCAGACTCCGCGCGAACTGCGAAAAGGGTCTGGAATATTGACACCAGAGGCGTTGAGGCTAGGGGCTAGTACTCTCGTTGAATCTCAAAACTTTGGTCCCTTCCTTCAGGTCGGGGAGCACAATCTGCACTTTATCTCAAAGGTAAGGAGGTGGTTGGGGCCTCTGTCTCCTCACCCTCATTTAAAATCTCTCCGTCTCTTCCCCATTCTCTCCCCCTCAACTCCATCACCCTCCTTCACTCTCACCTCTTCCCGTCTCTGCTGCCAGATTCAGCTTTTCTCCGGCCCCGACTTCCTGGGTGACCACATCTCTTTTGAAGATGACCAGAGGTCTCTGCCCACCGCCTTCCAGCCCCAGTCTTGCCGAGTCCACGGCGGCAGGTGAGGACGTGGGAAAGGGGAGACTGGGCCTGTGGGCGCCTGCCCTGGAGCGCTTAGCTCAGCTTGGAAATCGAGGCTGCAGTTAGGTTTTTGTTTGAAATGACTTCCTTCCTTTGGCTTCCTTGGGGTAAGCTCTTCTGCCCCGAGAATCATGCAATCTTAAAAGAAACAAAGCAAAATAAAGTTTTAATAGCAAATGTAAACATTGTAGACAGTATAAAGAACTTCAGTTTTCATTCACCGCTCTGCCTTTTTTTTTTTTTTGGTAGAATATTTTAAATCCCCAACCCAACATAAAATTTCACAGGTAAATAATTCAGTATATATCTCTAACAAGAAAGGACACACGGCCTCAAGTTATTATCACATATGATAAAATGAGGAGTAATTTATTATTACCTAATACCCAGTCCATGTTCAAATTCCTCCCGTTATCTCAAAAAATGCCTTTGTGAAATTCGTTTGTTTTTCTTAGAATCCAGACAGGGTCCACACATCACATTTGGTCCATTTGATCTCTAATGTATAGCAGTCCCCTCCCCTTCTTTTTGTCTGATACCATTCATTCGTTTAAAGAAACCCAATAATTTGCCCTGTAAGTTTCCCATCTTCTGTGTTGTAGATGATTGCTTCCTTTTAAGCTTGTTCCTCTGTGCCCCATATTTCCTGTAAACAGGTAGTTTACCTCCAGAGGCTTGCTGAGATTCAGGGTGTTGTGTTTCTTTGTCAAGAATATTATATACCTGGTACATGTACTTCCCACTGCACCACATCAGGATGCACGTGTCTCGTTGTCCCTTTTTAAATGATATTAAGATCCCTACATTATAAGATTCCTCAGTGACCTTTATTTAATGATATCTAGTATCCATCGCTAGGAGTCGGATACGACTGAGCGACTTCACTTTCACTTTTCACTTTCATGCATTGAAGGAGGAAATGGCAACCCACTCTAGTGTTTTTGCCTGGAGAATCCCACGGATGGGGGAGCCTGGTGGGCTGCATGTCGCACAGAGTCGGACACGACTGAAGCGACTTAGCAGCAGCAGCAGCAGCAGCAGTATCCATTGATGATAATTGCCTAGACTCATTATTTCTTTAGAGGTTACAAAATGATTTTCTAGGTTTTGTTATTCATTCTACATATGTTAGCTGGAATACTTCTATAAAGAAGAACTTTCCCTTTTTAACTATTTATTTACCTGAAATACTTTCTGCAAAAAAGGCAGTTTGATCCTTTCCCAAGAGTCAGTGTTTGCCCCTTTCTCTTTATCAATTTTCAGAATAATGTTTGAATCAGTGCCCTAGCAACCACCAAAGCTGACCAATGAAGATTTTTTAAAAAGTATTGTTATGGACTCATGGGTTTTTATGTATATGAAAGGCTCCGGTCCTCTGGAGTCACTATTCTTTTGTGTACTCAAATTACTTCACCTTTGGCAAATGGACGCCCCTCCGGATTGCTTCCTGGGTACTTTTAAAAAATGTGTATGTTTATTTTTTACTGCATCGGGTCTTTGTTGCACTGCCAGGGCTTCTCTCTGTGGCAGGTGGGCTGCCCTAAAGCATGAGGGATTTTAGTTCCCGCACCAGGGCTTCAACCCGAGTCTTCTGCATTGAAAAGTAGATTCTTAATCATTGAACCATCAGGGAAGTCCCTTTCCTGGGTACTTTTGATATGATCCCAATAGTTTTTTTTTTTTTAATAACTTCCTGTTTTTTCTGGTACAATAAGATGTTCCTGGATCATTTTGTATATATTTTTTGCCTCTAACCTGGAGTCACTTCCCAAAGAATCCTGGTTGCTTTTAATGGATAATGCTCTTTGAAGACCAAAAATTTGCATGCTACGTGTTTGAAAATTGTAATACTGATTCTACTACTGATAATACTGCTACTCACAGTAAAACCCAGTGAATGCTGTTTGAGGTTTCTCTGTTGTTCTTTTTGTCCTCAATACATTCACCTACATCCCATTAGGTATGTTCATTTCAAAATATTGTGTTGTTTACTTTTTTCTGTGCGGTTATGCCACCAACCTGATATATAATTAGGTTCATTTACATTGTTAACTTTAATTTTAGGAATACTTCTCATTTTTATTTAATCCTAGTTTTTAGTTACTGAAAATATTTATTGTGTTCCTGTCTTAGTTTGAGCTAGCAACAAAGTACTCTGGGTGGTTTAACAACAGGAATTTGTTTTCTCACAGATCTGGAGGCTGGGAAGTCCAAGATCATGCTGTTGGTTGATTTGGTTCCCTGGTGAGGGCTCTCTTCTTGGCTGGCAGATGGCTGCCTTCTTGCTGTGTCCCCAGGGATCTCTTCCTCTGGTGGGATCTTAGTTTCCCAATCAAAGATTGAACCCAGGCCCTTGGCAGTGAAAGCTTGGATCCTAACCATTGGACTGCCAGGGAATTCCCTTCTTTCTCTTCTTATAAAGACACTAATCCCATGATAAGGGCTCCACCTTTATGATCTCATCTAAACCTGATTACCTCCCAAAGGCCATCACATTGGAGGTGAGGGCTTCAACCTATGAATTCCGGGGAGATACACATTCAGTCCATAAGAGTTCCAAAGTTAAGACTTAAAAAACAAGTTACAGCTTAGCTCATGCTACTTTTTCCTCTCCCACCCTCATTTTTTAAAACATTTGTTCACTCATTTGTTTTTTTTTTTAAAGATATAAGCAAATATACACTATATATAAATTTGCATATACCTGTAGAAACCAAATATATTTTGTTTTCCTCCTTCTCCATTTTTTTTCACAGTAGGAAGCATATTGCAACCTGATAAATATACCAAAGACTACTGAATTGTATTCTTTAAAAAAGTGAATTTTATCTCAATTTTTTAAACAGGAAGCATACCATCAACACTGTTATGCACCTGTTTTTTAAGACTGTTTGGAGGTCACTTTATATCCCTCTGAAAGCTCGTCCTCATTCTTGTTGACTGCTGTGTTACACTCCAGATTCGTGCTTCCGGTCCTCAGTTGATGGACATTTGGCTGCTGCCACTCTGCCACTGCAAACAATGTGTAGTCACTAGCCTTGTGTATGTGTTGTTTCGTGAAGGGTGTCCTTGGAACAGATTCTGAGAAATAGGCTTGCTGAGTAACTGTGCACGGAGTTTGGCGTGACTGCCAGATTTCTCCTGAAGGGCAGTGTGATTCCATTCAGTTCTGTCTTAAGTCTGACTTCAGTTCGTGCTGCTGCAGCGCCTGGTCATCCTTGGCCTCCCCTGGCCTGGGGGACCCCCATCAAGGTTGCATTCAGTCTGCTATATCTCAGGGGGGCCGTGCAGGCCAAGGGCAGGGTGGGCTCAAATACCTACTCATATCCCCCTATTCTTCCCCTTCCTTCACCAGCTGGATCCTGTTTGATGAGACGAACTTTGAGGGTGAGCAGTACATTCTGTCTGAGGGCGAGTTCCCTACTCTCACAGCCATGGGCTGCCTGGCCTCCACAGTTCTGGGCTCTCTCCGGAAGGTGCCCCTGGTGAGTGCCCCTGTCCAGTTCCAGGCACCCCTGAGGCAGAGGTGAGCCTGCCTCTTCCTACTGCTGAGTGAGCTGTCGGGCTTAAATCCAGCCTTCCTCAGAACGACCACAGGTCCTCTTGACCCCAGCGCTTCAAAGCCAGGTCAGCCTACCAGGGATTTATTGAGTCCCTGCTGATTTAAATCCTGGGGACCCTGAAATAAATCAGACACAGCCCTGCCTTCAAGGAACCCAGAAAGATTACAGCACAGAGTGGTGTGTCCTGAAACCAGGGTGGGCCAGGGCCAGGAGGGGCTGGTGCTCAGGGGGTGGGCTGGGGGCATGGGCGACCACTGAGGTGGTCGTTCTGGGTAGGGGGGAGTGAAGCAGGAAGATGGCTCTGTTGCATGGGCAGAGATGAGTGGCCAGGGGAAGGGCAGGGCTGCTGCGACAGAGAACCAGGACAGATCATGATGTCCTAGACCAGACACAAGCAGAGAGAAATGACACTGGTCCTATTAAGGACCTGGGGTCTGTAGGACTTGGCGGCGGACAGGGGACCAGTGGGAGCAGCTCAAGCAGAACGGCTGGCCCTGACTTTACCACGCTCCAGGCGGGGCTAAAAGGCTTCCGGTGCTCTAGGACGCCCCATCCTCACCACAATCCTAGGAGCCGTACAACTATTATCTTCTGCCTTTTTCCCATGTGAAAACTGAGGCACAGAGAGGTCATGCAGCTTGCTGCAGGTCACACAGCTGGTGACTGGCAGAGCCAGGTTCTCCCCAAGGCAGCCTGGCTCTGGAGTCCATGCTCTTTGCAACTCCACGCCGGGCTCTGAAAACATACCCGGTTCTGGAGCCTGGCTGTAAGGACCTTAAGCAAGTGGTTTCCTCCTTCCAGCCTCAGTTTGCCTCTAAGTGGGGATAATCATGGCACCTACGTCTAGGGCTGTGAAGTTCTGATGAGATCAAGAAAAGCTCTTAGCACAGAATCTGGCGAATCGGTCAGCCCTGAATACTTGTGAACTGATGTTATAATGACCAGGGTTATTATTCTTACTCTTCTTAGAAGTGCCATTTACCAGGGAGGCGGTATTAAGGCAGGGGGTGCCCATCCAGCCCAGGCTGCGTCTGACGATGTGGGCGCCCCCAGCTGGCAGTGTCTAGGAGTCAGGGGCCCTGTGGGGTGCAGCTCAGGAGGAAGAAAGCCTGAAATACTGACCTAGGAGTCACGCGTCTGGAACTGGGGGGAGGGGTGCTGAGGGCGGGGCTCTTGTGGCCTCACCCTTTCTCTGTGTCCCCTGGCCCACAGCACTTTTCCGAGCCGTCCATTTTCCTGTATGGACTGGAGTGCTTCGAGGGGAAGGAGATTGAGCTCAGCGGGGAGGTGCGGAGTCTGCAGGCTGAGGGCTTCAACAGTCACGTGCTGTCTGTGCGGATCAAGGGGGGCGTGTGAGTGTGTCAAAGGGAGGTGGGGGGCTACTAGTGCGGGAGGGGGAGATTGGGGGTCTCTGGATCTTTCCCCACTTTCCTTCTACTCCGTCCAAGCCAGGAGGGAGCGGGGAGGGAGAGCAGGCTGAGAAGACTCACTGGACCTCAGGGCTTGGGCCCCAGCCTGGAGGGGCCTCTCCAGGACCCTACTCTGCCCTACAAACCCCAGGGCTCCTTTCCCGCCTCCCTCTCCACCCGCTCCTGTGGCCCAAACCCCAGGCAGAGGAGTCCCAGCCTGTAGGAAGGGGAGCTGGAGACCGTCCTGACGGCCGTGCCTCCTCTCCTTCCTGTCTGTCTGTCTGTCTTCTTCGCTGTGTCTCTGGCGCTCGCTGGGTCCAGCTGGGTGCTTTGCGAGCACAGTGACTTCCGAGGCCGCCAGTGGCTGGTGGGCAGCTGTGAGATCACCAACTGGCTGACATACAGCGGGACCCAGCGGGTGGGCTCCCTCTACCCCATCAAGCAGGTGGGTAGCATGGCGGGTTGAGCGTATCTGGGTCACCCCATCTGTCTGTGTGTCTGCCTGTCTGTGTGCATCCCACGTTTCCCAAATTCGGTGTTTATGTACTTTGGTCCTAATTTTTGTCTTACTGTGATTCCTCTTGAACCGTTATCTCTTTAATATTTTCCTCTAAATCAACTCACTTTTTTCTTTTTTAACTTTATCCTTATCCTAAGGTATAATGTCCATAAGATCGTGGGTTTGATATGTGTGTGTGTGATTTTTCCTTAATAGACACTGATAAACACATTGCCATTACTTTTTAAACAAGAAGGCTTATTATCCACATAAGCCTGAAAATTATCTCATGTACCACCCATTAGCGAGCACGCCTCACTTTGCAACGCCATGTCTGTACCTGTGTTTCTCTGTGTCTGTGAATGCACGTCTGGACCTGTGTCTCATTTATGTGCAATGAGAGTGTGTGTGTGGAGGCCTGGCCACAGGGTGTGTGTGTGCAATGTCATTTGTATGCGTGTGTCCTCTGGCGGCGATCTGTGGCAGCCCTGTACGTCTGTGAGAGTGTGTTTGTGACTGCGTGTGGCTGTACTTGTGACACTGTTGAAAGCATGTGTCTTCGTGTGAGGACACCTGTACGGTCCCTCGTAGACCATCACTGCTAGAAGAAATCTTGGAGATTATCTCCAGCCCTCACATTGTACAGAAATAAAGGCCCAGAGAAGTGGACAAGGCTTTGCTCTACCATCTTTGCGGGCAGTTTACCTCTGTGGCCCTCAGTTTTCCTCATCTATAAACTGGGGCTGATATGTCCGATCGACCTGTTGTGAGAGCTGAATAATGCTGTGTGGCCCTCAGAGCAGTATGTGATGTCAGCAGACATTGGCTGTGACCGCGGTTATTACTGTCGCCACCACCCAAGACCCCTGGCTGATTTGTGCCCAAGCCAGTGTCCGCCCTGCCGTGGTTCCTCTCCAAACTTTTAGCCAACCGGAGTGCCTGTTGTGAAGTCAGCAGGGAGAGCAAAGAGTGCGTGTACCGGCTTTCATGTGTCCATGTGTCTGTGTCTGCTGTCCTGTGCAGCCACATGGATCTGGGCTGTATCTGCCAGTGTGTCTGTGTGCATCTCTACAGATGTACAGCTGTGTGGGTATGTGCTGTGAGTGTGCCCTCGGCATATGTGTGAGAAAGAAGGGGTGACTTAGAAGCAGGGTCCAGGTCGGTTTGGGGCAGGAGGGAGAGCCTGGGAGCTTGGGTTATTAGAGGGTCCAGAGTTGAGGGCACTGGGGGCCCAAGGGGGAGCATCCCTGCCCAGACAGCCCTGACTCTCGACTCCCCCCACTCACCAGCGCCGGGCTTATTTCCGCCTCTGGAATGCGGCACTGGGGGGATTCCTGACCGTGCCGGACCACGTGGAAGACATGAAGGCGGGCCGCGTGGTGGTCTCTGAGCCCCGAGCTGGAGGCAGCAACATCTGGTTCTACGAGGATGGGCTACTGAAGAACCAGGTACTGGTTTAGGGGCTGGGACAGCGACATCAGGGCCCTCAGACCCTCACAAGCCCACCTTCAGGAGTCCCAGCCTGTGCTCAGTCGGAAACAGGAGCCAGTCTTGGGCCAGAGAGGCAGAGAGATACAGACACCGGGACCCTGGGGAGCTGGAGAAAGTAGGCTGTGTACCCTTGGGCAATTCAGGCTCTTCCCTGGGCCTCTGTCTCATCTGCAAAACAAAGGGGCTGGACCAGAGGCTTCTAAGGGACCTCCCAGCTCTGATAACCTGTGACAGATCTGGGTCCTATTATTAATGACAGATTTGGGAATTCTCTGGTGGTCCAGTGCTTAGGACTTGGGGCTTTTACTGCCAGGCACCCGGGCTTGAACCTGGTTGGGAAATCAGATCCCACAAGTCATGAGGCATGGCCAAAAGGAAATGATAGATTCATTGAGCAAATCTTTCCTGAACACCCGCCATGTGTTTGGCCCTCCTGAAGCTTGCTTCCTAGTGGGGAGAGAAAGAAACGGCTTCAATGAGTCCTAGGTGTTGAAAAGTGCATGGAAAAATACATGAAGAAAGGAAAATAGGGAATACCAGTATCTCTGACAAGGGGAGCCCTCCCTGAGAAAGTGGCAGTGGAGGGGACACCCTGCAGATGTCTTCCTTGTGAACACCATGATGTCTTCACGTGAACATTGCATGGAATCCCTAGAGGGCACTAGAGGGCAGGTCCTATTATACTTCCCATTTTATAGGTAAGGAAACCAGAGCAGAGTTTAGTAACTGGCTGAAAATCACATAGCCAGTAAGTATGTGGATGTTTGCTGCTAAAGCCTGTGTTTCAAGAGGCAGTCATGGAAGTCTTCCTGGAGGAGTTCATATTTTCCCAGCTCTTCGATGGTTTCTCACATTGAACCAGAACCCTTTCAACAACCATCCCCCCAGGAAAACAGAGCTCAGAAAGATCAAGACGTTTGCCCAGAGTCACAGTCCACGAGAGCCAGAAATTCAAAGCTGGGTGTATCAAAGTTGTCTTAGGTTTGGCAGAGTCCCTGGGGGAGGGCCGGTGCCTGACGATCTCCTGGGGGCCTCAGGTGGCCCCCACCATGAGCCTGCAGGTGATAGGCCCCCCCAGCACAGGCTCCAAGGTGGTGCTGTGGGCTGAGAGCCGCCTGCCCCGCCAGACATGGAGCATCAGTGAGTCGGGCCACATCTGCAGCCAGATGTTTGAAGGTCGGATCCTAGATGTGAAGGGTAAGTTGGGCATGTGTGTGGGAGAAGGCCCCTGAGGGCAGTGGAGTCCCCAGCTCTTTCTGACCATCTCCCCATCTCTTACCCCATCCCCTGCAGGCGGCCGGGGCTACGATCGGGACCACGCAGTACTGTGGGAGCTGGCCAAGGACAGGGCGTCCCAGATCTGGACTGTCCATGTGCTTTGAAACCTCCCTGCCACCCCCCAGCCCTGGAGGCTCTCCCTGGGATGACATGTTTTTATAGGGTTTTTTGTTGTAACATAAACTGTTTTATACTATGTTCCCAGGTATCCTTGACACTGCACCTTGATATTTGGGGTGGGGGGCGGGAGTGAGGTTTTATTCACCTGCCTTCTGACTTGCCTAGGCTCAGGTGGGCTTGCTTCTTCCCTCCTTCCCGTTCGGGCGTTCAGATGCAAGGCCTCCCTCTGCCACCAGAGGGAGCCCTGGGACCAGACTGACTGCAGAGTGTGACCTTGTCACAGCCTCCCTGAAATGATGTGTTCCCGGAGCGCGGGCTATGGGAGCACAAACATGAACCAAGCCTTGGTCCCTGTGCTCAGGCAACCCACAGTCCAGTGGAGGATTCCAACGGGTAGGGTGATACATTCAGTGACAGGCGAAGAAAGGAAGTGGAGGCATGCACAGGGGAGGACTTGAAACTATATTTAGAGGCACAAGGCATGGAACACTGCCCGGAGGAGGGAATCCTCACCTGTGATGTGGAGAATGAGAAGGAGTCAGCCGGGCTAGAGGATGGCAGAGGGGTGCAGACAAATTCAGGGGTGGAAGCCTGGAAGTCCAGTGTGATGGGGGCAGGGTGGGCCGGGCGAGAGAGGCGAGTAGGAGCCACACCTCAAAGGGCCTTGCTCGCCAGAGCCTCTCAATTTCTCCCAACCCTGGTCTCAGGCCCTAAAGGTTTGATCTCAGTCAGATAAGCCGGGACAGGGGGTCTTGGTCCCTAACCCGGCTCAGAGAGGGCAGGACATAGTCCTTCAATCTAGCAGACCCTTGGCCTCTTGGCTGAGATCCTCCAGGAAGAGGCAGAGATGGGGACTTCTCCAGGGTCCCTTTCCCTCTCTGTTGATCCCAATTCCAAGAGGGGTACGAGTGGTTAGAGCCGCTGTGTGTCCTTCCTGCCTCCTAACCCATGGGTAGGTGGGAAAGAGACAGACAGCGGCCTCTTCACCTTTCTCAGCGCCCCCGTGGTTGGAGGCTTGACGACAGGAGGCTGGCTGTGAGGGAACCGCTAGAGGTTGGGAGGGCAGTTTTCTCTGACTCTGTTGTTCTGAAGAAACTCAGGTAATGGAGTGGGGGACTCACCTCTGCAACTGTGGATGCCCAAGGTCTGGGTGGGTGTGTGTGGGTCCTCTGGGACCTCCCTTCCTGAACTCCCAGGCACCGGTGACCAAATGCAACTAAAGAGAGGGTGACTACGGCAGGTTCTGGGCTGGGTCCTTTCAAGGGGATCCAAATGGGTAGGGCCCCAGCTTCCAGACTTTGGGGCAGGGAAGGTGGGGTGTGAGCTCCCTGGTGCCACCTCTCCTGCTGATGGGGACACAGGCAGCCCCTGGGTGCTGGCTCTTCGGGTCTGGTGATGTCCAGTGACCACACATAGGACCCTGCTCCAAGTACACAACAGCTTTATTGACCCCCAGCTGGGAGGTGCTTCCTCCTCCATGTCAGAACCTCCCTGTGTCAGCCATGGGCCCCACCCCAAGCTCTGCCCATCAATTCCTATAACCTGCTCATCTCTAACATCAGCGCCTCCCAAGGATTGGGGGTGCTTCTCCTGCTAGTGATGATGGCCACTGTCTTGGGGGGCATGAGATGAGGGCTGGGGCGTGTCAGCTCAGGTGAGGTGGAAGAGCTGGATGAGGGTATTGATCAAGAAGAAAAGGATGCTGCCACCGGCCAGGCTGCTGAAGGCTGGGGAGCCACTTTGGGGTTTCTTGTAGGTGGTGAAGGTGCGGTTTCTTCCCAGGACTCCAGTTTGTATCTGCAAGAGAAGAAGTGGGGCAAGCCCGGGGAGGGGTGAGTCTCAGGTGTGTTGTTTAGAGACCCAGTTCTCCCACCCCCAGACTGTAGCCCCCGGTTCCCTGTCCCGAGGGTCGTGACTTCTGCCGCAACGTCCTATGGGGAGGGCTGGCGGCTTCGGGCCACGACGGAGGCAGGGTCAGAGGCAGTCCCCGGTCTGTGTGCCCCGGAACCTTCCTTTCATGTCCACCAGGCCACCCGCACCTCCAGCATGCAGGAGATAGGGAAATCTGTGGCTCCAGGCCTTGACCTTGATAGCCCAGCCAGGGCCTTAGCCTCTCTGAACTGCAGTTTCCTCGTCTAGGGATGGGAAGAAGAGCCATCATAGTCGTGGGGGAGGTCACGGGAGACCAGCTGGAGAGAAAGCACCTGGTAGAGTGTGGGTGGGTGGAGGTAGGGAGGGTGTGGCTTTTTCCCCCAAAGAGATGGCCAGATGGTGATCAAGCTGTTCTCAAAGCCTGATCACCCTGCAACTAAAGCTGCCCTTGATGGAGATTAAGCTGTTTCTGATGGTGACCAAGGTGTCCTTAATGCTTGATCAGGCTGTTCTCGATGGAGAACTCGATGGCTCCCTTCTCCTCTACTGAGAATGCTGCCAAAGCTGCCTCTTGGAATAGCAGTTGATCTTGAGACTCTAGCTGTTTCTGGAATGGGAGATTTCTATCTTCTTAGCATTGCCAAACACTCAGGCTCCTCACCCGGGGTGGCGGTTCCCTGCTATCTCCATCAGGCTCCGTTTGAACCTCTCCCGGCCCCCCTCCTAACAGGCCCATTTCCCCAGGTTCCCTGTGGGGTGATGCCATTGTCACTCAGGGCTGTCTTCCCAAGCCTCTTCATCCCCTGTTATTCCACAACACCCTTTGGGGACCTCAGTATGCTGGCACCCTGTCAGGTTGCCCCAGCCTCAAGTACCAGAGGCAGCAATGCTCAGGGGAAACCTCCCAACAATCTGACCCCAACCAGAAGAACTGGAAGGCTGGGAGCCAGGTGTCCGGAGGCCTTGGTTCCCATGGGAGGAAGGCTGGGTGCCAGGAGCCTCCAGGCCCTCCCCCCGCTGCCAGGCAGGTCTGAGGAGCCTGGGGTGGTGGTTCCAGGGACTCCAGGGGGCTGCTCTTACCTGAACCATAATCAAGAGGCTGATGGTGAAGAGGAGGAAGAGGAAGCCTTTCATCCTGAGAAGCTCTCTGCGGCTGTCTGGGCAGCACTTTTGGAGATGAACTCAGGGCTGTCTGCAGGCCTCTTTGGGCTTGGCTGCTTTTGAAGGAGGGTAAAGCAGGGAGGCGGGGTGAAGGGAAAGGAAGGAGGGCCTCTGGGGTGGGTTGGGTACTGCTGCTCTTCTACAGATCTTGGGATTGAGGATGCCAGGCCCCAGCTCCACAGCTCTGGCAGGTGATGGACAGGTTCTGGAGTGGAACTGGGGCACATCCCAGGGTATGGGAGGTGGGCAGACCCAGAGGCAGCTGGAGGGCAGTAAAGAGGGCCCAGGGCTCAGAGTCCTGCAGAGTGGGGATTGAATCTTGGTTTAATCACCTATCAATTCTGGGACCTGGGGCCAGAAACTGTACCTCTCTGAAAGAACTGCCAGAGAATTACAGTATCATTAAAAAATTAAATTTATAAAAAATTAAAATTATAGTATCATTAAAAGGAGATTGAGGCAGGGGATAGGCGCTGAAGGAGGAAAGGCTGGGATAAATTTAGGTTTCAAAGTAAGGTTGTGGACCGTTCCAAGATTCAGAAGAAAGGCTTGGGTAGCACAAAAAGTGGGGTGTGTAGATTTCTGTGAAAATGAAGGTGAAATGTAACAGGAATCCAGAAACCTAGCTTCTAGTTAAGCCCATTTCCTCCGGGCCTCAGGTGAGAAGACTGAAGTGGATTATTTCTGAAGTTTACTAAGACCTAGCAACTTGTGACTTGGATAAAGAAAACAGCAGATAGGTGTCTGTATTAGTCTCAGAGCGATAGGAAGAAGGCTAGTGGAGGACCAGAAGTTAACTAAACTGCAGGGGAAGGGATTTGGGGTGGGGGTGTCTGTGAAGTCCCAGGCAGGGGTGGGGGGATAGGGTGAATCACAAAGATGCCTGAACATTGCTCTATTCTTTATACATCCTCTCACTTTATTCTCTCAGTGGGACTCTGCAGCAGGTTCCATAATTACCCCCATTTTCCAGGTGAAGAAACTGAGGCTTGGATATTAAGTGACTTGCCCAAGGTAATAAAAGGAGGAGCCAGTTTCAGGTGGAATTGCATCCAGCTCTGTCTGAAGCAGCAGCCGTGTATGTAACCTCCGGGGCTGTCCTAGAAGTCACCGATTAAGTCTTCATTCCCTGCCTGGCTCCCTCCTGGAGGACCCAAGGGTTCTTTCTGTAGCCCAGTTTCAGCTTCACTCGCTCTCCCTTCCTTAGCCTATTCTGTGTCTGGTTTGCATGCCCGGCAGTAAAAGAAAGTCCCCTCTCTCGCTTCTCTGCTCAGGCTTTGGGCCGTCTGTAGCAAGCTTCAGAAAAACTTGAGTGAGCCCTTAGGGCCTCCAGCCCTGGCTAAAAAGAAACGAAGGGAAAAACAAAGCAAAACAAAACCCTGAAAGTCAGGCTGGTGAAAGCCAGGAAGTGAAAAGGAAGGGGCAGGAATCCTGAGGCTCCCGGGGAGAGGAGGTGGGTAGGGAAGGAAGTGTGTGGAGCCCTCCACTACCTGCTCAAAAAGTGAAAGTCGCTCAGTCGTGTCTGACTCTTTGTGACACTATACAGTGCATGGACTTCTCTAGGCCAGAATACTGGAGTGGGTAGCCTTTCCCTTCTCCAGGGGATCTTCTAACCCAGGGATCAAACCCAGGTCTCCTGCATTGCAGGCAGATTCTTTACCAGCTGAGCCACAAGTAAAGCCCCAAACTGGAGAATGCGGGCATTAATCCCGCTACCTCTTGCATGCTCAGCGAGCGCGATACTATTTGAGCTAATTCCCCACGCCGATAGGTAAGCCCGCCTCACGTATCATGGCCCACCCCCATCAGCTCCTTCACCTGAGGCAGCTCCTGACCCTTAACCTCACCACGCTGGCTGCCTTTGGTGCAAGTGGGTGGGTGAGAGTCCATAAGGCACAGATGCCAGAAGGGCCCTGGCCCAGGAGACAAGAGGCCCAGGTTGAAGCCCAAGATGGCCCTGCTGAAACTGGCTCCATCCCACTGGGCGGGCAGCCTTCCCCTTACAAAGACAGGCTAAACCCTGGCTCCTTTCTCCATGCTGCGGATTCGTGTGACGATACTTAAATGCCAAGCTCATATCTGCACAAACATTCTTACAAACCCCAGAAATTTCATTTCCACATCCTGAGTCTCTGCTGTTGTTTGAGCTTGAGATGCTAGTGGTTGGGAGATCTGGGTGCTGGAAGGCTTTTTAGAGTTTGGGACTTGTGACTTGGAGGGATGTCTGGAGTCTGTTAGTACCTGAGAGAAGTGGGGCTTCAAACTTCCTCTCCTGCCCTCTGAGCAGCTTCATTCTGTCTTAACACCATCTGGACAGACAGAACCCTGGTTGCAAAGCTTAAAGAGCTTAGAGAGACCCCCATTTTACAGATGGGAAAATTGAGGACCCAAGAAGGGCAGATGAATGCAGAGCTAAAGAGAGAACCTAGTCTGTCTCTAGATTTTCCTGCCCTACCATACACCTTCTCCAAACCTGACTTGGGAAATCTCAATCCATAGCCCCTACATACCCCAGAAATCAGACCTAAACTCCTTGCTGCTGCTGCTGCTAAGTCGCTTCAGTCGTGTCCGACTCTGTGCGACCCCATAGACGGCAGCCCATGAGGCTCCCCTGTCCCTGGGATTCTCCAGGCAAGAACACTGGAGTGGATTGCCATTTCCTTCTCCAATGCATGAAAGTGAAAAGTGAAAGTGAAGTTGCTCAGTCGTGTCCGATTCTTAGTGACACCATGGACTGCAGCCCACCAGGCTCCTCCGTCCATGGAATTTTCCAGGCAAGAGTACTGGAGTGGGGTGCCATTGCCTTCTCCGGCTTAGATGCTTAGTTCCACTTTAAACACGCCACAGTTGAGGTAGTGGAGAGACAGCCTAGCAAAAGTCTCTTTGGTAGCTAAGAAGAAGCGCCTAGAATAGTGCCTGGCACATGGTAGGCACCCAGTAAGTAGTCACTGGGAGCAAGTGGCCAAAGTAGAGATATCGGGGAGTCAATCCCGTGGAAGTGATGGCTGGAAGCATAGACAAGGGCTGGGTTCCCAGGCGCTAAACTCCTTAGTGTGACTCAAAGCCCTTCCTTTCTCCCCAGCCTTCTGTTTTGGGTTCCATATATATCACACCCTAGCCCACAGCCACACCCATCTTGCATCTCTAGTTGCCCCAGGCTCTTTTACAACCCAAGTTGTTTTCTCTTTAAGGAAAGCCCTTCTTCAGTTGTTTTATCTGATCAGTTCAGTTCAGTTGCTCAGTCCTGTCCGACTCTTTGCGACCCCATGAATCGCAGCACGCCAGGCCTGCCTGTCCATCACCAACTCCCAGAGTTCACTCAGACTCACGTCCATGGAGTCCGTGATGCCATCCAGCCATCTCATCCTCTGTCGTCCCCTTCTCCTCCTGCCCCCAATCCCTCCCAGCATCAGAGTCTTTTCCAATGAGTTAACTCTTCGCCTGAGGTGGCCAAAGTACTGGAGCTTCAGCTTTAGCATCATATTCCTTCCAAAGAAATCCCAGGGCTCCTTCAGAATGGACTGGCTGGATCTCCTTGCAGTCCAAGGGACTCTCAAGAGTCTTCGCCAACACCACAGTTCAAACGCATCAATTCTTCGGCCCTCAGCCTTCTTCAAGGTCCAACTCTCACATCCATACGTGACCACAGGAAAAACCATAGCCTTGATTAGACGGACCTTAGTTGGCAAAGTAATGTCCCTGCTTTTGAATATGCTATCTAGGTTGGTCATAACTTTTCTTCCAAGGAGTAAGCGTCTTTTAATTTCATGGCTGCAGTCACCATCTGCAGTGATTTTGGAGCCCCAAAAAATAAAGTCTGACACTGTTTCTACTGTTTCCCCATCTATTTCCCATGAAGTGATGGGACCAGATGCCATGATCTTCGTTTTCTGAATGTTAAGCTTTAAGCCAACTTTTTCACTCTCCTCTTTCACTTTCATCAAGAGGCTTTTTAGCTCCTCTTCACTTTCTGCCATAAGGGTAGTGTCATCTGCATATCTGAGGTTACTGGTATTTCTCCCGGCAATCTTGATTCCAGCTTGTGTTTCTTCCAGTCCAGTGTTTCTCATGATGTACTCTGCATAGAAGTTAAATAAGCAGGGTGACGTACTAATAAGATTTAGATCAAGGGACTTCCCTCATGATCCAGTGGCTTAGAATCTGCACTCCCAATGCAGGGGGCTTGGGTTCAATCCCTCGTCGGGGAACTAGATCCCACATGCCACAACTGAGAGTTTGCATGCTGCAACTAAAAACCCTGCAGTTCAGTTCAGTCCCTCAGTCGTGTCCGTCTCTCTGCAACCGCATGGACTGCAGCACACCAGGCTTCCCTGTCCATCACCAGCTCCCAGAGTTCACTCAAACTCATGTCCATCGAGTCAGTGATGCCATCCAACCATCTCATCCTCTGCCGTCTCCTTCTCCTCCCCCCTTCAATCTTTCCCAGCATCAGGGTCTTTTCCAATGAGTCAGTTCTTCGCATCAGGTGGCCAAAGTACTGGAGTTTCAGCTTCAGCATCAATCCTTCCAATGAATATTCAGGACTGATTTCCTTTAGGACCCTGCATACCTTAACAAAGATCCAATATCATACATGCCACGACTAAGACTTGGTGAGCCAATAAATAAATAAGTAAATAAAAATAAATATTTTAAAAAAGAAGACTTAGCTCAGAAGCCCCTTCCTCTGGGAAAATTTCCATTTTGCTGCTCCTAGAAACTCCTTCAAAGGGAGGGAGTTCCTCAGTATTCCAAGAGCTCCTTCTGTTGACCACTGCTCTAAAGATTGTGTCTGCTAAGAATATTGTCTAGTAGCTTGACCCAAGACCAGGTCCCTCTAGGTCTTGTCACCTCTCTAACTCAGCACAAGACAGAATATGGCAGTTAGGTGTCAGGGACAGCTGAGTAATAAGTGAATATAAGGCGATCACACCTTACCTCCAAGCCTTGCATGCCTGTATTCATGCAGTCAATAAATGCTTATTATGGGGCAATAGCAGCAAATATTTGGGCAGTTACCAGTGAAGAGAAGAATTAAGGGGAATAAAGATGTGAGCCCCTCACTTGGGACTGCTTTTCCTCTAAAAGCAATTGCTCCTTCCGGAAGAGACAGTTGAGAAACTGTGCAGAGCCTTTCACAGATTTCGGGAGCTGGGGGAGGAAACTGCAGCTCAAGACTTGCTAAGGAAGGGGGCCCTGGCAAACTCCCCCACCCTCCACTAGGCTTTGGGTTGGGAGCATGAAAAGTTATGCATGAGGGGTACAAATGAACAAGAAACAACAGCCCAACCCCTCAAAGAAATTGAAGACAACATGATCAAAAAAACAAACAAAAATAAGAGGAGCAATAAATAATAGAAACAATTACACAGAAAATCCAGATAATGCAATTATCAACTAAACTTTTAACTAATAATGCTTAGTATATTCAGATACATAGAAGACAAGACCAAGAACTATAGATTATAAAAGAGAACCAAATGGAAATTCTAGAACTTAAAAATATAATAATATTAAGAACTCAGTGGATAGGTTTAACATCAGATTAGACACAAATGAGGAGAGGATTAGTGAAGTGGAAAATGATAATAGAATATTATAACAAAATATAGTTAGTTGTTAAGTATCTGCTGTGTGCCAGGTACTGGGACAGATGTGGGGAAAAAAAGGGGGCATAGCCCCTGATGTTATGGAACTGACATTTGAATGGGGGTGTGTGTGTGTGCTCAGTCCTGTCCGACTCCTTGTGACCCCATGGACTGTAGCCCGCCAGGCTCCTCCGTCCATGAACTTTCCCCGGCAAGAATCCTGGAGTGGGTTGTCATTTCCTTCTCCACGGGATCTTCCCGACCCAGGGAGTGAACCCGCATCTCCTGCATTGGCAGGCAGACTGTACCACTGAGCCACCTGGGAAGCCCATCTGAATGGAGAAAACATTAACCTTGATGGTAATTTAAGACTTCAATAAACGCTGTGAAGGAGTCAAAAGGGTAGTGTGAAAAAAGAGAAATGGGGGGAGGACATATGTAGGTCAGTGTTCAGGAAAGACCACTCAAAGGGAGTGTTTGTGCAGAACAAGAGGGACCTGGGGGGCTTCCGTGCGAATCTGCCTGCCAGTGCAGGGGGCAAAGGTTCCATCCCTGGTCTGGGAAGATCCCACATGCTGTGGAGCAACTAAAGCTTCGCACCACAGCTACTGAGTCTGCATGTCTTAGAGCCTGTGCTCCACAAGAGAAGGCACTGCAGTGAGAGGCCCGTGTACTGCAATGAAGAGTAGCCCCCACTCACCTCAACTAGAGAAAGCCCGTGTGCAGGAAGGGAGACCCAGTGCAACCAAAGGAAAAAGGAACCTGAGTGTGTACAACACCTCAGATGACTCCCCATCCAGGTTTCTCAGTGCTCTTTAATGACTGTGCCCAGCCTAGGGCAGTCCCGCAACGGGCAGCTGCACAATATGTGTTTGAGATCAGTGACAGAATGGAACATGGCATGGGTGGGAGGGGCAGGGAGGGGGTGCGCCTCACATTACAGTTTGATCCACTCTGCGGCCTTCACCCCCGCAGAGAGAGGGCTGCGCATTCCAAGGAAACCTCCATCCATTTGTTCATCCGTCCTTGTCAGGCCATTTGTTGACACCTACCGTGAGTCAAATAAGACAGACGGGTAAGGATCCCTTCCCTTGAGAAGTTCATAGTCTGCAAGTGAGACACATACTGGAAAAAAAAAAAAAAGAATCACAAAATGGAATAAGGAATGTTATAATGGCAGCAGGGCTCTTAGAATGTAGAGTATAACAATTCTACTTTGGGAGTGAGGGTATTCATGAATGAGGGGACATTTGAACTAGTTCTTGAAGGATGGAGGGGATTTTTCCCAGGGGGAAAAGGCAAAGGAGGATGTTCTCATTGGCAGGAGAGGCCTGAATGTAGAGAGCATGCTATTTTCTGAAACACTGAGAAGGGTGAAGGGCAGGACACATAATATGATATGAAGGTCCTAAATGTCGACAGGAGATAGGATGGGCTTGACCCAGGATGCCTGTGATATGGGTGGAAAAGGGGGAAGGTGGGAGAGATGACAAGGTTTTTATTGCGAAGGAACGCTTGGACTTACAGGACCTCTTTCTCCCTTACTCTTTACCTCTCCCTCCTGAGCTGCTAGGAACTGATAAACTCTTTGGTGCCAAAGGGCTCATAACTGATGAGGGTTCTTTGGGAAATGCAAAGTGAACTCGGTCTATTCTCAAGAATAGAGGCCTCCAGAACCCTCAGACCCTAGGGCTGGGGTCTACTTCCTCATCCCACAGGTGGGGAGCAGGCCCAGAAAGAGCCTCCCTCCTCCCATTCCAGGGCCTTTCCACAACTGTCAGGAATGAGTATCCACCTCAAGATGGAACTAAGAGGAGGCCAAGTGGCCCCCACCCCAGAAAATCCAGAAGGAATCCTGGGTGAATTTGGAAGCTGGACAAATTTTCCTCCAATGTCCTTCCAACACTCAAATCTTTTGTGAGCCTGGAGACCTTGGAAAGATTTCTAGAACCACCTAAGATGGGAGATAGAAAAATATAAGTCAGAAAAGTAACTATTAGGTGAGCTTAGACTCTTGTTTCACTCTCATAACTTTGTTTTTGGAAAACAGCAACTCAACAATGTTATGAGGAATTGTACACATTTCATTTGCACAAACCCCAAGGTAGGTTTTATTAGAATCTCTATTCCAGATATGGAAACTGAGGCTCAGTGGACTAACTGGAGCAGAGACAGCCAGCTAAGTGGCAGAGCCAGGCTTCCTGGGTGGCTCAGACAGTAAAGAATTTGCCTACGATGCAGGAGACCCGGGTTTGAGTCTTGGGTCGGGAAGATCCTCTGGAGAAGGAAATGGCTACCTACTCCAGTATTCTTGCCTGGAAAATCCCCATGGACAGAGGATCCTGATGGGGTTCTATTCATGGAGGGTTGTGGGGGGGTTGCAAAGTGTCAGACACGACTGAAGGCAATTTTCACTTCACTTCACTCAAGTGACAGAGCCCAGCCCCATAGACTTATTAAATTATGCTCCCATGTTTCCTCAATAAATGACTATGATCATTTTCCAAGTTTCTACGAAGAAAATGTATCCTTCTACAATAAGGCTCTGATTTCTCTCTTTAAAAAATAGTAAACTGCCTGCCAGGTTAGAGGGCTCCCACCTCCCTCACAGGAACTAGATATTTGTTGAGTGTCTGCCTACTGCAGAATCTAAGGCCAGGCTTCCAGCCCTGGGAAGGAGGGAGGTATGTTGTAAACCCTGATGCTTGGATAAAGGCCCCCTCACTCCCTAGTCTTGCAGAAGTGAGAGGCAGAGCACAACAGGGCCCATGAGGCCAGCGCCCCCGCCTCCCAGCAGAAGGAACCCGAGCAGAGTGACAGGATAAGGTTGCTGATTCTCTGACTACCAATCCCCCAAAACACTGGGCCCCAAATTTTCTCATTTCATACACCTTGAACCTCAGAGAACTTCCTGAGAGCAGCTTCGTGGCAAGAGAGCTCTCCTACCTCCAACTTCCAGTCACACTTTCCACTTGAATTCTTCCCTTAGCCATGAACCAGTGCCATCTGTACTCTGACTTATCTTTGCCTGCCTGTTTTACTAAAGTGGGAGCTTCAAGAAACAGCACAGACTCTGGAGGCAGACAATTCTGGGTTAGAATCCACTTTTCTGCTTTCTACCTGCACAGTCTTGAGCAAGTCACGTCACTTCTCTGAGCTTCAGTTTTCTCATCTCTAAATCTCATAATTTTGGCATCTGGCACTTGGAAGATGCTCATTAATTGGTAGGTCCTTTCAGTTTCCAATTGGTGAGTAAAGAATGCCTCAAGGAGCCTGCCCTCCCCTAAAAGCAGTAGGTTAGAGAGTCAAGTGGAAAATATTAATAAGTGCAGTTGGAGACATGCAGATAAAGGGCTTTGGTAGTTGAGCCAAGGTATAAGGAAGTGGGTGCCGGAAATCATAAGACACCCAGATCATCACAGCTGGATGACTGTGAGATAATGATAACAAAAGTTAAAAGCAGGAAGTGTTTTGAAAACTTACTCTGTATGGGTATTGTGATAGGTATTCAGTACGTATTGTCTCATTTAATTCTCTTGGCAGCTCTGTGGGGTGGGTTTGTGGTGGTTGTTCAGTCACTGTCATATCTGATTCTTTGGGACCCCATGGACTGCAGCACACCAGGCTTTCCTGTCCTTCACTGTCTCCTGGAGTTTGCTCAAACTCATGTCCAGTGAGTCAGTGATGCCATCCAACCATCTCATCCTCTGTTGCCCTCAATCTTTCCCAGCATCAGGGTCTTTTCCCACAAGTCTAGTTTTCACATCAGGTGGCCAAACTATTGGAACTTCACCGTGAGCTTTTCCAATGAATATTCAGAGTTGATTTCCTCTAGGATTGACTGGTTTGATGTTATTCCCATTTTACAAAAGAAATTAAGGTAACTTGCTCAAGGACACACACACAGCCTGGGACTCCTGGTGCCAAAGACCATGCTCTTAACAAAACTACCTCTAGTTGCTCTAATCCAACAGGTTGTTTTTCATGTGAGGCTCGGGAGGGGGAAGGGTCTCACCCAAAGTCACTCTAAGTATCTTACCCAACGGCAGCAGTCTTACTCGAATTTTTACATAAAGGAAATAGAATCAGAGCGTCTCTTCGGGGCGCCAAGAAATTAGCAGAGAAATGCAGATTTAAGAAACATTTATTAAGTACTTGTATCATTTCAATTCATGCTCAAAAGAACTTCCCTTTAGTACTGTAGTGATCAGATGGAAAAACAAGCTCACCAGGATACATGTAATTTCTCCCAAAATCAATTTAATAAAACAGTGGCATGGTCAGGACTGCACATTCAGGTCTAGAGGCTTCCAGCAGCTTCGTGAACCTAATCCCAGTTCTCCGCTTTCTGTGCCTTGGAGTAATAGGAAAGGACTCTCAAGTTGCCCTAAACCCAGAGTCCGCTCAGAGCGGTGGGTTTTGGGATTTGCAGTCTTCCCCGCGATGAGTTTAGACTTCGTGGGCCAATAGAATTCGAGTAGAGACAGCTGTACCCGCCTCCGCTGCCTCCTGGTTGCTCAGGGACTCCTCACGGATTAGCCAATGAGAAGCACAAGGGTCCTGGTTGCCTGGGAAACCGTGTGGCAACAAGATGGCGGCGCCGCGGGTGGTTCTGCGGCCTGCGTGGTGAGTTACAGAAAGGCCCAGACCTTTCTCCTCATGGAGTCCCTCTCACATAGGCTGGGGCCCTCACCGCGAGAGCCTCGAGGATATGCGAGCCCCACATCCCGGCCCCTCCAGTAGACTCTCCGCGCCTGGGAGCAGAGTCAGGCCGCTGCCTACCACGGCTACGGGCGGAGGCGGGGGGTTGGCGACGCAGCTTCCAGGGAGGGTCTGGTGGTGGAAGTCGGTGGTGAGCGCTTCCAGCTGAGATTTAGGGAATGAAGGTGTGCAGCCTGCTGGCCCGTGTCGGCGCTGGCGAGCACTGGGACCTGTTGCAAGACCAATTTGACTCTCAAAGCTTGAGTCTGAAGAAGCAGGCAGTCTAACCTTTAGCCGCCTCTGGCTTGAGGAGGAAGACACAGTCTCCCGCCCCAAGAAAAAACGCAAAGTGAAGGGAATAGACGTGGCTTTGCCCCCAGGGTTCCCAATCTGAGGGAGGAGACACAGCCCTTCTTCGCTCAAGAAGTCCCCAGGCTGAAGGAAAGGAATAGCCTTTGTCCTCAGGGGTCTCCTATGATCACATGGGAAAATTGATCTGGAGACTGTTGGATTGGCCTGGAATGAGATTGGAAGCAGGGAAGTCGGTTTGGGGCCATTGTAACAGCCCCAAAGAAGGGCAGTGAGAGTCCCACTAGGATGGCCAGCAGGGGGCCACGGGAGGAGGAGCTATGTGTGAGAAACGTGCAGGGTTTACCCTGCAGGATTCCGGAACTGCAGGGATTAGAGGAGAAAAAGGAGGGAAATTTTTTGTGTTTGGATAATGAGGTCCTCTTCAGAAAGGGGAAGCGGGAGGAGCTTATTTCGAGAGATATTTGGTTTGGTTTGGAGACCAGGTCCTTTTTTTTCCCCCTATAATAGCTTTATTGAGATACAATACACATACTAGATACTTCACCTCTTTAAAATGTAAACTTCAGTTGTTTTTAGTATATTCACAGAGTTGTGCAGTCGTAACTACAATCAAATTTGAGAACATTTTCACCAGCCCCAAGGAAACCCTGTACCTTTAGCATCTCCCTCTCCCCAGCTCTTCCTAACACCTCCAGCCTTAGGCAACCATTAATCTATCTTGTCTCTATAGATTTACCCATTCTGGACTGAATCCTAACAGTTGGTGGTTTTTTGTGACTGATTTCTTTACCTTAGCATGTTTTCAAGGTCCATTGACACTGTAGTGTGTATTGCATTTCTTTCTTTCTTTTTTTTTTGCCAAATAATATTTCATTGTAAGTGAAGTCGCTCAGTCGTGTCCGACTATTTGCGACCCCGTGGACTGTAGCCCATCAAGCTCCTCTGTCCACGGGATTCTCCAGGCAAGAGTACTGGAGTGGGGTGCCATTTCCTTCTCCAGGGGACATTCCGGACCCAGGGATCGAACCCAGGTCTCCCTCATTGCAGGCAGACGCTTTAACCTCTGAGCCACCAGAGAAGGAAGGATATACCATATTTGTTTATCCACTTATTGGTTGATGAACATTTGGGTTGTTTCCAGTTTTGGGCTATTTACAAGTAATGCTACTTATGAACAGATACACAGGTTTCTGTGGATGTGAGTTTTCATTTCTCTTGGGTGTACACCTACGCATGGAATTGCTGGGCCCTAAGATAACTGTTGAACCTTTAGTTCAGTTCAGTTCAGTCGCTCAGTCGTGTCCGACTCTTTGTAACCCCATGAATTGCAGCATGCCAGGGTTCCTTGTCCATCGCCAACTCCTGGAGTTCACTCAAACTCAGGTCCATCGAGTCGGTGATGCCATCCAGCCATCTCATCCTCTGTCGTCCCCTTCTCCTCCTACCCCTAATGCCTCTCAGCATCAGAGCCTTTTCCAATGAGTCAATTCTTCCCATGAAGTGGCCAAAGTACTGGAGTTTCAGCTTTAGCGTTATTCCTTCCAAAGAACACCCTGGACTGATCTTTAGAATGGACTGGTTGTCCAAGGGACTCTCAAGAGTCTTCTCCAACACCACAGTTCAAAAGCATCAATTCTTTGGCGCTCAACTCTTTTCACACTCCAACTCTCACATCCATACATGACCACTGGAAAAACCATAGCCTTGACTAGACAGACCTTAGTTGGCAAAGTAATGTCTCTGCTTTTGAATATACTATCTAGGTTGGTCATAGCTTTTCTTCCAAGGAGCAAGTGTCTTTTAATTTCATGGCTGCAGTCACCATCTGCAGTGATTTTGGAGCCCCACAAAATAAAGTCTCTCACTGTTTCCATTGTTTTCCCATCTATTTGCCATGAAGTGATGGGACCAGTGATGGGACTCCGTCTAGTCAAGGCTATGGTTTTTCAGTGGTCATGTATGGATGTGAGAGTTGGACTGTGAAGAAAGCTGAGTGCCAAAGAATTGATGCTTTTGAACTGTGTTGTTGGAGAAGACTCTTGAGAGTCCCTTGGACTGCAAGGAGATCCAACCAGTCCATTCTGAAGGAGATCAGCCCTGGGATTTCTCTGGAAGGAATGATGCTAAAGCTGAAGCTCCAGTACTATGGCCACCTCATGCGAAGAGTTGACTCATTGGAAAAGACTCTGATGGTGGGAGGGATTGGGGGCAGGAGGAGAAGGGGATGACAGAGGATGAGATGGCTGGATGGCATCACTGACTTGATGGACATGAGTCTGAGTGAACTCCGGGAGTTGGTGATGGACAGGGAGGCCTGGCGTGCTGCGATTCATGTGGCCGCAAAGAGTCGGACATGAATGAGCAACTGAACTGAACTGAACTGAACTGATGGGACCAGAGGCTATGATCTTGGTTTTCTGAATGTTGAGTTTTAAGCCAACTTTTTCACTCTCATCTTTCACTTTCATCAAGAGGCTCTTTAGTTCTTTGCTTTCTGCCGTAAGGGTGGTGTCATCTGCATTTCTGAGGTTATTGGTATTTCTCCTGGCTATCTTGATTCCAGCTTGTGCTTCATCCAGCCTGGCATTTCACATGATGTACTCTGCATATAAGTTAAATAAACAGGGTGACAATATACAGCCTTGACTACTCCTTTCCCAATTTGGAACCAGTGTGTTGTTCCATGTCCAGTTCTAACTGTTGCTTCTTGGCCTGCATACAGATTTCTCAGGAGGCAGGTAAGGTGGTCTGGTATTCCCACCTCTTGAAGAATTTCCCACAGTTTGTTGTGATCCACACAGTCAAAGGCTTTGGCGTAGCCAATAAAACAGAAATAGATGTTTTTCTGGAACTCTCTTGCTTTTTTGATGATCCAACGGATGTTGGCAATTTGATCTCTGGTTCCTCTGCCTTTTCTAAAACCAGCTTGAACAACTGGAAGTTCACGGTTCACGTATTGCTGAAGCCTGGCTTGGAGAATTTTGAGCATTACTTTACTAACATGTGAGATGAGTGCAATTGTGCGGTAGTTTGAGCATTCTTTGACTTTGCCTTTTTTGGGATTGGAATGAAAATTGACCTTTTCTAGCCCTGTGGCCATTGCTGACTTCCAAATTTGCTGGCTTATTGGAACTTTCACAGCATCATCTTTCAGGATTTGAAACAGCTCAACTGGAATTCCATCACCTCCACTAGGTTTGCTCATAGTGATTTGTCCTAAGGCCCAGTTGGCTTTGCATTCCTGGATGTCTGGCTCTAGGTGAGGGATCACATCATCGTGGTTATTTGGGTCATGTAGATATTTTTTGTACAGTTCTTCTGTGTATTCATGCCACCTCTTCTTAATATCTTCTGCTTCTGTTAGGTCCATACCATTTCTGTCCTTTATTGTGCCCATCTTTGCCTGAAATGTTCCCTTGGTATCTCTAATTTTCTTGAAGAAATCTCTAGGCTTTCTTTCCCATTCTATTGTTTTCCTCTATTTCTTTGCACTGATCACTGAGGAAGGCTTTCTTATCTCTCCTTGCTGTTCTTTGGAACTCTGCATTCAGATGGGTATATCTTTCTTTTTCTCCTTTTCCTTTAGCTTCTCGTCTTTTCTCAGCTATTTGTAAGACCTGCTCAGACAACCATTTTGCCTTTTTGCATTTCTTTTTCTTGGGGATGGTCTTGACCATTGCGTCCTGTACAGTGTCACAAACCTCCATCCATAGTTTTTCAGGAACTCTGTCTATCATATCTAATCCCTTGAATCTGTTTGTCACTTCCACTGAATAATCATAAGGATTTGATTTAGGTCATACCTGAATGGTCTAGTGGTTTTCCCTAGTTTCTTCAACTTAAGTCTGAATTTTGCAGTAAGGAGTTTATGATCTGTGCCACGGTCAGCTCCCAGCAAGGAAGTCTGGAATTTTGAATTTTTTTTTTTTTTCCTGTGGATGAGAAGGAGCCATTGGGAGCATTTAGCAGGGAAGCGACCTGTCAGCTTTGTGTGTAAGAAAATCCCTCTGGCAGTGTGTGGAGACTGGTGCAGGGAGCCACAGGGGCTATCACACTTGGCCACACAAACCGCAAGGATGCCCGCGCGAGATGGCAGGAACTAGATAGGCTGGGGGCAGATTGGGGAGGCTGGATGCTGGGTGATGGGGGTGAGGAGACTCTGGGCCTGGTCTTTGGAGGGCACCTCTGAGTGAGGGTGGGACATGAATCCCAAATTCCAGAATCAGGACCAAGGAAGCTGGCGCCTGGTGATGCAGGTCCCCTTCCCTGCTTCACGGGAAAATTCAGGGGCAGGGTGAAGGCCAGTGCCACACATTTCGAAAGTGGAACTAAGGAATGATTCAGGATCTGGTGGAGGGCGTCTGACTAAGATGTCTAGATATTGGCCACATGATACACTTAATTCACTGAATAGTGACCTTTAATTGCATCCCTGATGTTCATTCATCCTTCCTGAAGGAAGAGGAAAGGAAGGGAAACAAGCGTTTATGAGGGCCTTCTGTGTGCTGATGGCATCAGCAGTCACAATTTGCAGTTTTGAGTAATTCCTTTAGTGTGTGGCCCTGGGCGAGGTGATTTATGTGTGTTACGCCTGCCGGGCTGGTACTGTTACCATCCCCACTTTATGCTACAGGAAAGTGAGGTGCAGGCTGTACTGGCGGATGGTAGAGCCTGCGCAGAGCCTGGGCTCTCGACTCCCTGCCATGTGCAGTGTCCTGGTAGAACCCTGCCTTGGGGCTGCCCCCCTCTGGGTCTGAGACGTTGGAGGTGGGGAGGGACATCGGGCTTTGTGATGATCAACTTTGTGAGGACCAGGTCCTTGATAGATGGACAAAAGCCACTGGCCACCTGGGTGGTCTTGTGCCCGAGATGGAGGTCTGGGAAAGTCCTGGTCGAGTGGCCAGCCTCTGCCCTTATCCCACCCCATTGCCTATTTCTCAGGTACTGCTAGGCCAGAGGCCTCCAGGAGCAGAGCAGAGAGCTAGATATCCAGTGGAGCAGGTGGACATGAAGCATGGGATCCTGAGGCCAGGTTGCCTCCACAAACTTCTGCAGGGGCCGTGGGAAGACATGAGGGGCACCGCTCCCTGGACAGTGCCCTCTCCTCGGAAAAGCAGGCAGGGAAGGGCAGGTTTCAGGCCGCTTCCTGGTCCTCAGTGGCTGTCCCCAAGGGCTGATTTCTTTCTTCTCAGGGGATTCCCGACGGCTAGAATCTAGAAGTAGAAATATGAGCTCACCTTTGGCCTCCCTTGGCAAGACCCGGAGAGTGCCTCTACAGTCAGAACCTGTGAATCCTGGGTAAGGAGCCAGCCTCTTGGGGTCTTTGTGCCCATGCCCCTGCCTCCTCCCGGCCATCACATGAACTCAGAGATTGACTCCTAGCGTCTTGGGGAAGTAATAAGTGATGTATCTTTCCCTGGCCACCTCTTCCTTCTCGTCCTTTCTTCTGGGAGGCTGTCCATGCGTCTAAGCACAGCCTCCAGTGAGGTGTGGGCTGTGGGGTAGCTCGGCATCCTTGCGTTTATTCGTAGTGCATGAATTGGTTCTGCAGACACTGATGGCCCAGACGTTCTGGGCCCGCCGTGTTACATGCTGGGCTCTCCGTGGAGGGGCTCCTAGCCATCTTTCTGTCGCTTTCATCTTTGCGAAGCATCTTTTTTTACCCCTTTCCTTGTTCTCCTGAACCCCACTTTGAGTCATCCGTGTCATGGCCAAGGGGGTCCAGAGAGGTTAAGTGGCAGGCCTGGGGTCCTGCAGCCATTTCAGAGCAGAGCTGGGGCTGGGCTCCTGGGCTTGGGGACTCTTGTGGTCCTCTCCCCAAGGCTCTGCCCTTCAGCTGTTGCCCGTCTGTCTCCGTCGGGAGGAGTCAGATACCCTGACGCCTGCGCCTTGGCTCACCCCCAGGCCAGGATGGGATTTGGGGGTGGATGTCCTCACGAGGCATCTTTTTTAGGCTTGGTGGGGGGTGGACCTGGTGCCAAAGCCCCCCCACCCCACCCCATGGCAGTCCAGGGGGTCCTAACTTGTCTGTCTTCCTTCTCCTTCCTGCCCGTTCCCAGGAGGCGGGGGCTAAAAATCTACGGAAATGGTAAGTGTAGGCTGTGGCCCACGGGCCCTCCTCACGCCCTTGCATTTGGGCGGATGGAGAGAAAGAGCATGGTGGACTGCCTTGTCAGTCAGGGTGGCTGGCCTGTGATAGTGCTGCCCGTGGCTCTCGGGTTAGGAGACTCCGCACCCTGAACAGGGATGTCCTGACTAACGCTGGAATCCCTCTGCTCACTGTGGGGTGGGCCGTGAGGGCGCCAGACCCCTGCCCGCCTCCCCGCCCACGACAGTGACTTCCAGCCCGTTACAGCCTTTTCTCCTTGAAGCCCAGTCCGCATATGGTTGCCTTGCCTCCTGCAGGCTCAAACCTTTGCATCCCAACCGCGCTCTAGCCCCCACTCTGATGCAGGCTTTGGCCCCTCGGGGCCCCCCAGGAGCTGGGCTGGGAGAACAAGAAGAGGCCTGTTCTGGTTGGATCCTTGCTCTCCAGCACCCCAAGTTTTCTCTCCCCATACACGGGGGGCAGGGAGGAGGGTGAGGGACAGAGTACAGGCTGCTTCATCTCGGCCAGGGCCCAGGGCCTCAGCTGCAGAGCGGTGACCCCGGCATCCCTGTCTGCAGAAGATGAGGTGGACATGCTGAATGGCACGCATGGCTCAGAAGAAAGGATCTCTGTCCCTTCCTGCTATGGTGGCATAGGTGCCCCTGTGGGCAGGCAAGGTGAGTGCAGACGCCCAAAGGGGTCTGAGTCCCTGGCAGCAGGAAAGACCCCAGTGAGCGAGGCCGCGAGAGGCATGGCCTCTCTTCCTGCCTGCTGCGTCAGAGGCAGCTGCTTCTGCTCCTGGCTGACTATGGGCACGTGCCTGCGCCCCAGACCTGTTCAGAGCTTGGCTTGGCATGCAGCCACACATGGGCCCAGCCCTTAGCTCAGGAGGTCTGTTCAAGCCCCAGGGAAGGCTGTGGCTGGCACCTCAGGCTCAGTAGTTGCAGCCCGTGGGCTTAGTTGTACTGTGACACGTGGGATCTTAGTTCCCTGACCAGGGATGGAACCCTGCATTGCATGGCAGATTCTTAACCATGGGGCCACCAGGGAAGTCCCTAATTTAAAACATTGTTAGCCAACAAAACAGTTGAAATAGTACAGCAGGCGCTCACACATCCTCCTTCTGTATTTGATAATAAGTGACATTTTGCCATGCTTGCTTTCTCTCCATATACACGTCTGGATGAACACAAGTGTATTTTTTTAGATGAACCATTTAGAAATCAATCACAGATATCGTGACAGTTCAGCTCTAAGTACTTCCCTGTGCATCTTCTAGGAGGAAGGGAATACATAACCACAAGGCTGTGATCACACCTCAGAATGTGAACAGCTCAGTAACTGTGACATCCCAGTGTTCCAAAATTTCTCCCAGAGCCTTTTTTTTTTTTTTACTGATTTGGGTTCTACCTGAGAGTCATGTCATACATCTGACTGTTGTACTTCTGCAGAGCAGAGTCCCTGCCTCTTTTAAACGATGCTTTTTGAAGAGTCCAGACCACCTGCCCTGCAGGATGGGCCCCATTGTGACTTGTCTCCATGCTGTTAACTTGCTCCTCTGTCCACTGTACTGCCTGTGAATTAGGGGTGAGATTAGACATGTGATTCAGCTGAGGGTGAACTTTTCGACACTGTTTGTAATGTGACGTGGATGTTGTACCACTTCTTTGTACGTCTTGAGTGCATTACTGAATCTCTGTGCCTCAGATTCCCGAAGCAGCTCATTTCCTCAGAAAAGCTGATACACGAAAAGTGTTTAGGACAATCCCCGTTGTCTAGGGGCTTCCCTGGTGGCTCCAAAGGTAAAGCATCTGCCTGCAATGCAGGAGACCCTGGTTTCATCCCTGGGTTGGGAAGCTCCCCTGGAGAAGGGCATGGTAACCCACTCCAGTATTCTTGCCTGGAGAATCCCACGGACAGAGGAGCCTGGCGGGCTATAGTACAGGTGGCAGCTGCTGTTAGCACGCCTCTTTCCGTGTTTGGGGATCTCTCCCCGCTCCCCTGGACCCCCACCCCATCAGCCTCAGCTCTAGGCCGGGTTCAAGGACCTTGTCTGGTTGGCAGTCCCCGTGTGCAATGACTCGGAGTTGGTGGCCACCCTGACACGGAAACTGCGGGATCTGGAGCGGCAGGTGAAGGCCCAGACTGACGAGATACTGTCCAAGGTGGGGCCCCAGCGGGCAGAGGGCCAGGGTCTGGTCCCAGGGGTGGAAGGGCCCGGGCTGGGGAGGCCAGTGAGGCTACTCTTGCAGTAGGCCAGAGACGATGGGTTCTCGAACCATCTCCCTGACCAGACCTCCCACCTCGGGGGCCAGAGCACGAAGCCTCGAGGTCTTCACCTCTGAGCCAGGCCTTCGCCCTCAGTTTGGGTGGCAGCAGTGGCTGCTGAGTGCTGGGCACCTAGGGGTGCCCCACACCCTTCCCTCACCTCGGTGGAGTCACAAAAGGGCTCATCTGAGGTACAGAAGTGGTAGCTACACCCAGGGTGGGGCAGGGGCTTCAAGCGGGCTCTTCCCATCCAGAAGGGGCTCCCATGGGCTCTGGAAGCCACCAGGCCCGCTCCCCTCCCACCTCCTTGCTGCAGACTCGGAAGATACAGGCCCTGGAAGAGATGGTGGAGACCCTCGAGAAGCACCAGGGTAAGAGGCCCTCTCTGCTGGCTGGCCAGCTCACCCCTGCACCTCCCCTGGGGCTGGTGACCCCTGGGCATCAGGGCTCCAGAGCATCCGGCTGAGTCCTGTGTGTGTGTGTGTGGGGGGGGGGGGTCTGGACAATGGAGCCCAGAGAGGAGCAGTGACACCCAGGACGGTGCCCTCCTGTGAGGGACTGCATCCCCTGGGCACAGCCCTAGCCCACCCCTGAGTTCAGAAAAGCCTGGAGGAAATGCCGCCCCCAGGAGCCTTGCTCTGGGGCAGGGGGGTGGGGGGATGGAGGTTGGTGGCCTCCTGAGAGCCCGGGCGTCCCCTCTTCAAGGTCAGGGGAAGGGGCCAAGAGGTGGTTCTCAGGGGAATCCCTTGAGTTTTCAGAGGGGCAGCTTCTCTAGGTAAGCCTCAGGCCAAAGCTCTGGTCAAAGCCAGAAGCAAGCAGCCTGGCAGCCTGGGTGCAGGGGCCGTGGAACCCCTCCCGTCTCCCCACCCCAAGGCAAGGTGAGCCTGCAGCGGCAGGAGGAGCTGGAGACGGTGTGCGCGAAGCTGCAGCAGCAGGTTGGGGAGATGGAGGTGAGGGAGGTGGCGTGCCCAGGGCTGTCTGCCCCCAGACCCAGGGTCAGAGCCTGCTTCTCCGGGGTCCCCTCCGCACACACCCCACACAGGGCCCCTCCCCGCTTCCTCACTTTCGTCTCAAACCACTCTCCTCTGGCCTCGGCCTCGGCGGGGGCCTGCCTCGGGCTCTGTGGCTTTGTCAAGTTCTTTCCCGCCTCAGGACCTTGGTCAATGCCGTTCCTTCCACCTGAAATGTTGTTTTTCCCACCTTCCCCTGGTGAGTTTTCACTCATCCTCTCAAAGTCTCAGGTTGAGGCAGGGGGCCCTTCCCTAGGGGACCCCTTGAACTCTGACCTGGGCAGGTTCTCCCTCCTAGGCCTTCTGAGAACCACACCTCTTCTCTGGGGGACCGCAGACACCACGAGGGAGGGAGGGAAGGGCCATTTTCTCCTGTTGGGTGCGGCACGGCCACGACCCGGCGCGGGGCCTGGCTGTGTGCGCGCGTTGTGTCGCTCACAGCCATTCCCTGCCTCTGGAGGTAGCATGGCACTCACCCGGTGTCAGCTGTCTTGCCCCCATTCATACAGCAAGGCTTGAACAGGAGGGACCCTAGGCTCCAAGGAGGGTCCTGGGCACACATGCTCCCTCAGCGCCGCCCCCACGCCCCAGCTCCCTCACCAGCCCTGTCAGATGCTCTTCCTGAGGTCTCCTCTCCACAGAGTTGCTCTCCAAAGCCCCAGCCCAATCCGAGCACAGATGCAAACTCCCAAGCCGCAGCTGCAGCTGAGGGCCCTTTGCACCCAGGCCTGTTCCTACCTGGGGCTGTGGGTGCACACCTGCTCCCCGAGAAGCCTGCTGGGAGGCCGCCCGCAGCCGTGCAACTTCGCTGCGCCACCGCCACAGGGCCGAGGGTGGCCCACCCAGGGCAGAGGGCACTGGGGCTCCCACCTTCACGCTGTTCACGCACCCATTGCTCCCTTAATTTAGGAAACTCATCCAAAGTCTTTCTTATGTGCCCTGCCCTCGGGGCGCTGACAGTCTAGAGGGGACAGACATATATGCAAGTATGTAGGAAGAGCCACAAGTACAGAATACGCTGAAATAGTTCAAGGGGTGATGCAACAGAGACTAGCCGGGGTTTGGGCCACTCTGAGGGGTGACGTTGGGCGAGAGATACAGAGGATGAGGCGAGTTATCAGGGAAAAGAGGATCCAAGCCGAAGAGAGGAAAGCCTCCACCTCTTCCTGCCACGTCGACTTGGGCTTGTGGCTGGGAGCTGTGGGGAGCGAAAGGGAGGAGGGGGAGAGGCCACAGGGACCACGTCCTGGAGCTAGGCGCAGTGGGGAACAGGGTCCCAGAGTGTGGGAGACCATAGTCAGGTTTGAGGTGGAGGAGTGGGCCGGGGGAGGCAGGCAGACGTGCAGTTTGGGCGGTCCAGGAGGAAGAGGGCGTGGCTTGGCCCAGGGGAGAGGGAGCAGAGCGGATGGAGGACCCAAGCCTGCTTTGACACTGGTGCCACAGGCCTTGGGGGTCCTGGGGGTTGGGCACGGAGAGGATCAGGTGATGGAGGAAGCCAGCACCACTGACCGAGACCAGGAGGCTGAGAGGGAATGACGTTTGGGAGTCATGACTGGGCCAGTTCATTTTGAGTCTGAGATGCCTGTGGGAGGTCTTTTAAATGGCTAGAAATCTGAAACTGAAAAGGAAGAACATGTCGCAAGAGATGAACACAGAAGTGTGCTCGTTGGGTTAGGCGCTGGGCAGGTTGGCCGTCTGCAAGGAGTTGCAGTGAGCCGTGGAGCCAGAGGCCCGGCGGGAGTGGGTGAAGGAAGGGCGTAGGGATGAGGAAGCGGCACCAGGAAGTATGGACGACTCAGACGCCCTCCTGCGGCAAAGGATTGTGAGGCCAGCCCTGGAGAGGCCACACGGGGGTGGGCATACGTCTGAGCCTGCAGAGCGAGGCATTGCTGCCCCTCCTCCTGGTCGGGCCAGACCCACACGGCTCCCCGCAGCCACTGTGGCTGCCTTCAGCGAGTTCCTACTTGTGCCCGGGTCTGTGCTAAGGACATGACACGTCAGTCATCCTCACAAGCTTCATCTGACAACTCCCATTTTACAAGGAGAAGCCTCAGGCTCTAGGAGAAGGGGCCTCCCAAAGCCACAGAAGGAAGTGGCCCAGAGCCCTGGCCCCATCCCCCCACGGCCCCATCCCCCCACGGCCCCATCGGCCGAGGCCTGAAGTGGGGGGCTGCACGAATGCCACCTGTTCCCTGGGAAGGGGCTGAGCTGACAGCGAGCGCCCCCTGACACCTCCGGCTTCTCTCCTCCCAGCGGTTCCTCGGTGACTACGGCCTGCAGTGGGTGGGCGAGCCCACGGACCAGGAGGATTCGGAGGATGGCGAGAGGGACTGGATGACGGCCAAGAAGTTCTGGAAGCCAGGTAGAGTTGGGGTCCACCCTGGCCCCTCCTGCAAAAGAAACGCCAACAGCTCCAGATTGCCCGCAGCTGTCGGGACACCTGCTGATTCGCGCCCTGCCTCCCCTGCCTTGCTGCTGTCACGGGGGCAGGAGGGAGAGGCCCCAGCCTCCAACACTGACCACCTAACCCCGGACTCTGCTTGCTCAAGTTGCCAGAGGCTCCAAGGACCCAGAGATGCAAAATGTTAACAAGGCCTCCCTTGTCTCAGGCACCATAGTTTACAAAATGTCACCCATTCAAAAGCTGTGGCCCTTAGAAGCGATTCCCCCTCCTTTGGAAGCCGCCCCTCAGTTCAAGGGCTCAGCCACCTCTTTAGACTGCCTCTCCAGCTTGATTTGTAGCAAACCAATGGAATCCACCCACTTCTGTGGAATGCCACCACTTTTTAACTCGACCGCTAATATCTAGAGGGATGCACTCCAGAGATTTGGGGCCATTGAGCTGGCTGGGTTCTGAAAGCTGGGTCCATTTTTCCATCATTGCCTGGAAGGTGGTTCTGCAGGCTGTGGAGTGGGTCACACTTCTGGGTGTGACCAGGATGTGAGGTGGGTTCTCATCTCCGCCCTCCCACCTAGCCCCGGTGTGATTTGGATACTCAAGTTCCATTCTCTGAGCCTCCAGTTCCTCATCAGTAGATGGGGCTGGGGTAGGGAACTGCTACCCACTCCAGCATTCTTGCCTGGGAAATCCCACGGACAGAGGAGCCTGGCGGGCTACATACAGTCCGTGGGGTTGCAAAGAGTCAGACGCGACTGAGCGCCTTTCACTTTCGTTCTTCCCCGTGGAGTTAATTAGGAGCCAGTGAGTTGCATGTGGCATCTGGCACTGACCTTGCTGGTTGTCAGTCCACAAATGGGAGCTCTCATTGTTTTCCGCCGTCAGAAGGCAGCGGCAGCCTCTTGGGAGCATGAGCTTGGCCCTCAGGGGACCATCTGGAAGACAGCTGCCCTGTCTTAATTTCATAAGTTTACTGCTGGTTAAAAACCCAGGCTGAAAACCTGAGAGTCCCACCTTCTGCACTTTGGGCAGATCCCCCTAAGTCTCGGGGTACAACCCCTTCACCCTTTTTGCAAAAGTATCATTTCCCATTTTTACCACACTTACTAACTTAAAGCATTTTTATAAATAGCCTTGACATGCGCCAGGAATGATTCCATTTTACAGATAAGAAAATGGAGAGACTTAAGTCTGAAGACTATTGAGGGAAAGGGCAAGACTTAAGGCTGAGAGCCCATTGGGAGGTGGTTACAGTCATCCAGGCTGGAAGATAATATGATGCCCAGCATACGAGTGGGGCTGGTGAGCATGGGCAGAGCAGAGAGATTTAGGAAGAGACTCCATGCTCTTGACAATTGAATGTACATCAGGGAGAGGGTGGGAGGAACCTGGGGTGACCCTGGGGAGCATGGCTGTGGGGAAGATGCCCAGTCCATTTGGGACATGGCAAAGCTGAGGGACTGTATGGTGCCCAGGCCATGCCAGGAGCTGAACCCTATGCAGAGTGCTGAGTGTCTCCAAGGACCTCTGCCCCGATGAGAGGTGAGACCTGGTAGGCAACTGCCAGAAGCTATAAGAATGTCCCTCCCTAGGGTCTAGGACCAAAGGCCTGCCAGCACTGCGCACGCATACACACACAGACACACCCCCCATCCCACCCCACCCCGTGTGGTGAGCCGGCTCAGGCCTCATGTGGCCCTGCTGACTTGTTGGAAGCCAGACTTCCTCCTGGGCAGTGGGGCCTCCCTGCTCCTTTGCGGAAGAGGTCAGACCAGACAGCTGGTTTCTGGACCTGGCTCTGTGGATTCCAGCCTCTTCCCTCAAAAAGAGAGCAGCCCCCACCTCCCCTCTGTTGTTTGTTTTTGCTCAGAGTACGGTTGCTCTGAAGTCGCCTGTGAAAGCCACCCGGCCACGAGCTTTCCGTTTGTGTCCTCTTTCTTCTGCCTTTGGATTCTTCAACAGGGAGGGGCCTCAATTTAGCTCTCCTGCCAGAGGAACATGTTTCTCATTTCTAGCAGCTTTTTTCTCCAGGGACTGCCACAGCTTTTCCCCTTCTTCTCCCCAGAGCCTTGTCCCCAGGGTCCAGCTTGCCCCTGCCCCAAGGGTCCTCAGGTCCCTGAAGCTGGTCTCTGGCTGGCCCTGTTGCTCTGGCCGGTTTCTTAGGCTGTCTGATCCCCTGGAGAGGGAAACGGCAACCCACTCCCGTCTTCTTGCTTGGGGAAATGCCATGGACCGAGGAGCCTGGAGGGCCACAGTCCATGGGGGTCACAAAAGAGTCAGATACGACTTAGTGACTCAACAACAGCTGTTGGCTTCCACCCCCTGCAGACCCTGGGGCAGCAGGCCAGCTGACAGGTGAGCTGGGGTATCTGTATTAGGCAAACAGGCTGATCCAAACATTCTAGAGCCTGGGACTCTTGCCTTAGGGAGGACAGTCGATTAGGCCAACGAAGGGCCCAGGGGCTTGAGAGGAAGCCTTGCAAAGGCTTGGCCCCAGGCCAGGTCGTTCACCCCTTCCCACCAGTAAGCTGCGTGGAGGCTGTGCCAGGCGCTGCAGGCTGTGCAGAGAGACATGAAAGGCACCGTTCGGCTCTGGTCCTAACCGCCTTCGAGCCAGGTGCCACGCCTCAGGGCTGAGCGCTCTGGCCAGCTCTGAGTCCTCACTCCCTTCTCCCCACCCCTCTGAGCACTTCAGTCCTCCAACCCTTCGTCCAGTTCCTGCTTTCCTCCTACCATCCCCACCTCCCCAAGCCCAGGCTCCTGCATCTCCGCTCCAGAAGCCACCCTGCCTCCTCTGTGGGGCTGCAACCGGCTTCACTCATCCGCAGGCGGCCCTCGAGCCCCTGGAACTGGGTCGGCCTAGACCTCAGGCAGGCTGGCCGCCTCCCACCAGCTCAGGCCTGTGCTGTGACCACTCCCCCCGCCAAGTGCCCTGCCCCCTTTTTCTCCACTCCTTTGAAGCTCAGCTCAAAGCCCACTTGCTCGGGCAAATGTGCATGGAGCGCCTGCTTGGCGCCAGGAATGGTGCCGCCCTGCAGCTGCCTGGGCGCATGGTTAGGGGCCCTGCGTTAGAGTGAAAGCCTTAAAGGCCCTGGCTGAAGAGGGGGGCGTGGGTCAGATCAGACCCTGTACGGGGAGACCGCTTTCCGCTCTGAGTCCACATCCTGCTCTGTAAAGTGAGGAGATGGCACGAGTGACCAGCCCCCTCCCCAGGCCATGGAGAGCCCGCATGCCCCTAGGGTGTGGAGCGTCCTCTCGGGTCGACGTGCAGTCAGTGACCAGTGGCTGTGTCCATTTACTGCTCTGGCCCTGCGGTGCTCCAGAGCGCCAGCACAGGGCTTGTTCGACCCAAAGGCCAGGGCAGGTGCCCATGCGGGTGACTGGCCCATGCAGGGCCTGGGTGGTCAGAGCCCCTGCACAGGGTGGGGGGGATGAGCGGCACAATGCTCAGAGGCGCAGCCCGAGCCGTCGGACCCTGCTGAGTCAGGCTGGTTGTGGTGCCAGAGGTAACCAGACTCTGGGGGCCTGTTTTTTCCCCGCTGGTTCCTCTGAAGAGCGGAGTAACTGTAGGCGAAGTCCCCAGAGCAGGGCCTGGCTTGCAGGTGCGTGGAAACGGTGGGTTTGCTTCCTGTTCAACCGCCTTCACCTGGGTGCTTGGGGACGGGCCTGCTGGGGTGCTTCGGGCACTGCTGGCATTTCACGGCAGCCAGCTGGCCTCCCACGAGGGTGGGCCCCCCCCCCCCCACTCACCCATGCGTAGTCGCAGGGTCTCACCCTCCTGTGGGCCCTGCGGCCCCCTTGGTGGCACTTAACCACAGGCCACGGGCACTGTCTGTCTCCCTGTCTCCTTTGCTCAAGTCTGAGCCTGAGGTGGGCAGAACCTGGGTGTGGGCACTACCGTGCCACTCGGGGAGGGCAGAGCATGGCCGCTCTGGGCACGCTTGCTGGATGGCAGGGTGGTGGGTGGGGAATGGACCCAGGGCTTCTTGAGCAACCCTCTCTGGGCCAGGCTCAGGGCTGGATGCTCTTGCCAGGAAGACAGGCAGAATGACAACAACCTGTGACAAGGACCAAGAGTGGGCCCAAGGGTTGCAGAAGCCCAGGAGGAACAGGGACCCAGGCCCGGGGGTGAGGGGAGGGGCTCCTGACAAGGGCCTCTCCTCAGAGGTGGTGAGAGGGCACCCTGAACCCTGAGATGAGCAAGAGGGTGGGCTGTGAGTGGCGACAGCGGCCCTGTCTGCCAGGCACTTCCTGTGAGCCTCCCTGCAGCCCTGTGAAGCGGGGCCTGTTATCGGCCTCGTTGTGTAGAAGAGGAAGCTGAGGTCCAGAGGCGTTGGCCCACGTGCCCAGGGTCCCACAGCTAGGAAGTGGTAGCCCTGCTCGTACGGCTCTAGAGCGTGAGCCCGTAGAGCCTGCCGACGGTGGCTGCAGAGCTGGGGCCCCGAGGATCTGGGGAGCTGGGCCCAGGGAGCGTGGACTCGATCTCCGAGCCTCAGCACTCCCCTCCGGAAGTAAAATCATGGTCCCTCACAAGTCGGGTGAGGGTCTCCCTGCACTGTGCCCCTCCTTGGGGAGGAACCCGTAAGCAGAATCCAGAGAACCAGCACTGAGAGGCAACAGAGGACAAAGGCCAAGGGTCACCTGGGCCCTGCATGTGGCGTGACCCGGGGCGTGTCGCCTCCTCGGGCCCAGGCCCCTCATCTGTAGCGTGGAAGCAGGAAGGCCTGCTTCTCGGTGCTCGCCACGTAGTCAGAGAGTTCTAGTATCTCCCCCCAGCTCCCTGGAGAAGCTGCAGCTCAGAGAGGAAGTGCCCCACTTGACCTCTGACCTGCCTCATCCCATGTGACATGGCTGCCAGGTTGCTGGGGGGTGTGGGGGCGCCCAGCTTCTGTTGAGCACTCCCTGCTGTGAGAGGGTGATGGCTGGCCCTTCCTGCCTTATTCTTTCAGCCCTGGTTTGTCCAGAACTGCGTTTCCTTCTCTGGGGGTGCCTTGTCTCACTTTGGATCTGCGGCATCTGATACCTGCCAGCCCACCCTGCTTTCACTTCTCCACCCTGGCTGGGAGAGATTTCCTTGGCAAACTGTCCTTTTCCCTTTTGTTGCTTCTGGGCGTCCTCCCCTGGCCTTCTGCCTGCGCCTTCCCCCTGTCGACCCGTCAGCTCCCTGAAAGAGCCCAGGCCCCAGGAGGCGGCTCCTCTCGGCTCTGCTCTGCATGGCCTCCTCTGGCCAAGTAACGTGACTTCCTGGGCCTCTCTTTCCCATCTGTAGGAAGCTAGGGACAGGGGCAGGCATGGAAAGTGATGAGCTGCTCTGTTGTTATTTTTAGGTTTACCGAGATGTTCTGAAAGTAGTTAGTTATTAAAGGAAAATAGTGTCTTGATGTTGTTCTGACTCATACCAGGGATACCCAGGATGTTCTGTGAGTTTTTCTTGGGAGCCTCAGGGACCCCGGGGGACCCTAGGAGAGGGCTAGGCAGGTGCAGCCCCTACAGCAGTAGCAGGTGCAGACAGGCAGAGGGGAAGGCCAGCGGGGCTACCGTTTCAGCAGCCACAAAGGCAACAGGAAGCAGGGCCACCCACATCTATACTTCCCCGGTAAAGCCACTGCACTTCTGTGGGGGAAGGAACTGGGTCCCCAGAAACCTGACCCACATCCTGCCGCACCCTGGCTGTCGTGGTGAAAAACAGCTTCCAAGGACCAGAAAGCCCCAACAGTGTTTGCTTGTTTTCATTTGTTTGTTTTCGGCTGCACCGTGTGGCAGGCATGTGGGACCTCAGTTCCCCTAGCAGGAATCAAACTTGCGCCCCCTGTATTGGAAGCACAGAGTCTTAATCACTGGACTGCCAGGGAAGTCCCCAGGCACCAGTATTTTGCAGCCTTGCCACCCTAGTAGATGACTTACTTAGGGGCTAGATCCCTTCAAAGACTGAGAACAGGCTCCTGGCCTGCCCCCAACCAGCATCCCAGCTGCCCTGTCCCCCTTTCCGCACTGGCACCTGTCCTGACTGTCCCCACCACCCCACCTGCACCCCATGAAGCTTAGGAACAGCTATATGGAGAAGCAGAGGCCAAAGCTGTCAGCTTGTCAAAGGGCTCTGTGACTCAAGAAATGTATGTCCAACCCAAGGTCTGTCCCGTGTCCCTTCTGTCCAGTGGCTGTCCTGACCCTCACCTCCCTCTCCTGATGGCGCAGATGGGTGGGAAAAACAGATTTCAGCTCAGCCACTTCTAACTCGCCAAGTGGCCTGGGGCAAGTCACTTTCTGTCTCTGTGGGCCTGTTTCCTCTTGTGTAAAATGGAGATTGAATAAGCCCTGCCTCGTAGCCTCTGGCCTGGCCTGAGGCCCATTCCTCAGGACTCTGCTGGAAGACCTCTGGGATCCTCATAGCCCTCCTCGTACTGTCATCATCCCCTTCCAGAAGAGAATGCTCTGGTGCCGAGCAGTGAAATGGCTTGACCAGGGTGACACAGGGAGAGGGAACACAGGGAGAGGGAAAGAGCTGGAATTTGAGCTCAGACTGCTGGGAACTCGGCACTGAGCCTTTCCGCTGCTAACTCCGTGCCTGGCACATCTGACCCGGGATCAGTCCTGCTCCCACCACTTACTGTGTGTGTCCCTAGGCCAGCCTTTAACCTGTAGCCCTTCGTTTCCTAATATGGAAAATGGGGATGTTCATAGTCCCTACAGCATAGGGTTGGTATGAAGAGAGAACAAGATAATAGATGGTAAACCCCTAGCACAGAGCAGATGCTCACTAAAAGACAGCCAGTATTATTACCTAGGTCAGCTGTCCTTCTCCCTCCCCAGGGGGGTCACTTAAAGAGATGCTAAGTCCCCTGCCCAGCGTAGGAGGGGGCCATGAAGGCCAGGGCCCCGGAGCACACAGCAGCCCCAAAGAGAGGCTCATGGGTGTCCTTCCCCTTTGCCAGGGGACTCGTTGGTTCCCCCCGAGGTGGACTTTGACAGGCTGCTGGCCAGCCTGAAAGATCTCAGCGAGTTGGTGGGAGACAGCGACACCCAGTTGATGCCGGTGCCCGACAGAGTGCCGCTCCGGACCCTTGAACCCATCCCGCTGAGGCTCTACCGGAATGGCATCGTGATGTTTGATGGGCCCTTCCGGCCCTTCCATGATCCCTCCACACAGGTAGGCGTGACAGGGAAGGGGAGACAGGCCCAAGCACCCTCAAGCTGCTCCGGTGGCTGACCTCTTGGTCACTATTAAACGGGCCCAGCTCTCCCCCAGCATCCCAGGCTCATGTGCAGCCTTCAGCAGCACCCCTACCCACCCAAGCCCTGGGGCCCTACTTCCAGAGGATCCACAGAGGGAGCCCGCCCCCGTAGCCTGCCATCTAGACAGGAAACAGGGTCCAGCCCAGGCCTCATCCAACCTCTCTCCCCACAGCGCTGCCTTCGAGACATACTGGATGGCTTCTTCCCTTCAGAGCTCCAGCGGCTGTACCCTGATGGCGTCCCCTTTAAGGTGATGGGCTGATCCCAGAACCACTTACTCACTCCCAGTGTGGGGATTTTGCACAGCGGGTGGGATTGCTTTCTCAGGCCTCGCCTAGAGGTGCTGCCCACCTCAGGGCACCCTCCTTCTCCCCCACCCCCCACCATCTGATGACCTCTCCAGAAGGAGAAGGAGCCTGAAACCAGCCTGGGAAGGGAGCTGGGAGGCTGTGGTGGCCCCTGGGGCTCCAGCTGCAGCAGCCGCAGCAGGGAAGGCTGGAGGCTGAGCAGCAGGCAGTGCCCCCTGCTGGCTGCCTCGAAGCACAGCCTTCAGCCTGGGACCCTCCTCCACCATGTCCAGGACACCTGGACCAACTGGGGACAGCGAAGTGTCTGTACAGAGGCGACCTGGATGCTCCCAGGGGCTCCTGGCACCTCCTCGTTGGGGTGGAAGGCAGTGCCTTAGGAGGAGGCAGATGTTGGGACTAAAGAACTTGAGGTGCAGCCAGCCCCCTGCTGTGGGGGTGGTGGGCGGCAAAATGAGGGTGACTGGACCAACCTGAGGCCGTGTCCCCGAGGGTGGTGCGTTAGTTCCACAATGTGAGCATGTGAGGGAGCACGTGCCAGCCCGGCTTGGAAACTACCGTGAGTCACGACCGGGGGTATTCGAGGCAGTGCATGCCAAGCCAGGCTTTGCCCTCTCCTAAACACCCTCATCCCTCCCCTGCTCTGGGAGGGGGATGTCAGCACTGTGACTCCAGCTGGTGTGAGGGGGGGAGCTTGCAGGGAGAGCAGGGGTCAGGTGGCTGAGAGCAGCATGAACAGCAGCTCTCCTGCTCTCTCCCAGGGCCTCGGTTCCCTCATCTGCAACATGGGGATTGCGGCAGGCCACCCCGCGGGCCTGTTCCTGGGGCCTCTGTTTGGGCACGGAGGGGTGGGGATGAAGCCCAGGGCTGAAGAGCTGTGCCTGCCGCTGTTTCCCTTCCTTCTTGCCAGGTGAGTGACCTGCGGAGTCAGGTCTACCCAGAGAACGGGCTGGACCCGTTCCCAGGTGAGGGCCGCGTGGTGGGCCTGCAGAGGATTCGAAAACCCTTGGACAGCATAGAGCATCCAGGTGAGCTCAGCCCTGCGGCTGAGCCAGGTGGTAGGAATGCTGTGCCCAACAAGCTCCAGGTGAGCCTCCTCCACCATCACTCCAGTCCCCACCTGACCAAGGCTCCCCGATGCCTTCCCTGCAGGCTCCAGGATGACCGCCGAGAAGTTTCTGAACAGGCTCCCCAAATTTGTGATCCGACAAGGCGAGGTGATTGACATCCGGGGCCCGATCCGGGACACCCTGCAGGTGAGCCCAGCCCTGGCTCCCCGGGCCTTACCGTGTGTGTGTGTGTGTGTGTGGTTGCCATCAACCCTCACCCAGCCAGCCAGAGCAATGGTTAATCTGGAGGCTCAGGCTTGGGGGTCCCTCAGGATGGCCTGCATAGAGAGACAGGCCCCTCACAGCTAGCTGTTCAATGGTCTCCTGGAAATGATGGGGCTGCTGAGGGCTCTGAGTGAGGACCAGAGAGCTTCAGGCACAATATGGGGGCAGGAGCTGTAAGAACAGGCAGGTCAGGGGACTCTAGGCTGGGGGTGAGCTCAAGTCCAGGCCACCTCCTCAAGGTTCAGTCCGAAATACACCTTCCTGGGCTTCACAGAACTCACCATGCCCTCTTCTCACTCCCTGTCCTCCCCTCCCCCTGTGAAAGGTACCAAACCCGTTTCCACCCCCCACTCTGCCTTCACCACACGTGGCCAAGTCCTGCCAGATCTGTCGATCCCCAGAACTGCTCCCAAATCCATCTCCTCTCCAGTTCTGTCCCTGTCAACCTAGCCCAGGCTCCTGTGTCTCCCAGACAACTGCAGTGGCCCCCTCACTGACCTCACCTCCACTCCCACCCTGCCAGCCATCCTTCCCTAGCAGCCTCTGTGCCCTTTTAAAAATGCAAATTTGATCTTGTCTCTTTCCTGTTGAAACCCTCCAGTGGTTCCTAGGTAAAGCCTGTCATTCCTTCCTGGTCCTCTTCCCATCTTTTACCTTTTCTCTCTTCCTGGTCCAGCCTGATCCCCATGAACTAAGAAGGAAAGAAAGTGAAGTCGCTCAGTCGTGTCCGACTCTTTGTGACCCCATGGACTGTAGCCTACCAGGCTCCATCCATAGGATTTTCCAGACTCTCAAATATATCACCTCTTCTCAGAAGCCTTCTCTCATCTGTGCTATCTGGGATATCCTTGTCCCCCCCCCACTTCCATTTCTAAGAACTCCTCTTCACCCTTCAGTCAGCTCAGGTGTCATTTCCCTAGGGAAATGCTGGGTTAGGCATCCAGCCTGGTCGCTGCCTGTCGGATTCTGTCTTCCCCACTAGAATGAGGGAATGATGGAGTCACCTCCCAAAGCTTCCCTTCTGTTTCCTCTCCTTGGGCCCCGGTTTATACACTGGGCCACTTTTGGCTCACTGGTCTCATCCGTCCCTGGGCAGGGAGATGTCCCCTGTAGGGGTTGGGGGAGGCCCTGACTCTGGCAGGGCCCAGGGCTCTGTCACTCCATCAATGCTTTCCAGAACTGCTGCCCGTTGCCTGTCAGGATCCAGGAGATCGTGGTGGAGACACCTGCCTTGGCTGCTGAGCGTGCGAGGTGAGGGCCGAGTGGAGAGGTGAGGATGCTGGGCTTGGGTTCCTCGGGGGAGCACCGACGCCCTCTGGGTCCGCAGGAGCCGGGAGTCTCCGGAGTCGCCAGCGCCCCGGCTCTCCATGCTGCGCATCAAGTCTGAGAACGGCGAGCAGGCTTTCCTCCTGATGATGCGGCCGGAAGACAGGGTCGGCGATGTGCGCGCCCTGCTCGCACAGGCCAGGTGGGCGTTGGGCACGGCTGGCGACCAGAGTGGGGCTCAAGTGCCACAACCCAGCCTGACCTGTGCTTCCCTGTCCCCAGGGCCGTGGAGCCCACCACCTTCGAGATCTTCAGTACGTTCCCGCCCACAGTCTACAACGACGACGCGCTCACACTGCAGGCCGCGGGTCTGGTGCCCAATGCCACGCTGCTGCTTCGGGTTCGCCGGGCCTTGCCACCTGCCCCCGGCCCCAAATAAACCGCCCGCCCGCCTGATACCGGCTGCTCCGTGAGGCTCTCTTGGCGGGGCAGCCCCACTGCGCTAGCTCTGAGGGCTAGCTCTGAGGATCCGCTGTAACCCGAGCCCCAGCTGGCGGCCCTGGCCCTGGGTCTTTGTCCTGTAGGTTCCTCTTTCTGCCCCGAGGGCTAAGCTGCTCCAGGGGAGGGAGGGCCTGGGCTTGCCCCAGCCCGGCACCTCCTGGGCCAGCGGATCCCTGCGCCCAGACACGCACAGGACAAGCACATAGGGATGCTTCAACACTGCATGAGAGCCACTGCCCCCGCCCTGGCAGAACTGCACCTGGGCACCCACTTCCACGACACCCCCACACCGAGCTGAGCTGTCGGGACACAGGCAGGAGGGCACAGGGTGCCGCCCTGTTACTGACTGGCATGCAGACGTGCAGTGCACACCAGGGCACAAGTGCATCATGGGTACCACCACATGCACGGGCACTGCAGGGTGACCCGCCCCCCAGCGTCTCTAGAAACCGACGGCCCAGCACAATTGTGTGTGTGTGTGATCTGGGCATATATCCAAACACATGCATTGTCACACACACAAAGATGCCACACGGGACTGCCAGTCGACCTGCCCACCGAGGACAGCCTCAGCACAGTCACGTCTGCCACCAGCTCTGCTCAGAGCCGGGACCCGGGAGGCACAGGCCACACCAGACAGACACGGTGCCAATGGAATGGAACATTTAATTGTTTCTGCGGTGCTCCCGGACGGGGATTGCGGGGCCTTTGGCAGAGCCTTGGCTAATGGAATCAACAAAGGTGCCCATCAGCCAGTGCCAGGTAGGGTGGCAGCCTCAGGACCGAGCTGAGGACAACCAGCACTTGGGCTGTTGCTTAAGACAATTTCTGAGACCGGTGGGTGAGGAATGTTGCTGCTGAATGGAGAAGAGGGGGCTTACAGTTAGGGGAGGAGAAGGGGTCTTGGGTTGAGGGGAGGGGCTCCCCGTTCAGAAGGTTAGGAATAACAGGGAGTTGGTCACAAGGTCCTTCATGGCGGGGTGATCGCTGGGGGCGGGGAATGTGAAGACGAAGTCCAGGGGGGTGACTTGGCTCAGGCCAGTTTCAGGAACTCCTGCAGTGTGTTTTGTTCCACAGCCTCCACGAAGAGCTCATAGTCCTAGGGGAGGGGAAGAGAAGCGGTCACCAGAGTGCTGGTGTGCTGTCTCAGGTGACTCAGGCTGGTGTCCTCCTGTAACGTTTCCTCCACCCCCAGCCCCGAGGCCCATACCCCACAATACTGGTCCCCGTTGACAATCTGGGGTGGGGTGGCCTTAGGGTTGCCGGCCAAGGCTCGCATCTCGTCCCGCAGGGCGTTGTCTTGGGAGATGTCCACTAGCTGGTACTGGATGCGCTTCCCATCCAGGATGCGGGTCACCTCACTCTGCTGGGACTTGATCTGGGGGCAGAGGGCGGGTAGGGGTTAGCGAGCAGCCTGGAAGATTTAGGGGGAGAACCCTGGGCAGAGACAAAGGGGCTGTGGTCAGGAGCTTTGGTCCCCTCTGTCCCCCTACACACCCTAGGGGAGGGTTCTGGCCACAGGGAGTTGGGAGGATGAGTCAGGCTTGTGGTGGTGTGGAAGGAGAGGGGCCACCAAGCATGAGGAGGGGAGTCAGGGTGAAGGTAAGTGAGAAATTCAGGGTGGGGAGAGCCAGGAGCTCAGCAAGGGGAAAGCAGGGCAGGCCTGGGTGGAGGCTGCTAAGGGGCCATCCCCGCCCCAAGTACAGACACAGTGGAGAGAGGAAGGGCCAGATAAGGACAGGGTCAAGGATCGGCCTCGTAGTGGGGGTGCGGAGGCCCCAGGATGCCCTCAGGAAATGTTCAAGGCTCAGGATGGGGCTGTAGAACCTGCCCCCAGCCCAACTCCCGGAGGCCATGCCCAGCACCTCGGCTCCCCCGCCCTGGGGGCGGGTCCCAGGCGTCGGGTCCAGAGCCCCGGAACCGCCGCCCGCGCTCTAGCCCAGGGCGCACACTCACTTCGCGGGAGCCGGTGACCGACGTGCTGTAGACGCGCAGGCCACTCATGCTGCGGGTGGACCGACAGGAGGACAGGCAGACACACGGCGGTGGCAGCAGCTGCACGGCCTAGAGACGAGGCCGCCGCGTTCGGGAGCGGTTTCCTTCCTGCTCAGCCCGCGAGTCACCGCTCTCGGGACCAATGGGCGGCGCGGACAGGCGCGCGGCCGGGGCGGGGCCTGCGCGACCCCGCCCCGCGCACCGCCGGGGGGGCCCCCTCCCCTCCCCCTTGGGGACTGGGCGCGCCGGGGACCCGCGTCCCACGCAGGGCCGCCCGTTTCAGCCCTCCCCGGCCTGGGGCTCACAGTGTAAGGCCAGGGAGCGATCTGATGGAAAGGGCGGGGGCAGGGGCTTGGCAGAGGCCGCCTCAGCCTCGCCCAGGTTTGCTGCACCCAACTGGTTGCCCTCCCCCGGGTGCCACGACGCCGCTGCTCAGCTCCGGGCTTTGAAGGCTCGGGGCTGTTCTCAGTTCCCCGCCTAGGGAACCTGGCTCCAGTCGAGCATTGTCCTGGCGGCCACCCACACATAGCTAAACCCGCGGGGCACGCCACGTCAGTGACAACCCCTCGCTGCGAGGTTTCCCCAGAGCTCCTCTCCGCTCACAGGCAGGTTCAGACAAGGGTGGTGGCCGGAGACAGGGCCACGCCCTCAGAGAGCCAAATGGGGGCCAAGGTGAGAAAGGATTCTAGCTCTGGACCCAGTGCAGGCAGAGGCTGGCAGTGGGGTTCCCGAGTCTGGCTGGGCCCTTGTTAAAAATCCACAGCTGGTCTTGGGGTGGCCCCAGCCCCACCCTGACTTCATGATGCAGATGACCCTCCAAAAACCTACTCCCAGCAAAATGCAGGGAGTATAGTATGAGGCAGCAACCAGCCCAACTTTGGAGACTCAGCTATCTGTGTGGAGTGGGACCTGACACTCCTCAGAAGTCTCCCCAGGTCCAGGGCCCAAAGAATAACCCAGGAAGACAAGCCTAGCTCCTGGAGGCAAACAGTGCCCTGCCTTGCTCTGGGGAAGCCACTTCCCTGCAGCAATGCACAGGCAGCAGACTTCCTTGTCAGGATTACTGAAACTCCGACAAACTTGCTCTATGACTCAGGGCAGCATCACACAATACAAAGTGCTGTGGGAAGAGATCTTATCTGTCTCCACAGACAGAGGAGCAGAAGTGGTAGAGATACAAACATGAGGCTGGACCTGCCAAAGTTCCCTCTTTCCTGCTATTTGGAGAACTTGGCTAAACACCCAGGCTTTGGCCCCAATAAGCCAAAATGAGGGGTGGAGTATGAGATGATGGTGATGGAAGGCAATGGAAAACTGAGGAGTCTGTTAAATTTTTATTTCGTAAACAAAATAGGCAATACAAACTAGTTGACATAACAAGGATTCATATAAATAACTGCTTATAAACTTTATGAGGAAAAATACCCGTGAGCATGGTGGCTGGGCTCCCAATTCAGGGTGGAGACCAACCGGGCAGCTCTGCTTTTAGCAGGCAGGAGCCCAGAGACTGAGGGGACAGCTGGGTGGGGATGCTTTGAATGGAGGCTTAAGTCACTCCATAAATAAAACACCAACTTGTAAAAGCACTTAAGAAGGAGTCTCATTCAGGCCTGGGAGTGAGGTCCAGGATGCTGCCCTGCTAGCCCAAAGCTTAGCAACCACCTCCCAGTGGCTGGCTCTGGACTCCTGCACTGCTCAGGACTCCCCCCTCACAGCCCTGGCTCCAGATCCAGAGGAAACCTTGAGCTGGCCAAGGACCAGACACAAAGGACTACAAGATGCTCTCTCAACAAAGAGGCAAAAGAAACCAGAAAGCAGAGCTCTGAAGGCCCCAGAGAAACAACTAAAAACACAAACGCTATACCTTGAAGCTGACCTGTACTGGCTACTCTCAACTCTCAAGGAGCCCAGAGCAGGAAAGGGAAAGGACCCCCATGCCCAAACACGAGAGAGGCACAAATCAGAAGGCCAGGCACTGACCCCAGCCTTGGGGGAAGGGAGTGAGCAGCTTGACAGTGCCTTGTGGTATCAACCCAGAACCATAGAAAAGAGTCTGCACTCAAAGCCCAAGAAGGGGCTACCTGGCCAGCCTGAGAACAAAGGACAAAGGGGCTGTGCTAACTACATGATCAGAGCCCCAAGGGCACGGGGCAGCTTGAGTGGGTCTCCTGTAAATAGGCATGATAGCACAGATAAAGGAGCCCTGGGTATAATTCCCAGGCCCCTAATCCTAGCAAATACTTTGCTAATGAGCAGATCACCCTGAGGCATCAGTGAGAACAAGAGCCCTGAGGAAGGAGGAGTGGGCCTGGGCCTAGGAAAGTCCAGAGCCAGCTCAGGTCCCAAGAAGGCTGGCACAGAGGGCTGGAGGATTCTCAAATGGCTACTGTTACTGGTACTCAGCCTTTCCTGGCCCTTCTAAGGAACTTTGGGCATCAGCACGACCAAGGTACAGAGTGGGAATGAATGTGGATCCATCCCAAAGGATGCAGAAGGGAGTTAAGCAGCCTGTTTGCCTTTGACATCAGCTTGTTACTGGGAATAGTCTGTGAGGATTTACCTGCAAGTTAATTAGTAACTCACCCTAAAAGAGTGAATCAGGATGACAGGATAAATGCAACCCAACAAGGCAAAGCCAGAGTTGGGCAAGACAAACAAAATTCTCTCATCGGCCCTTGGCCCTATATGCAGGCTCACACCTCCTCCCTCCCACCCCTTCTCTCTGGGAATAGCAGCAGATAGGAGGCAAGAGATTGTCAGGGCAGGACCTGCTGGACGGTGCTCTCAGCAGACCAGACTCTCCCTGGGGGAACACAGCTCGTCCACCCCCAGCATTCCTCATTGTGTGACACAGTTTTCTCCCATGTCCTGGGCATATCTATCTGACATGGTGGTCCTTAAGTCCTCGATGTCACGGCGTAGCTGCTGAACCTCTTCCAGTTTTCTCCTGATCACATCTGGTTTCTGAAAATCTAGTTGAGTCCCTGGGTGCTGTGCAGCTGGGGAGGAGAAGAACATTTTGACAGAATATTAATAAGTAAATCAGAAGACACTTTCATGTAGAGGGGGCAGTGTGGACAGGCAGTCCTAAGGCCCTAAGGCCTGTGGTCTTGGAACATGGCAGGCACTTTTTACAAAACAGCTAGGGATAATGGGCTAAAAGTCTTGCTGCCTAAGGGCCACTTTTTTTTGTTTGTCCTACACCCAGGTACCCATAAGGATGCCTGCTTCCAAAACAGATTTACTTAACATCTAACTGAGAAAGGTAGATAGGGGTGAGAGGAGAATGAAAGCCACTCTCTCCTAGGTCCCAGACTGGTCTAAGGACTCACAGTGAATGCCCAGGAGCAGGGAGAGATTGGGGTCATGGCCCTGGGCCCTCTGGGTCACAATGCTACAGACAGCCTGCAGATCTTGAAGACAACTGGCCAATTCCTGGTGCAGCTCAAATGCCAGCTGAGCTGTGTCTGATGAAGATGGGGACCCTGATTGGGCCTGTCGCAGGTGTTCTTGCAGCGTCAGATTCTTCTCAATGAGGTCCTGGTTCTGTACTGAAAGCTGAGCAGATAGACAGGTGAGCATGTTAACTCAGGCCTAGGGAGAAGCAGAGTAACTGCACACGAATGTGGCTATACGTGTATGGTGTGTCAAGGGGAAGCTATGAGACAAAGGCAATGTTCCCCCCTCCCCACTCCTACCAACAGGCTTTGCATTGCCCCCTCCCCATCAGTATCAGGCTGTTTCTCCTGCAGGTAGGTTGGGCCCAGAGGACCGCAGCACTGGAGAGGAAACTGCACCCCAGCAGACTGAGTCAGCAGCCTCCAGGTTTCTGCTCAGGAACTAGAGAAGATACTCCCGCTCCTCGGAACTCTATCTGAAGCCAGTCCCTCAGCCAACTCTGTTAGCCAGGCTATTAGAGAAGGCTTAACGTGAACTGTGAAATCTGAGGAGACACTGGTTTCAATCTCTCCCTGCCACCCTGACAAAAGTGGCCACCAGCCAGCTTGATCAGTGTGTGTCAGAGGAATAAAGTGGGCAAGAAAGACAATGTGACAGCTAGTGGCCACTGGGCAGGTGAAGGCTAGGGGCTAAAGAAGCTGCTGACCTGGAGGACACAGTGCTGAAGAGTGCCCTGCCTTTTCAGTCTTTCACCTCGGTGGAGTCAGGCTTTACTACAAAGACCAGCTCATTCACGTGTATCTGTGTCTCTTTCTCTCCCTTTCCCACAACAGCTTTAACACACTCTCCTTCCCTTCCTACCACTATTCTGTTTTAAAGACAAGAAACAGAGTTCCTCCACTAGTCCCAGCCCTTCAGCCACACTGGGCCATATGACCATCTTCGCTCTTGGAGACTCCTTCCTATGCATTTGGCCAGTGACCTTGACCGCCCCCTGCTGACAGCTCTGTTTACTCCAGGAGGATCACCAAACCTTCAGTCTTCTTGAACCCTTCATCCCCAACCCCACAAACCTGTGGCTGCAAGAAGACAAAATAAGAGAGAACGATTTTCTATATCCAAAAAGCATTACTGGATAATTACAGCCAAAGGTAGGCTTAGGACCTTTAATATAAAGGATGATGCAATGTTCCTTCTTACTCCTCCAAAAAAGCTTAGTAAGAGACCTCTCAAAATGTGGGGGGGTCTTGTGGGAGTGGGAATGGGTAGAGTACACAGAGAAATTAGGTTTGTAAAGACAATGCCAAGAGGCCTAGCTGGTGCTGCTCACCTCTTTCACAGCTGTGCGCAGCTGCTGCAGGGCTGTCTCCCTCCTTTGGGCCTCCTCTTTCAGGGCCTGGCTTGTTCCTTCTTCTTGAGCCACTTCCTGCTCTAGGCTCTGAATCCCATGACAAGGAGGGTGGGAGAACACATCAGAGGTAACAAGTCTGGGTCAGACCACATTGCCTCTGGTCTGGACTACACAATAGTAAAGCCCTACCCTGCTGCTAAGAGATTATTTTAGAACAACCCTGATCTGTGACTTCCCATCAAAACCCTTCTCAAGCCCCTGACCATGTATCAACCGAGGTCAGGCTCCTCAGAAGAGCATTCTATTAACAGGTCAGCCTGGCCTTTACCTACTTCTCTATCTTTACCTCTCTTTACCCTCCACATCGCCTCCACTCTAGTCACACAGACTGACTGACTGGCTTCCAGCACCAATACTGTTGCTCACTTTTCTTTGCTTTTGCCCAGAATGCCCCTCTGCTCTGCCAGTCACCTGGGAAACTTCCCACCTCAACCTTCCTTCATCTGCAAATCAGATTCAATTAATCCCAACCTTGCCCTGCAACTAATACTCATGGCTTATGAGTACATTTGTTGGCTGTGCGCTCGATTCCTCTCTCTATTAGACCATAACTTTCTCGAGGGCAAGGAATGTCATTTCAGTTGAGTTCAATTATTGATCGAGCACTCACTACTGACAGGCACTAGGGACACAGAAAACAATATCAGACATTCCTGTCTTTGAGGAACTCACAGCCAAATGCCCTTGACAACTGTTGTTGTTTAGTTGTTTAGTCACCAAGATGTGTCCCACTCTTTTGCCAGCCCATGGACTGCAGTCTGCCAGGCGCCTCTGTCCATGAGATTTTTGGAGTGGGTTGCCATTTCCTTCTCCAGGGGATATTCCCAAACCAGGGAACGAACCTGCGTCTCCCGCACTGGCAGGCGGATTCTTTACCACTGAGCCACCAGGGAAGCACTGTATATTAAATGCTTTTGACAGAGATGAGAAAGAGGACACAACTGAAGCGACTTAGCAGCAGCAGCAGAGGGTACTCTGTCACCTAATGTAGTTATGTGTATGTGTGTGTATGTGTTTAGGGGTGGTCAGGGTCAGGAGAGGGAGGTACAGACTTGTTATCTTGTGCCTCTCATTCTGTTCATTCCAATTTCCCTCTGGTTTTGAAACTGATTTGGACAAATAAAGTATAAATAATATTTCTGAGCTTTTCCATTTTGTTTTAATAAAAAATTAAATAGCCAAGGAGAACATCTCACCACCACAAAAGACCCAAAGTGACCATTTTGAATCCACCTAATTCCACCAAATTCACCTGACATTTTAATTTGTCTTAGAAGTCTCATCATGGGTAAATATACATTTAAAATGTTGTGGAGGGCTTCCCTGGTAGTCCAGTGGTTAAGAATACACCTTGCAATGCAGGGGACACCGGTTCAATCCCTGGTCCAGGAAGATCCCACATGCCCTGGGGCAGGTGAGCAAGCCCCTGCGCCACAACTGCTGAAGCCCGCGCACCCTAGAGCCTGTGCTCTGCACCAAGAGGGGCCGCTGCAATGAGAAGCCTGCACGCTGAAGCAACCAGTTGCTCCGGCTAGGGAAGGCCCTCTCAAAGCAACCAAGACCTAGCGCAGCCAAAAATAAATAAGATATTTTAAAAATAAATAAATAAAATGTTGTCAAGAGTTCCAGGAAACATACTTTGAGATCCATTAAAAACTACTAAAATCTTGGGATTTTAAATGGATGTAGGGAATTCCCTGACTGTCCAGTGGTTAGGACATCCTGCTTTCACTGCCAAGGGCCCACGTTCAATCTCCAACACAGAATTAAGATCCTGCAAGCTGCACAGTGAGATCCAAAATAATAACAGTAATAAAATAAATGGATGTAAACATTCACTAGGCTTGACTATCTCTTTAGAGGACTTGAAATCTGTGAACTAAACAGACCCACATGATGGCAATGGTAGGACTGAGCTTTCAGCTGTTCCTCGGTGGAAGTGCATTTCACCTGTTTTGGTGTGAAAACCTCTTTTAGAATCCAAAGAGAACCTGTACCTAGAATTTCTTGGAGAACCCAATTAAGACACTCCCACTCTGGCCCAAAATAGAAACCAGGAATTGTCTTTAATTTCTGTAACAGACCTACCCTCCAGCCTTGCTTCTCTCCAACTGCCAATCTTCTTCCACACTCAAGTCTGAGCTGCAAACCTGACTATATCACACCCCAAGGAAATGCTACAGTAGATTCCCATCACCTACCTAAAGAATAAAAGCTAACTTCACTGGACAGTCCAAGCCGTCCCATAGCCCACTTCTCCATCTGCCACCTTACTCAACACTAGCAAACGACCTGCAGCTCCATGCATGAGCCCTGCTATCACATGCCTTCGTGTTCCTACCCACGCTGTTCCTTCTATCAGAATTTCAATATCATCCTATGCTAGCTTCCTCATTGCCTGGCTAACTCCTCCTCCTTCTTCAAGCCTCATGGTCTCCAGAAACCCTTCCTTAATCTCCGCTACTTTCAATGATTCTTTTATGCTCCCCTAGGGTAATATGGATGCTCTCACTGCACTGTGCCGAATGAAACCCCTTCCCAACAAGACTGTAGGCCACAAGCACTGATTTGGTCTCATGCTTGTACCCCTGGATGCATGCTAAGTCACTTCAATTGTGTCTGACTCTTTGCAATTCTGTGGACCACCTGCCAGGCTCCTCTGTCCATGTGATTCTCCAGACAAGAAGACTAGAGTGTGCTGCCACGCCCTCCTCCAGGGGATCTTCCTCACCCAGGGATCAAACCTGTGTCTCTTACATCTCCTGCACTGGCAGGCAGGTTCCTTACCACTAGCACCACCTAAGAAGTCCTAAGCTGGTACTCTTAACAGCGAGCAAATCGCAGGGCAAAGAATAGGGTTGGCTGAATTCTAGAAATTCCATCAAGTCCTGCCCATCATGTCCCAAGGATTCCAGCTCACCTGTACTTGTGAGTGCAACTGATCAATCTTCTGCTGTTGCCTCTCCACAATCTGAAAGGCAAAGTTATCAAGGACGATTGCAAGCACATGCTAATAGTGGGGCCAGAAGGCAAGAGGCTACACTAAGATCTGCAGTTTGACTATTACCTCAACTATTATCTACAGCCAATTAATAGTGAGAACAGAGTGAAAACAAGAAATATAAACCGGACTCCCTATCCTGGCTACTTAGCTTCACAGTCCTGTGCTCCAGGCACAGAGGTTTAAACAAAGATGAACGCAATGCGGAAGACCTATGAGGAAGTCAGGTGGAGAGACACCTTCACCCTGATGACTGTCGGCCAGGAGAATCAACTTCATATGAGCCAGTGTGCCTTCTGGCTCTTTGGTAAAGGACACAACTGACAATTCAGTTTAATGACGCCGATCCTGCTCAGGGCTGTGACAGTTTTTCACTTACAGCTTTGGTCCCACTGTTTAAGAAGGGGGCTCAAACAGGTCCAGTGTCCTGTCCTATGAGACCCCAGGTACTCTTTGAATCGTTTCTGGGTCTTATTTGCTGACCTTCAAACAAGTCTCTCTGGTAGGTCCTGGGCTCCTTCTTCTATGCTGAATTAGGGCCACCTCACTGGCTAAAACTCTGCTCAATGCAAGAGGCTTTGTAGAGGGCCTGAGCCATGAAGGAAGTGCACCAAGCTTCAGTGCACCATTTTGGTACATCTAAATTTGGATATTCAGAGGCATGCCCTTCCCTAACTTTGCTTGCCAGTACTAAGGATGGCTATCTAAAATGTGAATTTATTATGCAGGGATGGCTTCTAGGAAAAGAGAATCAAAACTCAACAGATCCTAGGGGGCTTGGGGCCAGAAATTCATGGTTCCCTACCAAAACCCAATCTTCTGCTTCCTCTAAGCCTACCCCCTTACGGCCTGGACGCCCTTAGTCACCTTTCGAAGGGAATCACATTCCTTCTGCCAAGACTCCATTTCCACTTGGGGACCTTGTCCTTGTTGAGCTGGACCTTCTCCACTGGCATCTTCCACACACTGCTTATCTTGCAGGCTGAAAGACAGTAGCCTCTTCAAGAACTCTAAATCAGAGAGATGTGGCTTTGATACCTGACACTGCTATTTACTGGGCAAGACAAGTAGGCCCTTCCAAGCCATAGCTGGGGATAATTGCTTAGGTCTGTTTAAAGTAGGGAATGCCACACAGAAGCTGCTTGCTCAGTCTATGTTAGTTCCCTTCCCTAGAGGTCAGCATCTATACAATGTGCCAGCAATTCTTTACCTAGCCAAGGCTTTTTTATTCTTTGTTTTGATATTTAAAAGTAAACATTCATCACATGTATTTAAATTACAAAAGTCACACATATAGGATAGAGAAATTTTAGAAAATACAAAAAAACCCCCAAAAGTCCTTTTTTCTTTGCACACCCAGTCTTGGAAAGATCCAACTTTGTCCCCAAACCACAATCACTTTCATCATGGGCCATATGCTGAGATAAACAACAGAGTTACTGTGGTTGAATGTGGGATGAGAAATCCAATCCATCCCATTAAAAATTGGATTTGGTCCAAGGGGCTGTTGAAACACAGCCACGACATTTTTTCAGAAACTGCTATTAATACAGAAGAAGTTCCCAAGACATCCTGAGAGTACATTATAGCATCTTATTTTGTTCTCAGAGCCTACTGTGGCAATTGAGAACAATCCCTAGGGCTAAGGAGAAGTAACAGATGCTCCTGGTAGCCTTCACAAGATTCACCATGTGGATAACCCTCAGTCATCAGCACCAGGATCTACTTCTGCAAATACAGATACTCACTTTCCAGTTTATAAAGCGCTCCCATTCATTCAACACATACCTTTTCAAGAATTATTGCCCAATACTATTATGATGCTGGGCACTGGGCTGGATCTTTCCAAAAAACAGTGGAAAACCCCACTGCACCACTATACCACTCACATTACATCTCAAAGACACAGTCCCTGTTCATAAACAGTTTTCCTATTACTTACAACCCAAAGAAAACAAAGCTCAGAGAAGTAAAGTGAGTTGCCCAAAGTTAAACAAGCAGTGAGTAGGGTAGCCAGGACCAGAACCTAGCTCTCTGCTTCTTTCTAAACCTCTCAGGGATATTTGGAGAGGACAATGACAACCCACTCCAGTACTCTTGCCTGGAAAATCCCATGGGTGGAGGAGCCTGGTAGGCTGCAGTAAAGGGGGTCGCGAAGAGTCGGACATAACTGAGCGACTTCATTTTCACTTTTCACTTTCATGCATTGGAGAAGGACACGGCAACCCACTCCAGTGCTCTTGCCTGGAGAATCCCAGGGACGCGGGAGCCTGGTGGGCTGCCATCTATGGGGTCACACAGAGTTGGACACGACTGAACTGACTTTGCAGCTGCAGCAGCAGGGATATTTACCTATGTCGGGTGGAGGAGAAGTCAGCTTCTCTCTGTCTCAGGCTTTCCAGTTGAACCTCCTTTTCTCTGCAGGCTGCCTGGGTCTCCTCCAGCAAACTCTCCAGCTCAGTCACTCTCTCCTGCAGCTCTGTGCTCTTCAACTCAGAATCCTTAAGCTGAGAGACAGGATTCCATGCTTAGGTCAACAAGCAGGGAAGACTTTGGGTATATTTCAAAAACTTGGCAATTCAGTTGTGATGTGAGTCTGGACATGACTCCGTTGGGACTTTCCTTTCAGGAGACCACAAGGTCATTGCATGCAGCAGAGGTTGAGAAAGCCCCCCACCACCACCCCCAACTTGCCCCAGGTATGCTTGGTCATTGCTGCTACCTGCTGGCTCTGTTTCTGATGGTCTTCCAGAGTGGGCAGGTCAGCCAGGTAGCGCTCCAAGGTCTCAATACGCTGCTGCTTCTCCCGGTTCTGCTCGGATTCCTTCTGACATTTCTTTTTCAAATTATTAATATGTTTATCACGACCCTTGACCTATTGGAAAGAAATGTTAACAATCCTTCTCCACTCACCCCTCTACCATCTTGAATGTTAACTATTTTTTTGAAGTGAACACTGTCTTTGACCTTAGGACTATAACTGTTTTCTATTACCATGAAGGCAGGAAGTTGAACAAATTTTGTCATTGGAGATTAGGACATAAAATGCAGAGTTTTCACACCAGAACTTTCCATTCAAGGGCAAGGAAGAGGGGATTCTTGGGCAGTTTTCAAAACCTGGTAGCTCTACTGTATAATAAAAGAATTTCTCTGGTCTTTGTTCAAGTTCCTCGAGGTAACTTCTAAATTCTTAGAATATCCCAAATAATAAATGTGTCGTTTGTTATTCACAGTGGACCAGTTCAGTTCAGTCGCAAAGAGTCGGACATGACTAAGCGTCCGACTCTTTGCGACCCCGTGAAACGCAGCATGCCAGGTCTCCCTGTCGATCAGCAACTCCAAGAGTTCACCCAAACTCATGTCCATTGAGTTGGTGATGCCATCCAACCATCTCATCCTCTGTCGTCCCCTTCACCTCCTGCCCTCAATCTTTCCCAGCAACAGGGTCTTTTCAAATGAGTCAGCTCTTCACATCAGGTGGCCAAAGGACTGGACCTTCAGCTTCAACATCAGTCCTTCCAATGAACACCCAGGACTGATCTCCTTCAGAATGGACCAGTTCGATCTCCTTGCAGTCCAAGGGACTCTCAAGAGTCTCCAATACCATAGTTCGAAAGCATCACTTCTGTGCTCAGCCTTCTTTATAGTCCAGCTCTCACATCCATACATGACCACTGGAAAAACCATAGCCTTGACTAGACGGACCTTTGTTGGCAAAGTAATGTCTCTGCTTTTCAATATGCCGTCTAGGTTGGTCATAACTTTCCTCCCAAGGAGTAAGCATCTTTTAATTTCATGGCTGCAATCACCATCTGCAGTGATTTTGGAGCCCAAAAAATAAAGTCAGCCACTGTTTCCACTGTTTCACCATCTACTTGCCACGAAGTGATACGACTGGATGTCATTATCTTAGTTTTCTGAATGTTGAGCTTTAAGACAACTTTTTCTCTTCTCTTTCACTTTCATCAAGAGACTCTTTAGTTCTTTGCTTTCTGCCATGAGGGTGGTGTCATCTGCATATCTGAGGTTATTGGTATTACTCCTGGCAATCTTGATTCCAGCTTGTGCTTCCTCCAGCCCAGAGTTTCTCATGATGTACTTTGCATAGAAGTTAAATAAGCAGGGGGACAATATACAGCCTTGACATACTCCTTTTCCTATTTGGAACCAGTCTGTTGTTCCATGTCCAGTTCTAATTGTTGCTTCCTGACCTGCATACAGGTTTCTGAAGAGGCAGGTCAGGTGTTCTGGTATTCCCATCTCTTTCAGAATTTTCCACAGTTTACTGTGATCCACACAGTCAAAGGCTTTGGCATAGTCAATAAAGCAGAAATAGATGTTTTCCTGGAACTCTCGATTTTTCGATGATCCAGCGGATGTTGGCAATTTGATCTCTGGTTCCTCTGCCTTTTCTAAAACCAGCTTGAACATTTGGAAGTTCATGGTTCACATATTGCTGAAGCCTGGCTTGGAGAATTTTGAGCATTACTTTACTAGCGTGTAAGATGAGTGCAATTATGCGGTAGTATGAACATTCTTTGGCATTGCCTTTCTTTGGGATTGGAATGGAAACTGACCTTTTCCAGTCCCGTGGCCACTGCTGAGTTTTCCAAATTTGCTGGCATATTGAGTGCAGCACTTTCACAGCATCATCTTTTAGGATTTGAAATAGCTCAACTGGAATCCCATCACTTCCACTAGCTTTGTTCGTAGTGATGCTTTCTAAGGCCCACATGACTTCACATTCCAGGATGTCTGTCTCTAGGTGAGTGATCACACTATTGTCATTATCTGGGTTGTGAAGATCTTTTTTGTATAGTTCTTCTGTGTATTCTTGACACCTCTTCTTAGTATCTTCTGCTTCTGTTAGATCCATACCATTTCTGTCCTTTATCGAGCCCATCTTTGCATGAAATGTTCCCTTGGTATCTCTAATTTTCTTGAAGAGATCTTTAGTCTTTCCCATTCTGTTGGTTTCTTCTATTTCTTTGCACTGATTGCTGAGGAAGGCTTTATCTCTCCTTGCTATTCTTTGGAACTCTGCTTTCAAATGGGTATATATTTCCTTTTCTCCTTTGCTTTTGCTTCTCTTCTTTTCACAGCTATTTGTAAAGCCTCCTCAGACAGCCATTTTGCTTTTTTGCATTTCTTTTCCATGGGGATGGTCTTGATCCCTGTCTCCTGTACAATGTCACGAACCTCCATCAGGCACTCTGTCTATCAGATCTAGTACCTTAAATCTATTTCTCACTTCCACTGTATAATCATTACCCTTTTATCATAAGGGCTAATGAGACTGTAAACTCCTTGAGAGGAGGGGCTGTGTCCATTTTGCTTTTATCAAAGGGATTTTGCTTTTATCATAAGGGATTTGATTTAGGTCATACCTGAATGGTTTGGTGGTTTTCCCCACTTTCTTCAATTTAAGTCTGAATTTGGCAATAAGAAGTTCATGATCTGAGCCACAATCTGCTCCCGGTCTTGTTTTTGCTGACTGAATAGAGCTTCTCCATCTTTGGCTGCAAAGAATATAATCAGTCTGATTTTGGTGTTGGCCATCTGGTGATGTCCATGTGTAGAGTCTTCTTTTGTGTTGTTGGAAGAGGGGTGTTTGCTATGACCAGTGCGTTCTCTTGACAAAACTCTATTAGCCTTTGCCCTGCTTCATTCTGTACTCCAAGGCCAAATTTGCCTGTTCTCCAGGTGTTTCTTGACTTCCTACTTTTGCATTCCAGTCCCCTATAATGAAAAGGACATCTTTTTTGGGTGTTAGTTCGAAAAGGTCTTGTAGGTCTTCATAGAACCGTTCAACTTCAGCCTCTTCAGTGTTACTGGTCAGGGCATAGGCTTGGATTACCATGATATTGAATGGTTTGCCTTGGAAACGAACAGAGATCATTCTGTCGTTTTTGAGATTGCATCCAAGTACTGCATTTTGGACTCTTCTGATGACCATGATGGCTACTCCATTTCTTCTAAAGGATTCCTGCCCGCAGTAGTAGATATAATGGTCATCTGAATTAAATTCACCCATTCCAGTCCATTTTAGTTTGCTGATTCCTAAAACGTCAACGTTCACTCTTGCCATCTCCTGTTTGACCACTTCCAGTTTGCCTTGATTCATGTACCTAACATTCCAGGTTCCTATGCAATATTGCTCAATGGACCAGAGCACACCATAAATGCATATATGCTAATTAGATGACTCAGAACAGGAACTGATCAGTACAAAAACCAATGGAGTTGAACCCAACTTCCTGCGAAAAGGGGACAAAGACAGGAGATTTGAGTTCAATCATGCCTACATGATAAAATCCCAATTAAAAACTCTAGACACCAAAGCTCAATGGAACTTCCTGGTTGATGAACACATGCATGTGCTGGGAGGATGACAGGTTCTAATTCCAAGAGGGAAAAGGTATGGAAGCCCTGCTTTTAGGACTTTCCCAGACCTCGTTCTATTTGTCTCTTGGCTTATCATGATTTGTATAACAAAACTGTAATCTGTGAAATTACTGAACCTGAAGGTGTCATGGGAATCCCTGGATTTATAGCCAGTTGGTCAGAAATATAGGCAATCTAAGGAACCCAAAACCTGCAGTTGGCATCTGAAATAATAAATAAGCATAGTCTTTTGGGGGACTGTGTCCTTTAAACTTGTGGGGTCTGATGCTAACTCGGAGTGGTTTGCATCAGAACTTAACTGCAAAAGTATATATAACCGTATAGGTAGTATAAATACAGCCCACCTGGTCTATTCTGATGAGACAGGTAATGCATTCTTCTCTAAACACTTCATATGATATAAAGCTAAGCAATCATCTGGAAGGGCTAATGAAATTCCTTGAGAGGAGGGGCTGTGTCCATTTTGCTTTTATCAAATCCCCAACACAGCACAATGCTTGGCACTAAGCAGGAAATAAATTAAGATTTGTTGAATGGAAACTTTTCTTACTATTACGGCTTTTTCTTTGGCTTATGAAAACGGAAGCTGGAGATAAAGCAGGGAAAAAGGCAGATTTATTGATGCCAAAGAGGCTCAGGCCTAATTTGATCCAAAGACAACACAGTACTAAGAAGGATCCCTAAAAATCAGTTAAAAGCTTTACCCCAGGTACAATCTGTACCGTTCAAGCTCCATGTCATTCTCCAGATTCTGTCATCTTAATATGCATCAGAATCACGGGGGAAGCTTATTGAAAATGCTGATGGCCAACTCTTAATTAAAGAAATGGTAGGCCAGTCAGAGTTTATTTTTTCTCCCTTCCAAAATATTTCTAGAATGACAGGCATAAAATAAAATACCAATTTTTAAAAGGCAACAGAGGAGACAAAAGTATACAAGATAGGGTCTTCCATGACGGTTCAGTGGCAAAGAATCTGCCTGCCAATGGAAGAGACTCGGGTTTGATCCCTGGTCTGAAAGATTCCACGTGCTGTGGAGCAACTAAGCCCCATAGCCACAACTATTGAACCCATGCTCTAGAGTCGCAGAGCCACAACTATGGAAGCCTGCATGCTCTGGAGGCTGTGCTTTGTAACAAGAGAAGACAATGAGAAGTCACACTACAGCTAGAGTATAGCTCCTGCTCACTCAACTAGAAAAAAGCCCACACAGCAACAGAGATGCAGCACAGCCCCGCAAAGACAGATAAAAAAGTATATAAGACGGTTCAAGATGTTTCCAGAACATGAAAGGAATGGGAGGGACAGACGATTTGGAGCAGAGGAGTTATAATTTGCAGTAGGAGTCACAGACTACTTGGAAGACAATGTGCCCTTCACAACCCACAAGAATCCCTCTACTTTATTTTATTTTATATTTTGTCCCCTCCCCTCCAGTAGAATCCCTCTACTTTAAACATGAGATACCTGAGGCAGGGAGGTATCAGCCATAAACCTGGAAAATAGGGGAATTCACTGGAAGTCTATATTCAGGCTAGCGGGATATCATTCTCACCCTGGGTTTTCCCAAAAGGAGACTGGAGATTTATTCTTTGTGGAGAAATCAAATCAGAGAGAGCCCAGCTCAGGGGTATCAGTCATGGCAGAGAGAGACAGAGAATGAAGCACTGGGTTGAAAATAAGCATAAATAACAATCTATGTGTAGAACTATGAGACTTTAAATCTAATTTCCTTCTCAGTGTTGAGAACCCAAAGGCCAAAAGCATTCCTGTCCCCAGCCTCCCCACCAGGCAGCAGGCTGAAGACTCTTTTCTAGAGAAAGTGAGATGAGACATCAGATATTGACATTTAAGGGTTCCCAAGTGAAAAGGGAAGACTAAGTTTGATCATCCAATAGGGAAGCCCACCAGGCAACTTCCATGAACCCAGAGCTTCCATGCAATTTAAAAATACTATATTCTTAAATATGAGCACTCTTTCATTCAAGGATCATCAATCCTCTAACGTGAAAGACACAAAAACAAAATAAGACCTGAAAGAAACACTATAGCAGATGCAGATATCCCAAAAGACATAATCAATATCATCAGAGAAAAGATACTGCATTCATGAAACAAAACCAGCAAAAAAATGCATTAAGTAAGAGAATACTATTCAGAAATACAGACGAATATGTCAGGAGTAAGAAAAGAGTTGAGGACAGCTAATTCTGTAGAGTGGGGCTGATATTGATATTGATGTTGATATTTGATAACATGTTGGTTATCTAACTTAGCCACATGTATTTTGATTAAAAGTTTTTTTTTCTTTTTTTTTTCAAACAAGCCTTTAAGTCCCTTCTGTACTAATGGCACCAATATCACCTGGTAAGATTGTCAGAAATGCAAAATCCCAGGGCTGCCTCCCCTTCCAAAACTACTGAATCTGGATCTGTATTTTCATCAAGATCTCCAAATTATTCTTAAACACATTAAAGTTTAAGAAGCATTTCTCTAGCTGACTTTGATGCAAGTGGTCCAGAGCTAAACATTATTAAACTGGTCCCCCAAGAATATCTATATTAGAGCAACCCGTGAACAGAACCAGAAGATTTAGCTCTTCTATGAAAATCAATCTCAACCTGAGGCGATTCTAAGAGCACTGGCAAAAATGTAAAAACTCCCCAAATAGCTGCATATGTGGGATTCGTCACCTACTTTTTAGGTAGAAGTGAGAAGAAATCACGCTGAATGATGTACCACAGGTACATCTTGCAACAGTACCATTTGGTATGACTGGTTAGACTGGTTTTTCACCTAGGCCAGCTGGTTCCCCATCACAACCTGGGACAGTGAGAGATTATACACTGTCTGTGATAGTTTTGTAGAGATGAAGCAGATATGAAGGGTTCCATTTCAAACAAGCCAGTCCTGCATGAGAAGTCAACGTAGGGTGTTTCACCCAATTGTCTTCTCCAGGTTCCAAGAATAGTTTGGCAGGAAAGGGCTGACTGCCAATTCTTTTGTGAATTAGAAAGCTATCAGCTCCTTAGCTCACCCTTTCTTCCTGTTTCTTCCCTTCCTCCGAATGCTTCTGCAGTGCCACTCTGAGTGACTCTCTGATGAGCTGGACTTCAACTTCTGAAGCAGAGAGTTTCTTTTCAAGCTCGATCTTTTCTTTGCTCAAGGCTTCTGTCTTCTGTGCAAACTGTGCACGTAAGAAAGTGTTCTCTCGCTGCAATTCCTGCAGAAAGATTGGCAATATGTAACTGTTCCTTACCCTGAGAATCCCATGTACTTTACTTATACCTAGCATACTTTGTGGTCGAATATCAATTTTCTCTAAGACTTTCTGCAAGCAGTGCTTCTCAGAGTGTGGTCCTAGGACTAACAGGGGCTTCCTTGATAGTTCAGTTGGTAAAGAATCCACCTGCATTGTGGGAGACCTGGGTTCAATCCCTGGGCTGGGAAGATCCCCTGGAGAAGGGAAAGGCTACTTACTCCAGTATTCTGGCCTGGGGAACTTCATGGACTGTATAGTCCATGGAGTCACAGAGTTGGAGACAACTGAGCGACTTTCACTTTCAGGACTAACAGCTTCAGCATTACCTGGGAACTTGTTAGAAATGCAAATTCTTAAGTCCAACTCCCAGACCCAGTGAATCAGAAATTCTGGGGACGGATCTTAATATTCTGTGTTTTAACAAGACTTCTAGGTGATTCAGATGCACACTCCAATTTCAGAACCACTGGCTTAAAAGCAATATTCAAGGACCAGTCATGTAACAAAGGAATACAGGACAATATATCAGCAGACCTGGGCTCAAGGCCTGGTTCTCCTCCACTTATTCTCTACATGACTTAAGGTAAATTCTTCCTCCTTCTTGGGCCTCAATTTTCTCATCAGTAAATGAGAAGACTGAGATATATTTTATGTAATGGCCATTCTCACACTAACATTCTGATTCTCCCAGATGGAACATTATCTTAAGAAGCCCACTAGGTGGCAAAGCCAGTACAGTACTATAGTCTGTCTAATACTCATCACTCAAAAGCCCAAATTGCAGAAGCCTGGCCAACATCTTTCAGAGCTACTGACCTGAGTGAAGCATAGTTTTCCCTCAGTTGCTCCTAGACATGGAAGAATAACAATGGGAATGGCTCTGCATCTCTGTGCTACCTCTGCTTCTCTCTTCATTTGGCCAGGGCCGGTAGATGAAGACTTCTCAGAACATCACTCAATTCTAGGACCTTACCATGAACCTTGCTCTGCCTTCCTTTTCTCCCAAGTATGTCCTGATATCAAGGCACCTGGACTTCCACTTGATTCCATCCTCAGGCCTTTTCTGCCCCCTCAAGAGCAGAACAGGAAATGCTTTATAATTAGAATGTTTACTTTCTGAGGGCAAGAATACCTTACTTCACTTGGTCCATTTTCTGTCTCCTGGATACCTACCAGTGCCAACTGAGTTATGACAAGCAGAGTGCCATCCTGGCTGCCAAGGCTTACCTGCAGCCTCAACAAGCAGACATCCCCAAAGGGGGCAGGACGGCCTAAAAGAGCACTGTGGACTTGCAGTTCACTCTCTCGCACCTTCTGTTCCAGCTGAGAGATATGTTTCCTCTGCCTGCGAAAGTCAGAACAGAATGAGGCCCAGGGTCCTGACACAAACCCACTTGTAATATGATCCCCAACTTTCCTTAAATAGGTAAAAACCACACTTTGTAAACAAAGACTTTGGATTCTTGGGTAGTGCTGAAGGAAGAAATGCAAATGAGAAAACTGAGGGAAAATGAAGAAAGATCAGCTGCAAAGACCCAGCTGCCTGGGTCTCCTCTAGGTATTCCCCACAGCCCCTGCAGAGATATGCAACAAACCTATCACATTATTCACACACAGGACTAGGCTACTTATTATGAGGCAAAGCAGGGGTCTAAACAGAGGAGGATGCACTACCCTTGGGGAGATGTCATCAGTGGGGGCCCTATGGCCCCTTGCCCCCTTACTTGTCAATAAGGAGCTCCTTTTCCTTCAGAAGGTGTTCATTACTGCTCAAGATGCTCATCCATTGTGCTGGGTCTAACGTGGGCAATGAAGGAGAAAAACCAGCAGGATGGTGGCAGACGGCTCCATTCTGAAGCTGGAAGACAAGCAGGCCCAGTGGGACTTAATGTTAACCTATAGGCACCCGAAAGCACCTACAAAGCGCCCAGCTGTGTCTGCAGTCAAGATTCACTTTGGCTCAGTTGGAGAAGGCCCACTGTTTATGAAATAATTTTAGCTCTGATGCATGACTGGAAAGAACCTGCCTAACAGACTTCTGCCAACTGGACACTTCTTGCTCAGAAAGGCTCTAGTTTCTAAGAAAAGGTCAGTTTATCTTTCTTTATCTGGAACAAAAGCTAATCAGGAGCTAAGATGCCCTCACCAACCAGGAAAGGAGAATGTGTCCTGCTTCCTTTCTCCCCATTCTTAGTAAGTACAAGAACTTTCAAAAAACAAAACAAAACCAAAAAACAAACACAAAAGTAGTACAGTGGAAAGAATATGGGACTAAAAGATAGTTTCTGAACCCTAGAGCTCTGCCACTTAAACCAGCTCTGTGTCTCTGGACAGATTAGTTATTCTAAGAACCTGGTAAGTTCCTACATTTACTTCATCAGAGTGCTGTAAGGATCAAGTAAGATTCTGTACGTTAAAGTGCCTAGCCTAGTGACTGCTATGTAAGTACACACACGTACAATCAGTGTTAGTGTCCTACTTCTGGGTTTCCCTTTGTAACCCTCTGCTTTGGAGAACCAATCTGGTGTTTAGAACCAACAGATTTGATGACATTCACAAGACTGCCTACCTATAAAAATCTTCCCTCCTTTTTACAAACACTTTCTTTGGAGTCAAAACTTATAAGAAAAAAAAACCTATATAGTTCTAAGATTAGCACAGAAACTGCAAAGTCCAAGGAAAGAAAGGCCTCTACCTGCATTTGCTCCATCTGTAAACGGATCAATTCCAGCTGCTGCCGACAAGTGCTGAGTTCACAAGATCGCTCGCGGGAATGCCAAGGGTCAGGATTTGGCTGCCACACCTGAGAAGGTAGAGGCTTGGAGAGCCCAGGAGCAGGCTGGAGTCCCAAAGGAAGAACCCCACTGCTGCCAGGGTGTGGTCCATTCCTCTCACATGCTGCCCCGCTGCCTGGTGCCTTCTTGGTCTCAGGCAACCCTTTGTATAGCTCCTTGTTTGTGTCGGTTCTTGGGTTGTGGAAATAGACTCGGTAGTGGGGATCTGAATAAAGTGTCTCCAGCATTGCTGACTGATTGAGGGTAGACTCCATATTGGGAACATCAAACTTTCTCGCTGCTTCTTCTCTTTCATGGCCCACTGCTGGAAACCAGGACTGCTCAACTCCACTTTCTCCAGCAGCACCACAAAGATACATGAAATCTCTAGAAAGGCCTGGAGAACGTTTCATTGAACTGAGGTCTCCATTTCTTGTCATCCCCACACTTTCAGCCAACCCTGACAAAGGAAGTTTGGAAGAGGGTCCGGCAGAAGGATTTGGCTTGGCAGGAGAGGTCCCCAAAGTAGAAGGTATCACATGGGCTGTTGGAATGGTTACGTGGCTTTTGATGGGCTGGAAAGAAGGACTGCTACTTGAACTGCAAAAATCTGTGGAGAGAATAGTCTTCTGTAAGTCAAAATCGAAGCAGCAAGCTTTTTTTGAGTTTGGCTGCTATGCCAGACATTCTCTGCCTGAGAGCAGGCAGAGAGGGCACTGTCACAAGTATCAGGCAGAAAAATATAGCAGCCTAAATGGGAGATGTGTGTTCTAGAATCTCAAATGCCATTCCCAAGGCAAACCAAAGAAAGGTAACACTGGCTTCACTTTTAATTTATACTGTTCTTTGTATTTGAATAAAAAAAATCCTGCCAGTTAACACAGCTGAAAACTGAACTTAAGAAAAACATCACTTACTTAAGGGAACTGGATTAGGTCCTACTGTTCCAAGAGCTGGGCGACTCTAAGCTATAATCCAATCTAATAAAAATGTCTTTTCCATGGGCTGCCGGAATCCTCTTTGATCTCCAAAAGCTCCACAGCAAAGGTGAACAATGAATCTAAACTATCCAAAGAATACGGCAAACTGGATAGTGCTGCTTCGTGCCTGGGGAGGGGAGCGCCGCATCTGAATCAGGATTCTGCTCTCTCCCACACGCCAGACCTGACTGCCAGGATATGTCAAGTTATTCTTAGCAACTCTCAGGTTTCATTCTAGCACAGTGAGCACCCTCAACTGGTAAACACTGAAATCCTCTATTTTTTACTTTGCCTTTTATTTAGCCCCTTGTTTGTATATAACTGACTTTTCACTTTCCTTGAGACTGGATTTATGTTTCCTTTAGCTCCTGCCTAGTCTTGTGAGACAACTCTCCAATTGGCTCTGCTGCAGAAAGTTCACATTTTTACTGTTTCCAACTTTCAAGTGCCACTGTGAAGAGGACTACAAGGTCACAGAACTAACACAGGGCTGAGGGCTACAAGCAAAGTACAGGCAGGAATATGAGGAAACATACCTATTGCCTTCAGCAGGCAGGGAACCGAGTGAGGGGGACAAGGGATAGAAACGTCTTTCTTTCTCAACTGTGTCCAAGATTCTTTCCAAACTAAGCAACATCTACTGTGGAGAAGAATAGATCTCCGATTTGTTTCATTTTCCATCAACCAACACAAAACATACTCAGCCAATGAGGACAGATACTAACCTTTTTCAGAATTAAATGGGTATAGATCTGCTATCATCTTCGCATATGCATTTGTAAGCAGTTCTTTAAAAACAAGCAAGCCAAATTATCCCTTATAACGTATGCAGAGTATCTAATTTCCTCTATTCAGATGATCGTGGGGATTTATAAAATACCATAGTAAAAACAAACAAGAAGCAAAACAACCAGTAATTTTTGATGGCATGCATCAGCTTCTCAGGACCAAGAAAGAAGGACATTTCAAGAGTCAAAGGACACCGTTTTTGATGTCCCGAAACTTAAATACATAACTAGTCACAGGGTTAAGGTAGACTGGTGGTGATGAAGATTCTAAGACTAGAAAGCTCCCTCCTTGAAATCTTCCATAGTGACACCATAACATTCTCTCATCAAGGGTCGCCACTTTCCAAATATAATTATGGAAGAGAAGACAGCAAGATTTTGGTTATGAGGGCTGCTTCTACGCTGAACTCGGCAATACCTTCTTCCATTCTCTGCCCACGGCACCACTCTCACGACTCACCAAATTCAGTTTTGAGCCCATAATGCCCAAAGGAGTAATGCCAAAACCTAAGTCAAGAAAAAAGGAACCAACTGCCCAAAAGAACATTGTTTCTCTAATTTGCTGGTGAGTATGGTCCATCTATGGATGATGAAATGAGGTCTGTCAGCACTTGTGATTTATCTACTGTGTTTATCTATTTACATTAAGGAAATTGTGTGATTCTAAGAAAGTACTATAAAATGTCAAGATACATTAAAGTCTGGCTTCTGTTTAAGAGCATTTTGAAACAAAACAGCAACATATTTCCGTGTCACTATCTTCTATAATTTTCAAAGTCTATTCAAATTTAGCATATGAGATATGTGATTTTTTAATATGAGCTATTTCAAATTCTAAAAGATGATGCTATGAAAGCGCTGCACTCAATATGTCAGCATATATGGAAAACTCAGCAGTGGCCACAGGACTGGAAAACGTCAGTTTCCATTCCAATCCAAAAGAAAGGCAATGCCAAAGAATGCTCAAACTGCCACACAACTGCACTCATCTCATGCGCTAGTAAACTGATGCTCAAATTTCTCCAAGCCAGACTTCAGCAATACGTGAACCGTGAACTTCCAGATGTTCAAGCTGCTTTTAGAAAAAGCAGAGGAACCCGAGATCAAATTGCCAGCATCTGCTGGGTCATCAAAAAAGCAAGAAGAGTTCCAGGAAAACATCTATTTCTGCTTTATTGACTATGCCAAAGCCTTTGATTATGTGGATCAACTGTGGAAAATTCTGAAAGAGATGGAAATACCAGACCACCTGACCTGCCTCTTGAGAAACCTGTATGCAGGTCAGGAAGCAACACTTAGAACTGGACATGGAACAACAGACTGGTTCCAAATAGGAAAAGGAGTACGTCAAGGCTGTATATTGTCACCCTGCTTATTTAACTTATGTGCAGACTACATCATGAGAAATGCAGGGCTGGAGGAAGCACAAGCTGGAATCAAGATTGCCGGGAGAAATATCAATAACCTCAGATATGCAGATGACACCACCCTTATGGCAGAAAGTTAAGAAAAAGTTAAAGGGGAGAGTGAAAAAGTTGGCTTAAAGCACAACATTCAGAAAACTAAGATCATGGCATCCATTCCCATCAGTTCAGTTCAGTCATTCAGAGTGTCCAACTCTTTGCGACCTCATGAATCTCAGCACTCCAGGCCTCCCTGTCCATCACCAACTCCAGAGTTTATCCAAACCCATGTCTGTTGGGTCGATGATGCCATCCAGCCATCTAATCCTCTGTCGACCCCTTCTCCTCCTATGCTCAATCCCTCCCAGCATCAGGGTCTTTTCCTATGAGTTGACTCTGCATGAGGTGGCCAAAGTATTGGAGTCTCAGTTTCAGCATCAATCTTTCCAATGAACATCCAGGACTGATCTACTTTAGGACGGACCAGCTGGGTATCCTTGCAGTCCAAGGGACTCTCAAGAGTCTTCGCCAACACCACAGTTCAAAAGCATCAATTCTTCGGCGCTCAGCTTTCTTCACAGTCCAACTCTCACATCCATACATGACTACTGGAAAAACCATAGCCTTGACTAGACGGACCTTTGTTGGCAAAGTAATGTCTCTGCTTTTCAATATGCTATCTAGGTTGGTCATAACTTTCCTTCCAAGGAGCAAGCATCTCTTAATTTCATGGCTGCAGTCACCATCTGCAGTGATTTCGGAGACCAAAAAAATTAAGTTTGACACTGTTTCCACTGTTTCCCTATCTATTTCCCATGAAGTGATGGGACCAGATGCCATGATCTTCGTTTTCTGAATGTTGAGCTTTAAGACAACTTTTTCACTCTCCTCTTTCACTTTCATCAAGAGGCTTCTTAGTTCCTCTTCACTTTCTGCCATAAGGGTGGTGTCATCTGCATATCTGAGGTTATTGGTATTTCTCCCGGCAATCTTGATTCCAGCTTGTGCTTCTTCCAGCCCAGAGTTTCTCATGATGTAGTCTGCATATAAGTTAAAAAAGCAGAGTGACAATATACAGCCATGACGTACTCCTTTTCCTATTTGGAACCAGTCTGTTGTTCCATGTCCAGTTCTAACTGTTGCTTCCTGACCTGCATACAGATTTCTCAAGAGGCAGGTCAGGTGTTCTGGTTTCCCATCTCTTTCAGAATTTTCCACAGTTGATTGTGATCCACACAGTCAAAGGCTTTGGCATAGTCAATAAAGCAGAAATAGATGTTTTCCTGGAACTCTCTTGCGTTTTCGATGACCAGCAGATGCTGGCAATTTGATCTCTGGTCCCTCTGCCTTTTCTAAAAGCAGCTTGAACATCTGGAAGTTCACGGTTCATGTATTGCTGAAGCCTGGCTTGGAGAATTTTGAGCATCAGTTTACTAGCGTGTGAGATGAGTGCAGTTATGCGGTAGTTTGAGCATTCTTTGGCATTGCCTTTCTTTGGGATTGGAATGGAAACTGACCTTTTCTAGTCCCGTGGCCACTGCTGAGTTTTCCAAATTTGCTGGCATATTGAGTGCAGCACTTTCACAGCATCATCTTTCAGGATTTGAAACAGCTCAACTGGAATTGCATCACCTCCACTAGCTTTGTTCATAGTGATGCTTTCTAAGGCCCACTTGACTTCACATTCCAGGATGTCTGGCTCTAGGTGAGTGATCACACCATCATGATTATCTTGGTCTTGAAGATCTTTTTTTGTACAGTTCTTCTGTGTATTCTTGCCACCTCTTCTTAATATCTTCTGCTTCTGTTAGCTCCATACTATTTCTGTCCTTTATCGAGCCAATCCTTGCATGAAATGTTCCCTTGGTATCTCTAATTTTTTTGAAGAGATCGCTAGTATTTCCCATTCTGTTGTTTTTCTCTATTTCCTTGCATTGATTGCTGAGGAAGGCTTTCTTATCTCTCCCTGCTATTCTTTGGAAATCTGTTTTCAAACGGGTATATCTTTCCTTTTCTCCTTGGCTTTTTGCTTCTCTTCTTTTCATAGCTATTTGTAAGGCCTCCTCAGACAGCCATTTTGCTTTTTTGCATTTCTTTTCCATGGGGACAGTCTTGATCCCTATCTCCTATACAATGTCATGAACTTCCATCCATAGTTCGTCAGGCACTCTGTCTGTCAGATCTAGACCCTTAAATCTATTTCTCACTTCTACTGCATAATCATAAGGGATTTGATTTAGGTCATACCTGAATGGTAATGGTGTTGCCTACTTTCTTCAATCTAAGTCTGAATTTGGCATTAAGGAGTTCATGATCTGAACCACAATCAGCTCCCAGTCTTATTTTTGCTGACTGTATAGAGCTTCTCCATCTTTGGCTGCAAAGAATATAATCAATCTGATTTCGGTGTTGACCATCTGGTGATGTCCATATGTAGAGTCTTCTCTTGTGTTGTTGGAAGAGGGTGTTTGCTATGACCAGTGCGTTCTCTCGGCAAAACTCTATTAGCCTTTGCCTTGCTTCATTCCATACTCCAAGGCCAAATTTGCCCATTATTCCAGGTGTTTCTTGACTTCCTACTTTTGCATTCCAGTCCCCTATAATGAAAAGGACATCTTTTTTGGGTGTTAGTTAGAAAAGGTCTTGTAGGTCTTCATAGAACCATTCAACTTCAGCTTCTTCAGAGTTACTGGTTGGGGCATAGGCTTAGATTACCATGATATTGAATGATTTGACTTGGAAACAAACAGAGATCATTCTGTCGTTTTTGAGATTGCATCCAAGTACTGCATTTTGGACTCTTCTGATGACCATGATGGCTACTCCATTTCTTCTAAGGGATTCCTGCCCACAGCAGTAGATATAATAGTCATCTGAGTTAAATTCATCCATTCCAATCCATTTTAGTTCGCTGATTCCTAAAATGTCAACGTTCACTCTTGCCATCTCCTGTTGAATGGTTCTATGAAGACCTACAAGACCTTTTAGAACTAACACCCAAAAAAGATGTCCTTTTCATTATAGGGGATTGGAATGCAAAAGTAGGAAGTCAAGAAACACCTGGAGTAATGGGCAAATTTGGCCTTGGAATAGGGAATGAAGCAGGGCAAAGGCTAATAGTTTTGCCAAGAGCACGCACTGGTCATAGCAACACCCCTCTTCCAACAACACAAGAGAAGACTCTACACATGGACATCACTAGATGGACAACACCCAAATCAGGTTGATTATATTCTTTGCACCCAAAGATGGAGAAGCTCTATACAATCAGCAAAAACAAGAACGGGAGCTGACTGTGGCTCAGATCATTAACTCCTTATTGCCAAATTCAGACTTAAATTGAAGAATGTAGGGAAAACCACTAGACCATTCAGGTATGACCTAAATCAAATCCCTTATGATTATACAGTAGAAGTGAGAAACAGATTTAAGGGACTAGATCTATTGGAGGGCCTGATGAACTATGGACAGAAGTTCGCGACATTGTACAGGAGACAGGGATCAAGACCATCCCCAGTGAAAAGAAATGCAGAAAAGCAAAATGGCTGTCTGGGGAGGCCTTACAAATAGCTGTGAAAAGAGAAGCAAAAAGCAAAGGAGAAAAGGAAAGATATAAGCATCTGAATGCAGAGTTCCAAAGAATAGCAAGGAAAGATAAGAAAGCCTTCCTCAGCGATCAATGCAAAAAAATAGAGAAAAAGAACAGAATGGGAAAGACTAGAGATCTCTTCAAGAAAATAAGAGATACCAAGGGAACATTTCCGGAGAAGGCAATGGCAACCCACTCCAGTACTGTTGCCTGGAAAATCCCATGGACGGGGACCCTGGTAGGCTGCAGTCCATGGAGTCGAGAAGAGTTGGACATGACTGAACGACTTCACTTTCACTTTTCACTTTCATGCATTGGAGAAGGAAATGGCAGCCCACTCCAGTGTTCTTGCCTGCAGAATCCCAGGGATGGCGGAGCCTGGTGGGCTGCCGTCTATGAGGTTGCACAGAGTCAGACACGACTGAAGCAACTTAGCAGTAGCAGCAGCAAGGGAACATTTCATGCAAAGATGGGCTCGATAAAGGACCGAAATGGTATGGACCTAACAGAAGCAGAAGATATTAAGAAGAGGTGGCTCTTCTTAATGAAATAACTGTACAAAAAAGATCTTCACGACCAAGATAACCACAATAGTGTGATCACTCACCTAGAGCCAGACATGCTGGAATGTGAAGTCAAGTGGGCCTTAGAAGGCATCACTACGAACAAAGCTAGTGGAGGTGATGGAATCCCAGTTGAGCTATTTCAAATCCTAAAAGATGATGCTGTGAAAGTGCTGCACTCAATATGCCAGCAAATTTGGAAAACTCAGCAGTGGCCACGGGACTAGAAAAGGTCAGTTTCCATTCCAATCCCAAAGAAAGGCAATGCCAAAGAATGCTCAAACTACTGCATAACTGCACTCATCTCACACGCTAGTAAACTGATGCTCAAAATTCTCCAAGCCAGGCTTCAGCAATACATGAACCGTGAACTTCCAGATGTTCAAGCTGCTTTTAGAAAAGGCAGAGGGACCAGAGATCAAATTGCCAGCATCTGCTGGTCATCGAAAACGCAAGAGAGTTCCAGGAAAACATCTATTTCTGCTTTATTGACTATGCCAAAGCCTTTGACTGTGTGGATCACAATCAACTGTGGAAAATTCTGAAAGAGATGGGAAACCAGAACACCTGACCTGCCTCTTGAGAAATCTGTATGCAGGTCAGGAAGCAACAGTTAGAACTGGACATGGAACAACAGACTGGTTCCAAATAGGAAAAGGAGTACGTCATGGCTGTATATTGTCACTCTGCTTTTTTAACTTATATGCAGACTACATCATGAGAAACTCTGGGCTGGAAGAAGCACAAGCTGGAATCAAGATTGCCGGGAGAAATACCAATAACCTCAGATATGCAGATGACACCACCCTTATGGCAGAAAGTGAAGAGGAACTAAGAAGCCTCTTGATGAAAGTGAAAGAGGAGAGTGAAAAAGTTGTCTTAAAGCTCAACATTCAGAAAACGAAGATCATGGCATCTGGTCTCATCACTTCATGGGAAATAGATGGGGAAACAGTGGAAACAGTGTCAGACTTTATTTTTTTGGTCTCCAAAATCACTGCAGATGGTGATTGCAGCCATGAAATTAAAAGACCCTTACTCCTTGGGAGGAAAGTTATGACCAACCTAGACAGCATATTGAAAAGCAGAGACATTACTTTGCCAACAAAGGTCCGTCTAGTCAAGGCTATGGTTTTTCCAGTAGTCATGTATGGATGTGAGAGTTGGACTGTGAAGAAAGCTGAGCGCCGAAGAATTGATGCTTTTGAACTGCGGTGCTGCAGAAGACTCTTGAGAGTCCCTTGGACTGCAAGGAGATCGAACTGGTCCATTCTGAAGGAGATCAGTCCTGGGTGTTCATTGGAAGGACTGATGTTGAAGCTGAAACTTCAATTCTTTTCCACCTCATGCAAAGAGTCAACTCATAGGAAAAGACCCTGATGCTGGGAGGGATTGGGGGCAGGAGCAGAAGGGGACGACAGAGGTTGAGATGGCTGGATGGCATTACTGACTCGATGGACATGAGTTTGAGTGAACTCCGGGAGTTGGTGATGGACAGGGAGGCCTGGAGTGCTGTGATTCATGGGATCGCAAAGTGTCAGACATGACTGAGCGGCTGAACTGAACAATTCACCAAATCATTGGGTTTTTGCCACTTCAAGGATATATCTCTAAATCTCTCCTTTCCTCAAACATACTCCTTGCCCCTCAACTCCCACCCCTCACCAAAAGCAATTCATTCTTTTTAGCAACCGTCCTTTCTTGGTAAGGGGTAGACTTAGCTATTGCTAAATTTTGGTCACTTCTCCTATATCCCTTACTGGTTTATGAAGTACGGTAGTCTGAAATAAGCCAGTGATGATTTCAGTCTTTATCAAAAAACTGAAAGACTTCTGAGCTCTCAAGTATCTACCTCTATCTTGTCCCTTGAGAATCTTCAAGGTAAAACACCTTAGTGAAGGGTAGAATCAAAAACCTAAATGGGGAATTCCCTGGCAGTTCAATGGTTAGGACTCCAGGCTTTCACTGCAGAGGCCTGGGTTCAATCCTCGGTTGGGGAACTAAGATCCCATAAGTTGCACAGAACCACCAGGAAAAGCAAAATGAAACAAAAAACTCTAAATGTCCATCAGCAGATGCACGAATAATGATGTGGTACATATATTCAATGGAATATTACTTAACCATATAAAAGAAAAGAAAGAAAAATGAAATAATGCCATTTGCAGTAACATGAATGGACCTAGAGATTATCATACTAAGTTAGACAAAGACAAATATCATATGATATCACTTATATGTGGAGCGTAGAAAAATGATACGAATAAACTTATTTACAAACAGAAAATAGATTCACAGACTTAGAGAATGAATTTATGGTTACCAAACGGGAAAGGTGAAGGGGAGGGAAAAATTAAGATTTGGGGATTAATATACTATTGTAATCAACAGGACCTACTGTATAGCACAGGGATCTCTACTCAATATTTTATAATAATCTAAATGGGAAATGAATATGAAAAAGAATAGATATATGTGTATATATAACTGAATTACTTTGCCATACACCTAAAATTAACACAACATTGTAAATCAGCTGCACTCCATTACAAAATAAATACATTTTTAAATAGAAAAAAAGAACACCTAATGAACTATATTTTATACCAGTCACAAATGTGGTTGTCAACTGGGCTCCAAATAAACCAAGACATAGTCATGAACAAAATGAGCAAAAAATAAAGACCACAGTATATAACGTGGCAGAAAAGAAACCTTAGATCCTTTTAAAAGAAACTTCTAGACCAATAGCTTTGGCCATCATGTCAAGACTACTATAATTTTAAAAAAGAACCCATGACTGGCAATTCCCTGGTGGTCCAGTGGTAAAGAGCCTGAGCTTTCACCTCTGGGGACCCAAGTTTGATCTCTGGTTGGGTAACTGAGATAAGTTGTGGTAACAAGCCACACACTCAGTCAAAAAAATTAAAAATAAAAATGCACTAGGAAGGAAATATATATTTCCCCAAAGATATAAAAAGCATGCAGAGTTACACGCAATCTGTGTAACAATTTGACTGGATGAAATACAGCCAGTCAATTCAACAGGGGGAAAAATCTAGAAAACTGTTTGATTTTTAAAAGCTCAATTATTTAGTCAAAATGAAAAAGATCCTATGACTGCCCATGTAGACAAAAGCGTAACAAGTCCTAAGTACACTGACAGTAACACTTTTGATTACACAAGTGATAGAAAGAATACTACAGGTGGGAGACCTGAATCTGATAATTAGCTGTGTGACATTAGGCAAGCTACTTAACCCTGTGTGGAATTTTTGTTACTCATTTGCAAAAATGAACTGGATTAAATGATTTTTAAAGTTCTGTCTATTAAAATCTATTATTCCATTTACTCAATATTTACTGACACTGTGCCCATATACACATAGCTATCAAATCAAATGCCAGGTGCCCAGGAGTCAGTACTAGTATTTTATTCTTCAAAATAGATTTTTTCCCAAACATTTTTTCTTAAAAAAAAACAAAACAAAAAAACAAAAAAAAACCCAGCTTTACTGAGATATAGTTCACATACCATACAATTTTCACCCACTTGAAACACACAATTCAATGTTTTTTTTAGTATATTCACAGAATTATGTGACCATCACTACAATCCAGTTTAGAACATTTTCATCATCCCCAAAGAAACCTTTTTACCCTCTAGTGGTCATGCTGCATTTACTCTAACTTCATAGCCTTAGGCAACCACTAAATCTCCTTTCCGTCTCTATATAAATTGGCCTATTTTGGACACTTACAAATGGAATCATATAATATGTGGTCTTTTGTGTCTGGCTTTTTTCACTCAGCATGGATTTTTTAAAGTTCATCCAGTTTGTGGAGTGTATTCATACTTCATTTCTTTTTATTGCTCCACTGCTACTGCTAAGTCTCTTTAGTCGTGTCCGACTCTGTGCGACCCCATAGACGGCAGCTCACTAGGCTCCTCTGTCTCTGGGATTCTTCAGGCAAGAATACTGGAGTGGTGTGCCATTGCCTTCTCCAATGTATGAAAGTGAAAAGCGAAAGTGAAGTCGCTCAGTCGTGCCAACTCTTAGTGACCCCATGGACTGCAGCCTACCAGGCTCCTCCGTCCATGGGGCTTTCCAGGCAAGAGTACTGGAGTGGGGTGCCATTCCCTTCTCCGTTATTGCTCCACAGTATTCCATAATATGGATATACAACATTTTATTCATCTATTTGTTAACTGATACATTGGGTTGTTTCCATTTTTTGGTTATTATTATTAACCAACGCTGCTATGAATATTTGTGTACAAGTTGCTGTGTGGATGTATGTTTTCATCTTCTCTTGAGTATATACACCCCAGGAGTAGATCTGCTGAGCCATGAGGCAACTCTATGTTTAATCTTTTAAGGACCTGCCAAACAGCTTTCCAAAGCAGCTGCAACATTTTACATTCCCACCAGCAATAGACAGGCTCCAGTTTCTCTACATTCCCACCAACACTTACTATCTTTTTGATTATAGCCATCCAAGTGGGTGTGACATCTGATAAAGTACCAAAGTAATTCATTGTGACTTTAATCAGCTCACTTAATCACTTTGAAATTCAGCTTTCTCATTTGTACACCGGAAATAAAATATCTCTTGGGACTTCCCTGTTGATTCAGTGATTAAGACTCCATGCTCCCATTGCAGGGGGCCAGGGTTTGTTCCCTGCTCAGGGAACTAGATCTCATATGTCACAACTAAAGATCTCAAGTTCCAAAACTAAGACCCAGCGCTTAAAAAAAAAATGCATAGAGTTCTTAACGGTATTAATGAAAAAAATTTAGCGCAGTATTCATCATAAAGTATTTGATAAACAGTCGTTAATTATTATCACTAGATTTTCTGTCCTCCTAGGAACCCACCATCTAAATGAAAAGGAAAAAAAAAAACTCTTGTAAAGTACAACCTTACAGCTTTTTGCTGTTTTTTCTTTTTAATTTTTTATTGGGATATATTATTTACAAAGCAGCCTAATAGCTATTACTTAAGTGCAAAAACAAGTGGCAGAAAAAATAAAGTATAAGATTGCAAAAAGGAAGATCAGTAATGGGAGAGAGAGATGTGAAAAGTCTGGTCAAGACACTTTAGTAAATCATGAAAAATAAGATCAACATAGCTGAGAGGGGCAAGAGAAGATGAGAATAGTACAAATGGGTCCAGATTAAAGAAGGAAAGAGCTCAGGTATCAAAAAAAAAAAAATAGTTCTATGCTTTCTGTGCTTTCATAGCATAGTTAAGACAACATACCTGAGGACAGTAAGAAATATGTCTGGGGCTTCCCTGGTGGCTCAGTGGTAAAGAATCCACCTGCCAATGCAGGAGACAAGGATTCAATCCCTGGTCCAGGAAGATTCCACATGCCATTGAGCAACTAAGCCCATGTGCCCACAGCTACTGAGTTTGTGCTCTGGAGCCCTGGAGCCGCAACTACTGAGCCCACATGCTGCGACTAGTGGAGCTGGCATACCCTAGGGCCCATGCTCTCCAACAAGGGAAGATACTGCAATGAGAAGCCAGTGTACCACAACTAGAGAGTAAGTCCTGCTCTCCACAACTAGAAAAAAGCCCATGCAGCAACAAAGACCTAGCACAGCCAAAAATAAATAAACAAAATTTTTTTTAAAAAAGTGTGAATGGGACAGGGACAGATGACAGAATTGAAGACTCTGACCTTTATCCTCCAACTAACATAAATAGTTGAGGATTTGCAGGAAAGGGAAACTATGAAATCAGGATTTAAGATTAATCTGGCAGGAGAGGGAAAGACCTGATGCCAAGAAACCTATTAGGAAATTGTTCAGGCAGGACAAACAGCAGAAGTTGAGAGGAAGGGACGAGTTGTGACGAGCATAGCATAGGAAGAATCAAGCAGACTCTGAGTAAATTGACCCATGAATATTCTGGAAATGACAATACACCTGAAATACAATTTGAAAACGACAATATATTTTGGTAATCAAATCATTAATTCAAACTTACCCTCTGCGATGTCCGAGCACGATGTGCCAATGGCTGTGTCCCCACTATCGGCTACACTTGAACAACGACTGAAGCGGCTCCGAAAGGCCTCTGAGATAACTGGGGTCTGCCATTCAGTCCCCAGGGAACTGCCCTTCTGAATCACGCTGGAACCTGAAACAACCAGCATTTCCCACTGTTAATATAAATCAGCTCATGTAATTCCACAAAACTTTTTTTCAAAAAATCACTTAAACCTGTGAGAGAATAGCCATACCTCACCCTTTTCTTCTTCCTGTGCCTATTTCAGCTACTCTGAATTAGTTAACTTTATTTCTTTTAATGATTTTTTTAAAATTAGGCATTCATCCATTCATTCACGGCTGCACTGGGTGTCTTTGTAGCACAGGGACTCTTCATTGCTGCAGGTGGGCTTTCTCTAGTTGTGGCGAGTAGGGGCTACTCTCTAGTTGTGCTACTGGGCTTCTCCTTGCAGTGGGTTCTCTTGTCTCAGAGCACGGGCTCTAGACACTTGGGCTCAGCAGCTGTGTCACACAGGTTCAGTTGCCCCAAGGCATGTGGAATCTTAGTTCCCAAACTAGGGATCGAACCCATGTTCCCTGTATTGTAAGGCAGATTCTCAACCAATGAACCACCAGGGAAGTCCCTGAATTAGTTAAACCTAAATGGAAATAGCTTAAGAGATGAGAATGTTCAAAGACACAAGAAAAGACCTACCAAGGATCCAGGAGTACTGAGACAGTTAACAGTGGCTCCATTCTTTGAAATCTAGAAGCCATGGCACTTTACAGACATGGTCTCATCTACCTACTTAGTGAAAAGTATTTTAACCCCTATTTTACAGAGGATACAGCTGAGATTTGAACCCATGTTATTTTGATTCCAGTACCCACATTTTTCCCTCTTGCAGGGTTTCTCAACAGGTGCTCTTGGCATTCTGGGTCTGACAATTCTTCAATGTATACTCTACCTACTACAGGATGGTTAAGCACCCCTAGTCCTTCCCCATTCCCTAAATGCCAGTAACAGACCTCACTCCGTCCCACCATCACTGTGAAACCTGAAAATACCCCCATATGTTTCTAAATGCTCTACAGGGTAACATGCAATCCAGTGTCCTTAGAAAATCACCACTTGGGAATGAATCAGGGTATCCTTCTGGGTAGAGTGAATCTATATCAAGCCAAGTCTTACACGTTAATCTGAAGGGTTCTGGGGGGCAATGCAGAGGAACTACTAAAATTTCTGAGCAGATAAGATGAAACAAAGGTCCGTCTAGTCAAGGCTATGGTTTTTCCTGTGGTCACGTATGGATGTGAGAGTTGGACTGTGAAGAAAGCTGAGAACTGAAGAACTGATGCTTTTGTACTGTGGTGTTGGAGAAGACTCTTGAGAGTCCCTTGGACTGCAAGGAGATCCAACCAGTCCATTCTAAAGATCAGCCCTGGGTATTCTTTGGAAGGAATGATGCTAAAGCTGAAACTCCAATACTTTGGCCACCTCATGCGAAGAGTTGACTCATTGGAAAAGACTCTGATGCTGGGAGGGATTGGGGGCAGGAGAAAAAGGGGACAAGAGAGGATGAGACAGCCGGATGGCATCACCGACTCGATGGACGTGAGTCTGGGTGAACTCTGGGAGTTGGTGATGGACAGGGAGGCCTGGCGTGCTGCAATTCATGGGGTTGCAAAGAGTCGGACACGACTGAGCAACTGAACTGAACTGAACTGAACTGAAGATGAAACAAGACTGATGAAATTTATCTGACTTTGTCAGCTTGCTGTTTGAGGCCTGGTAGATAGGAATAGTTCAATACTTGATTTATGAACATATTAGCAAAAATTTAAATTCAAATTATTTTTTAAAATCACTACAGTTTCCCCAAGAAACTGTACATTTAGTCCTAAGACAGTGCATAGCAGATGTTCAATGAATATTTGCTGAATGACTCTTGAATTTTTTCAAAGTGCTTACTATATGCAAGGCCATATGCCTAGAAGAAAATAACATACCTGTCAAAATGTCTGTTAGTTAGTTCCATAAATGTAATTTTTCTAAACTTTATCTGAGATGATCCATGTAAACAAACAGTAATGGCAGCTACTTATCCATTTGAAGTGTCAGAATCTGAGTGTGTAAAATATGTTTCTATACACTCTATGATCTAGTGGGAAGCAAATGATATTTGAATTTAGTGCTTCTCCCACCTTCTGAACCAACCTACTTTTGCTTCTTTTTTCGCTACCCTTACTTTTACTTTCTACTGAAGATATTCTCACTTTCCCCAAGAACTGCTTTTATCCTTTGGGCCTTAGGGGACTGTCTGATTTGAAAGCATCTATATATACACAGTAATCTGTAACAATCTTTAGTAGAAAACATAGCCAAAAATTAGAGCCTCTGATCAGCATAAGATTAGCCAGTGTTCCTATACTAAATTAACAAAATTCTTAAAGTGAAAGTGAAGTCGTGTCCGACTCTTCGCAACCCCATGGACTGTAGCCTATCAGGCTCCTCTGTCCATGGGATTTTCCAGCCAAAAGTGCTGGAGTAGATTGCCATTTCCTTCTCCAGGGCATCTTCCCGACCCAGAATCGAACCCGGGTCTCCCGCATTGCAGGCAGACGCTTTACTGTCTGAGCCACCAGGGAAGCCTGGGGATGGGGAAGGACTAGGGATGCTTAACCGTCCTATAGTAGGTAGAGTATACAGAATTCTAGCCAAAAGCAAAGAAATTTGACTTCTTGGTGAGTCTATATGGCATTATCTCTCTAGGCAGTGTATAACTTGTCATGTTTTTTGAAACAGTGAAAATCCACTGAGGGCCTCATCCTGAAAACCACTCCCTGTTACTACTACTAATCTTTTTCTTCACTTCTACCATCTTCCTAGTCAGCCACTCCATATATCAATTCTAAAAGAAAGATTTGCTGAAATGAAAGCGTGCTTTGGTACAATTACAGAGACTGATTATCTGAAGTGTGTGAGTTCTGTGTTATGCCACATGTCCTATTACTAGCTCACGGGCCATGATCAATCAAACAAGAGACCGCACAGAATAACACACAGAAAGGCAGTGAGCTGACAGGAACTGCTGCATTCCAAAACTTGCACTATACATAGCTGTCCTAAGAAACTGTACATTTAGTGCTAAGACAGTGCATAACAGATGTTCAATAAATATTTGCTGAATGACTCTTGAATTTTTTCGAAGTGCTTACTATATGCAAGGCCATATGCCCAGAAGAAAATAACATACCTGTCAAAATGTCTGTTATAAGGCACTGTAAGATTTTTAAAGTTAAAGAAAACATATCATTAGTTCCATAAACGTATTCTTTCTTCAAAAATGTCCCAGAATGCAAAAGTCATTTTTCTAAAATGGTACTTCCTATTTGAATGTACCATATCTACTTAAATGTTGCCTATTGAGTGTGTATGACTGTAGCCTTCCAGGCTCCTCTGCCCATGGAATTTTCCAGGCAAGAATACTGAAGTGGGTAGCCTTTTTCCCTTCTCCAGGGAATCTTCCCAACCCAGGTATGGAATCCAGGTCTCCCACATTGCAGGTGGATTCTTCACCAGCTGAGCAACATGGGAAGCCCTTCACTTAATGTTGTCTATTGAGTGTGTATATACAGTTACATGTTTTAATATATATATAAAATACACATATATACTTATAACATAACAACTTAGGATATCAACTGAGCTTTCAAAATCCTTTAAATCCATTCTAGAGATAAATTTCTGAGTTTCTAGTGATAACACAAGTGAGACTGCTGGCATCCAAGAAGAATTCCAATCTTTGTGGGCTAGCAGATGACTGACCCACCCACAGGACTACAAAGACAACATAGACCACAGTAATTTATGCCGTGTTTTTCTGATTTCAAATGGAACTATGTTTCAAAGTCGTTTTTGTTCCAATCCTTTATATGCCCCCCTCAATAATCAATCACGTGGTCTTGTTGGAAGTCATGTAGCACGAGAGATAAATAGTTGTTCTCTCAGAGAGATCTATTTTTCTATTCAATGTAGCCCCATGTCATTTTTGTTCTTTTGGTACCAGCATTTCAGTGAATGCTTGTTTGTTTAGTATTTCCTTTTAAGGAAATTTCTGCTATAAAATAATAGACAAATGGTCAGAATTTAATCCAGAAAACTTTGACTACTCACCTGGTGAGGTGGCATGAGAGATCCTCTCACTTGGGTATTTCTCCTGCATGGCCATGAACACAGTTACTTGAGCCAGCTGTAAAATGAAGGAAGCAGTCAGATCTCTCCATTATCTTTTAATTCCCTGTAATTCATTCCCATTCAGCTGAAACTGCCAAATGCATACGAAGTATTCAAGTATTCTTCCACATGTTTTACTCCTAAGGATATTTTTAAAGCAACTCCCAATATTTCACTCTACTTCTCCCAAAGCAAGAAGAAAAAAACTAGAACCAAACAGAGATTCCCAATACTGATCCTATAAGGTCTAGAACCCTTCTGATTATTGCAAAAATTAAAAATAATATTATTTTAATTCAAAAGCTGCCAAAGATATTCTTACCCACTGGAACAGGAAGAAGAGTGAGGTAAGAAAAAAACTAAGTAACCAAAACAACAGCAAAGTACTATAGCTTCAATCCTGATGAACATAAAATGAATTCCCCGATTCTTCCAGTAATGAAAGTTAGTCATATGATGTACAATGATGGACAGAATTCTTGGTCAAAAGCTGGGAACTCCAATCCTCAGCTGGGAACATGAGATTTTCTTGTCATTTCCCCATTACTTAAATAAAACATTTATATTTATTCTAATGGTAGGATCTAAGAATTCAGTATAAGTCTGATTGCTAGTTGTATAAACAAAAGCTTTAATTAGCTGTAACTAATAATAGCAAATAATATCTTATGTATGTATAGTACTTGAGAGGCAGCACAGAATAAGGAAGAGAAGTGGCTCAGAGCACTGACTCTCAATCAGACAGTTCAGGTTTGAAGTTGGACATGAGCAAACGCATTGGAATAGACCCTGATGCTGGGAAAGACTAAGGATGGTAGGAGAAGGGGGTAACAGAGGATGAGATAGCTGGATGGCAACATCAACTCAATGGATATGGGTTTGAGCAGGCTCTAAGAGACAGTCAAGGAGAGGGAAGCCTGGCATGCTATAGTCCATGGGGTCACAATGAGTTGGACGCAACTGAACAATAAATGAGCAATGTATGAGCTGTGTAATCTTGAGCAAATTTCTTAATATCTTTGTGCCTCAGCTCCTTCCTATAAAAATGAGGATAAAAACAGGACCTAATTTGTTCTCAGTTAGGATTAACTTACAATGGTGTCTGACACATATTAAGTGCTTTACTAACGCTTTTATTATACTTGGCATATTAACATTTTATGTTAATAAAAAGTGAAAGAGTACAATTCCTGGAAGATAAATTATGAATTTAGAAACTTTGAATTTATAAGAGCCCATGGGGCTTCCCTGATAGCTCAGTTGGTGAAGAATCTGCCTGCAATACAGGGGACCATGATTCGATTTCTGGGTCAGGAAGATCCCCTGGAGAAGGGATAGGCTACCCACTCCAGTATTTTGGCATGGAGAATTCCATGGACTATATATATAGTCCATGGGGTCGCAAAGAGTAGGACATGACTGACTTTCAGAGTTTGGGACAAACTCTATCCACAAACTCTATCAATTCTTAGAGGTGAAATTTAACTTTGGAGGGGAAAAAAATGGCTATATGGTACTTCTTCCCTAATGTGCTTTACTGACCTCTGCAGTTTTTTCTTAGTAACAACAACAAACCCTAATTCACTGCATCTACAACAGAAATTGTACGATCCCCTGAAATCCCAGGTCTCCACATACTGGGTAAGAGAAACTTTGTGCAGTTTAAACAGTTTCCATTTATGGCTAGTATTATTCAGTGTTTTACACAGAAGGATGATCCACCTACTAGTGATACCAGTCAATATCAAAACTCATTTTCATCCCTTTCTTCAAAATATAAAAAGGTTGGCCCATTAAATTCTGAAATCTTTCCAAATTCAGAGGAGTTGAAAATGGGATAACAAAAGAACTCTCAATTAAACATGGATTTACCCTATGACTCAGCAGCTCCAAATGTATGTCAACACAAAATTTTGTACATTAATCTTCATAGCAGCATTATAAAGTGGCCAAAAAGTGGAAAGAAATGTCCATTAGCTGATGGATAAATAAAACATGGCCTTCCCTCACTGCTCAATTCATAAAAAATCACTCTGCAATGCAGGAGACCCTGGTTCGATTCCTGGGTCAGGAAGATCCCCTGGAGAAGGGAAATTCTCCAGTATTCTGGCTGGAGAATTCCATGGACTATATAGTCCGTGGAACTGCAAAGAGCTGGACACAACTGAGCGACTTTCACTTTCTTTTTCAAATAAAATGTGGTATATTCATACAATGGAATATTAGTAGGCAGCAAAAAAGGAATGAAGTACTGATACCTGCTACAACATGGATGAACACTGGAAATAATATATCAAGTAAAGGAGGACAAGTACAAAAGGCCATATATTGTATGAATCCATTTATATATAAAGTATCCAGAACTGGCAAATCCACAAAGACAGTAGGTGAGTGGTTGCTAGGGTATAAGAGGAAGGCAGGGAGTTTCTGACTACCCTGAACAAAATGCTGAGATTAGATAGTGATGGTGGCTGCGCAAGCTTGTGAGTACACTAAAACCTCTGAATTGCATACATGTAAAACTGAATTTTATGTGAATTAAATCTCAAAAAAACTCCCCTAAGGAGTAATACAGTACAGAATAAATAATTCTTAACTTTTTCCTACTTAAGTTTATAAGTAGATGGGCTACTAGTGGAAATTTTTAGAGACATTTGAAAGAGACAGACTTCTTGAGATAAAAGTGAGAGAAATGAATGCATAAGAAGTAATACAAATAGCCAATTATACAGCCAAGAGAGGTAAAAATGAATGTAGGCAGATAGAAGTAAAGAACCCAACACTGATAATTTCTACTTTCAAAGCTGTTTAAACTACGGAACAATTCATTCAAAAAATTCAACATGTATTAAGTACAAGCATACGTCTTTTTTAATTGCACTTCACTTTACTGAGCTTCCTGACCACTTGGGGTACTCAGGGGCCAGCTTGCCTGCCAATAGACCAGACCTAGCGGCCGCAACTGGGACCCTTTTGTCCCTGGTCTCCTCCTGATGCAGGCAACTGGCCAGAGTGCCCCGACCGGTAAGGAACAAGAGACTTTATTGACCTTTCTCCCCTTCCCTCTCTCTTTCCTCTCCTTAACCCTTCCTATCCTTCCCTGTTTTTCTAGTCCCCCGGTCCTGGAAGCAGGAATCTGGTCGAAGGGCCCTCAGCTTGAGCTGAGGATTGGAGACTGATCACCTCCTCTTGGCAGAGAACTCAAATTCTGGTTCTGGTCTGGTCTGATTTCTGGTAGGGCCGAGTTCCAGTCCTCCCTTCTCTGGAGGCCCAGAGAAAAGTCCCATAATGCCTGGATATCTGTAGGTGGCAGGAGACGTCTGTAAGGCCACCCCTTTCACCCTCCTCTCCCGCCTCCTCCCCCTTCTTTCAACCTGGCTTCCTTTCCTCCCTTGAAATCTCTGACTTGGATCTGAAGTTCTAGAGACTGTATTCTTGTATTTAAGGGCTTCCCTGGTGGTGCAGAGGTTAAAGAGTCTGCCTGCAATGTGGGAGACCTGGGTTCGATCTCTGGGTCGGGAAGATCCCCTGGAGAAGGAAATGGCAACCCACTCCAGTATTCTTGCCTGGAGAATCCCATGGACGAAGGAGCTTGGTGGGCTACAGTCTACAGGTCACAAAGAGTCGGACATGACTGAACGACTTCACTTTCACTTTACTGAGCTTCACAGATTCTATTTTTTTTAACAAATTGAAGATCTGTGGCAACCCTGGTGTCGAGCAAGTCTATGGATGTCATTTTTTTCCTGAAGCATTTGCTCACTTTGTGTGTCACATTTTGGTGATTCTTGCAATATTCCAAGCTTTTTCAACATTATTACATCCGTTATGGTGATCTGTGATTAGTGAACTTTGATATTACTATTGTAACTGCAGGAGTAGTAGAACTAGTAAGAGGACTAAAATTAGAAGTGGAGCCTGAAGATGTGACTGAATTACTGCAATCTCATGATAAAACTTTAAAAGATGAAGAGGTGCTTCTTATGGATGAGGAAAGCGGTTTCTTGACATGGAACTACTTCCAGTGAAGATGCTGCCAAGACCGTTGAAATGACAACAAAGGATTTAGAATATTACATAAACTTAGTTGATAGAGCAGTAGCAGGGTTTGAGAGGACTGACTCTGGTTTTGAAAGAAGTTCCACCACGGGGAATATACCATTAAACAGCTTTGCATGTTATAGAAAAATTGTTTGTGAAAGGAAAAGTCAATCAATGTAGTAAACTTCACTGTTGTCTTATTTTAAGAAATTGCCACAGCGACCCCAACATTCAGCAACCATCACCTCATTCAGTCATCACCCATTAACATCAAGGCAGAATCCTCTACTGGCAAATTAGCAAAGAGATTACAAATCACTGAGGGTTCAGATGATGGTTAGCATTTTTTTAGCAATAAAGTATTTTTTAATTAAGGCATGTACATTTTTAAAAGACATAATGCTATTGCATACTTAATGGACTACAGTAAAGTGTAAACATAACATATAATACTGAGAAACCAAAAAAATTTGTGTGACTCGATTTATTCTGGTGGTCTGGAACCCTACCCACAATATATCTGAGGTATGCCAGTCCTTAATATCCATCAAGCACTGTGCTAAAGATTCTATAGTATCATGTCTTATGTTTAATACTCACATCAAACCTATGAGGTAGTTACTAAGCCACCACAAGTTGGAGTTTCTGTCTCAGACATAGCCAGAACTGCAAGTCCCAAAGCACTTAGGAGCTGGGGCTGCTGCTGCTGCTGCGTCGCTTCAGTCGTGTCCGATTCTGTGCGACCCCATAGATGGCAGCCCACCAGGCTCCGCCGTCCCTAGGATTCTCCAGGCAAGAACACTGGAGTGGGTTGCCATTTCCTTCTCCAATGCATGAAAGTGAAAAGTGAAAGTGAAGTCGCTCAGTCATGTCCGACTCTTAGCGACCCCATGGACTGCAGGCTACCAGGCTCCTCCGTCCATGGGATTTTCCAGGCAAGAGTACTGGAGTGGGGTGCCATTGCCTTCTCCGAGGAGCTGAAGCAGCTCATATAATTTCTTCACTTTCCCATTGGTCACCACCCAAGCTCTATTTCCCAAGTTGCTATCCAAGAACTAGATTTTGACTGTTGTTAAGTATTCCTCTTTTGAAGAATTATAATCTTAGTGTGGAATACATTTGACAGCTGTTGAGAGAACCACATCAAGACAGGAGAGGATTTGAAGGGATACACAGACAGCGGACACAGACACACTAAGAATCTCACACCATTACACTATTTCCATTGCCTTGATCATTCATTGAACCAGATCTAAAGAAAAGCCAAATCCTTGCCAAGATGTTGCCTTTACAAAGGAGTCCTGAAACACACCACACCACACCATCAGATTATTATAAAACATACAAGGCCTAAGGGCAAGAAATGAAGCATGGTTATCTTAATCGTCCTTGTATCACCACTCCTTCCTTCCTAGCACACAGTATTCAATTCATCAACCAAAATTTACTGAGTGCCTATTTGCCTGGCTCTGTGCCATGTGGTGGAAGTAGACTGGTGCAGACGACAAACAGGGTTCTGATCCTTCCGTTTAATGTGCTGAACACCCTCTACTGAATAAATAAGCTTCAACACACTTTATGTGCATCCAGAGAACCAGCTCCTCCCTGTCTACAGCAGGGATCCTCAATCTTGGTACTACTGATACTGGAGTCGGCAAGTCTTTGATGTAGGGCTGTCCGGCAGGTTGTTCAGCAGCACCCCTGACATCTACCCATCGGATGCCAGGAACAATCCCAGAGTTGTGAGAACCCAAAACGTCTCCAGACACTTAAATAGCTTGTGGAGGGGGAAGCAAAACCGTGCGGGCTCAGAAACTCCATCCTAGCGCCTTCACGAGCGCTCTCGGTCCCTCCGACCTTCCTTCTCTATTCATCCTCCAAATCTTGGCTCAGACTTCGCTTCCTCGGGGAGGGCTCCCCGCCCCCTCAGACCTGTTGGTGCCTAGGGTTCCGCGCTCCGTACTTCTCCACCCGGCACAACCACCCGGTTGACGTCTCCTCTCCCAGGGCTACGCGCTCCTAGAGGGCAAGGAACTTCCCTCCCGCCGTGCCCTGGCGACCGGGACCGGGACTGTACCTCACAGAGGTCCCGCAACTGCTGTGGAATGAGGGATGGAGAGAGCAAGGCGATGAAAGCGGGGGGCGTTATTTCAGAAAGCCGGGGCGTGAGAGACCCAAGGCGGGCAGCTCAGCCGCTCTGCGCATGCTCTTCGCTCTCCCTCGGCCCCCCACGGAGGCAGGTCGACAGTGCCTGAGGCTCTGCCAGGGTTCTCCAAGGAGGGCACAGGGTTTGTCAGTCCAATGAAGGCCCGGGAGAGAGGACTTACGTGGGCTTGAAAGCGGGCAGCAAAACCCCTCACTCAGGAACACCAACCGCGGCGACCGCGTCTGCCACGGACAGCGGCTCGGCCCCCTCAGCTTGCTTAACGGCCGTTAACACACCCGCCAGGCCGCGCGCCGCGCGCTCCGCCCAGGCCCCGCCCCTGTCTGCCCATCTGCGACCAATCAGAAGTAGGGTCGAGCGGGTGTCCCGCCCTTGCACGCCGCCCTCGGCGCGGGGAACGGACGGATCTCTCTGCGCATGAGCCAGTCGCGGCTCTGTGCAGTCGCTCCAACCCCTCTGCTGGTCTCGCTTCTGGGCGGAGCGCTGCTCACCGGGCCCTGAAGTGGCCTTCTTGGGCCTGTGCAGATTGAGAAACTGGGCGCAGCTCCTTCCGGGATCCCAGCCTACTCCCATTCCTCACCACCTATCAGTACTCCCACCTGAAACAGGGGGTCACATTGTGACCCGGAGTTAGGCTGTGGTCAGGGTCAGGACTTGATCTGGTTACATAACAGGCCATGGTCAGTCTGTGACCAGGAGTCAGATTGAAGGGTATGGGATCAATTTTGCCTCCCTACTCAAACGTCCTCCCCTCTCATTTATATTTTAATGGAGATTTTTGGCGCTAATTTCAGAGAATAGTCACAATTTTCAACACAGTTTTAAGTTCAATAGCTTCCTTTTAACTTTATTTTGTTTCATTCTGTTTTCTTTTTGAGATATGTAAGCATAATATAGTCAATGGTATTTCCCCCTTATACTTTGGGATATTTTCTTTTTTTTGCCCCAGCCTGTGGCTTGCAGGATCTTAGTTCCAATCTTAGTTACCCTACCAGAGATTGAACTGAGCCCTCAGCAGTAGAAGCCCCAAGTCCAAGCCATTGGATCGCCAAGGAATTCCCTAGGATATATTTTATTTTAGTTATTTCAAAATATTTTTATTTATTTATTTGGTGGCTTAGTTGTGGCACATGGGATCTTGAGTTGCAGCATGGGATCTAGTTCCCTGACCAGGGATCAAATGTGGAGCCCTGCATTGGGAGCACAGTCTTAGCCACTGGACCACGAGGGAAATCCTGACTGGATATATTTTAAGTGTGGGCAAGGGTTAATACCTTTGTCAACAGGGCTATTTAAAAGGTCTCTCTACTCCAGACTCATAAAGTAAATATAAATTCCCAACGAAATGTAATTAATTGTACTAATTTAATGTGTGATTTTTATGTACATGAAAAAATATGGATTGATCATTTGACTTAATTTTTTTTCTGGAGCTGTTAAATCATTAAATAATCAGAAAAGATTTTGCAAATGAAATGTTAAAGACTTTTAATTTAGTTGCTTGTAACAACATATTTCCCCAAGAAATTAATTTCTAAAATGATTATCAGTCAGTTCAGTTCAGTCTCTCAGTCGTGTCTGACTCTGCGACCCCATGAATCGCAGCACGCCAGGCCTCCCTGTCCATCAACAACTCCTGGAGTTCACTCAGACTCAATGTCCATCGAGTCGGCGATGCCATTCAGCCATCTCATCCTCTGTCATCCCCTTCTCCTCCTGCCCCTAGTCCCTCCCAGCATCAGAGCCTTTTCCAATGAGTCAACTCTTCGCATGAGGTGGCCAAAGTACTGGAGTTTCAGCTTTAGCATCATTCCTTCCAGAGAACACCCAGGACCCATCTCCTTTAGAATGGACTGGTTGGATCTCCTTGCAGTCCAAGGGACTCTCAAGAGTCTTCTCCAACACCACAGTTCAAAATGATTATAGATACAAATAAAAGCAGTATTTTTTAAATGAAAACAAAAGAGGCATAGGGCCTTCTTGGGATTTTGTGAAAGTACCACCTCTGTCAGCCTCTAAAGCCTGTCCTGCTTTGTGGTTCACACAAAGCGGTGGTGCTTCCTGCCTTCAACTATCCTCTCTGCAGGGTCAGAGCCTGTGTTTTGTGTGCTGTTGAATTCCCAGTAGATTCCAACCTGTTTTTGAATGAATAAATGGTAGCACACTGTTGCCTATATCCACCCTCTGTTAGGAAAGGGGAGTTAATGAGGCTGGAAATAATGATCAGAATAATATTATATTCATACCAGCTGTGCTGTGCTTAGTCATTCAGTCGTGTCTGACTCTCTGCAATCCCATGGACTGTAGCCCGCCAGTCTCCTCTGTCCGTGGAATTCTTCAGGCAAGAATACTGGAGTGGGTTGCCATGCCCTTCTCCAGGGGATCATCCCAACCCAGGTCTCCCACATTGCAGGCAGATTCTTTCCCATCTGAGCCACCAGGGAAGCCCATGAGTACTGGAGTGGGTATCCTATCCCTTCTCCAGGGGATCTTCCCGACCCAGGAATCAAACTGGGGTCTACTGTATTACAAGCATATTCTTTACCAGTTGAGCTACCAGGGAAGCCCTATTTTGACACATTAAATCCTAATTCTGAAATTGAATAGTTCTTGCTCATTCTGCAGAAGAAAGGAGACTTGGAACCAGTTGGCCATGGCCCAGCAACTCAGCTAGAATGAGAGTCATGGAGTCCCCATGTTGAAGCAAAGATCATCTGGTCAAATTCTTTCATCTTACAAATAGAACCGAGACCCACGGAGAACAAAGTTACTTCTCACCTGTATGTACACACACACACACACGTGTGCACACATGCACAAACACATACACCATTCCTCATAAAGCCGTGAAGCTTTGTGGTCTGATAACAGAAAAGGAGTCAAATAAAGTAGGAAAGTTCTGTGTTGTTTATTGGCCATAACCTTTGCCTACACCTTACCATATTGAGCAGTCCAAACCTACCCTTGGAAGAGTTCCAGAGATGGGAAGGGAAGGTGAAATGAGGAAGCACACTGCCCAAGCCTCAGTGGTCACAATCCTTACCAGACAGTTTAATAAGTCACACATGGATTCCATCTTCACCCCCAACCTGTTTGGTCCCTAACAAGAGGACAGACTAGTTGCCTTCCCCCATATCTTCCTCAACCCTACCCTTGCCTCAGGCCACTAAACTAAAGGCTAAGGACTAGAGCTTCGGGGGAGTATCTGGATAGGATTTTATCCTAGCATCCAGCCTATCACCGTGAGAAGAAAGATGGCCATCCAGGATCCTGCAGGAAAGAAAGAAATTATTTTAAAGCAGAATTAGGTGGCTTTGTGAGCCTGGGGAACATTTTAGGCTTAAACACTCTACTGTGGAGATTATTTAGTAAGTCATTCATGCATTCTTTCAACAAGCTTTCCTGGGGCTCCCTGTGTGGCCCTGAGTACTCAGACAGTTGGAGAGCATCACTGACTCAATGGACATGAGTGTGAGCAAACCCCAGGAAATAGGGAAAGACAGGAAAGCCCGGCATGCTGCAGTTCATGGGGTTACAAAGAGTTGGACACGACTTAGTGACTGAACAACAGCTGTGCGGCAGTTCCACTGCTGGTCTGGGGGTGAGACGGATGGAGATACAGAGATGAACTCTCCAATCATTGTGGACTCCACTCAACCCCCTCACTTGTTATTACCTTCCTGGCCTTGTATCTTGACATTTCAACCCCTACTCTAAATCATTTCTGGATAGCCTCAGGTTCTGATAAGGGATAAAACATTATGACTACAAATAGTCCCCAAATGACAACTATGCCATGTATAGCTGAGAAAGCTAAGACTTAGGGTAAATAACTTCTCCCAAGTCCCATACTATTGAGCAGAGATAAGATCCAAGACCAGCCAGTGTGCATCCCCAGACCCTGGTGCAGCCATCAGAACTTTGTCACAGCAATCCCTGGGTACCAACCTGCCAGACTCCTGGGGCTGGAGGCACTGGACTCTGAAACCACAAAAGAAGAAAGATTAAGCTTAAACTTTTTAGGCTTAAACACTTTACTCTGGGGATTATTTAGTGTCATTTATGCATTCTTTGTGGAGAAGGAAATGGCAACCCACTCCAGTATTCTTGCCTGGAGAATCCCAGGGACAGAGGAACCTGGTGGGCTGCCGTCTATGGGATTGCACAGAGTCGGACACAACTGAAGCGACTTAGCAGAAGCAGCATGTATTATTTGATTAAGCAAAAGGACCATTTCTCAAAGCATGGGCTCAGAAGGTTGTGAGGATGAACCTTCTGCCTCTAAAGAATGGACTTACTAAGAAGACCCTCACTTTCCTGTGAGGATCAGAGCTTTGGAAGGTTGTCACCAAACAGAGAAAAGGGATAGATGATTTCAGACTAGCAGAAAGGTTTACAAAAGCAGACTGGTACAAGGGACAAACAGATAGGCGAAAATGGGTCTGGGGTGGGCAGAAAAGATGAGAATGGGAGGAGAAACGTTTAATGAGTGAGAAAAGGAACCAGGATGGGGTGAGAGAGGAGACCTCTCCAGAGCAAAGGAGTCGAGGAGGAGGACACGGACTGGAATTGAGGGAAGAGTGTGGTAGGAAGAGGTGAAAGGGTTGGCATCTCAGAAAGGGTCAGTGGGGAAATCTGGAAGAGGAGCCACGGAGGCCCCCAAATGAGCCAGTTACCACTTAATCGAATGGGCCCGAACACCAGCCAGCCAGTGCCGCTCTCCCGGCCCTCCCGGGCTGAGATCTCCCAGGCTCGACTCCTCCCACGTGGACTGTTCTTTCTACAGGTCTGTGGGGACAAAGCAGAAGGGTAGCAACGTCTCTCTCCGCCCTTGCCTGGTCGGGCCTTTGCCCGAGATGCCCAGGTTGCCCCAGTGAATTCACCAAAATCCTGCCCTTTAGGTCAATCTACAGGCCCCTTGCCCTGGGCAGGCTAGGCCAGGCCCCAGCACCACCATCCTCCAGGCCCCACCTTAGTCTCCCCCTCGGGGTGAAGGAATTGCAGGGAGCCCAGCTCCCCAGCTAGCCGCCCGTAGCTGTGACCCGTGGAGCACCTAGTCCTGCCCGCTCACCGGTGGACACGGGCGTCCTGCCTGCTTGTCACACAGGGTCACTCGGCTGTGCAGGTAAAGTGCATCGCTGGGCAAGAGGTGGAACGGGTTGAAGGCCAGTTTCACCTCCAGGGAGGCCCCGTTGGCCCTCGGGCCCTCCAGCAGCCGCTTGCTGACCGGGCAGCTGTCGGGAGAGGCAGTGTCCCCCAAGGTTAGGAGCCCAGGCAAACACTGATTCCCTCTTTTTGGCTTGTCCAGTGTGAGTGTACATGCTGGGTCTCATGATGAAAATTCACACGCATTTCATTGTATTCTCACATCAGTCATAAGAGGAAGACAATACTTTTGCCCCCCTCCTCTTTCTTTACTTCTTTCTCTCCCTCCTTTTCTTCCCTGCCCTACTTGTCTCCCTCTCCTTCTCTTCATTTCTCTCTCCTCCCCTTTCCCTCCCTCTCTCCCCTTTTTCTTTCTTTCTCTTTCCCTCCTTCCTTTTTTTTTAAAAAAACGTCTTTTCTCTCCCTCTGTCTTTTCCTTTCTTCTCCTTCCTCTCTTCTATTATTATTTTGATGATGTGGTGGTAGTAACTAAAGGCAAGAGGACCTTTTATTTTTATGTGTGTTTTTCTAAGGCCCTCCCCTTTCAGTAAAGTGCGCTTCTTCACTGGACATAGTTCATCAGTGATCACTTATTAGCTGCTGCACATTAAAAAAAAGGAAACCTCAGCTACTGGTGGCAAACTCTGATAGACACAAAAAATTATGAGCTCAGGGATTTGGAGGTAGTGGCCTGAACTGTTCATGGTGTTGTCATGGTGACTTTTTTGAGGTGACAATAACCTAAATGTAACCCCTTCACTATAACTGATAACACTGGGATACAGTCCGTGCAGAGTCCATGGGCAGACAGTCCATGGTGCTTGGGAGAAAGTTCACTCAGGGAACTGAGTGAATGAAACAGACCAAACCTCCTATTCTCTTGTGGGTAAGAGGAGACACACAATAAATAACTTGATAAAAAAAAAGAAAAGTAAATGAGCCCATGTAACATAGTATATAATAGGAGGTGATAAATAGAAGAAATAGGGATCTAGACTGGATGAGTGGAGGATAGTTGCAATTTTAAATAGCAAGGATGGGGTAGGCTTCATTGAAATGGTGTCCTTTAAGTAAAGACTAAAAGGATGAGAATTTTCCATATAGGTACCAGGGCGTTGAGGATTCCAGGAAGAGAAAACAGCCAATGTAAAAGCCTATGGGAGAGCAAATTATCTTCCCACTAAATTACCTGTCCCCACAGATGCTACCTCCTATGGGCATTAGGGAATCACCTCTATGACCTCTCTCCCTTGTACTTTCTGAAGCCCATGTAATCTTTTTATACCCTGGGGTCTTTATTCCAGGACTCAAGCTTGCTTGCTTGCTCAGTTGCTTCAGTCATGTCTGACTCTGAGACACTGTGGACTGTAGCCCGCCAGGCTCCTCTGACCATGGGATTTCCTGGGCAAGAATACTGAAGTGAATTGCCATGCCCGCCTCCAGGGGATCTTCCCGACCCAGGGGTCTAACCTGTGTCTCTTGTGTCTCCTGCATTGGCAGGCAGGTTCTTTACCACTACTGCCACCTGTGAAGCCCAGTATTTTTCACCCTTGGGTCTTTATCCCTGGTGGCTCAGATGGTAAAGCATCTGCCTGCAGTGTGAGAGACCCAGGTTCGGGAAGATCCCCTGGAGAAGGAAATGGCAACCCACTCCAGTACTCTTGCCTGTAAAATTCCATGGATGTAGGAGCCTGGGAGGCTACAGTCCACGGGGTAGCAAAGAGTCAGATATGAATAAGCTACTTCACTTTCACTTTCACTTTCACTTTCTTTATTCCAAAACTCAAGCTTACTATCAATAAAATCTGTTCGAGTTTCCCCCCTAGATGGTCCGTTTCTTTTACTTCTTTTATCTTTGGCTGCATCACGTGGCTTGTGGGATCTCAGTGGTTGAAACTGAACCTAGCTCCACGGCAATGAAAGTGCCAAGCCCTAACCACTGGACTGGGAATTCTGTCCTTTTTTTCTTTTAAAGATAAGGAAACTGAAGCTTAGAAAAGCTAAGTAGGTTGTCCAAGTTCCTTCAGCTAGAAATCTGGATGCAGTGCCACCCATACCCTTAATCACTAGGTTCTCTTTTCTCCAACAAAGGAGCTTCCCTGGTGGCTCAGATGGTCCCAGGTTCCATCCCTGGGTGGGGACGATCCCCTGGAGAAGGGCATGGCAACCCACTCCAGTATTCTTGCCTGGAGAATTCCATGGACAGAGGAGTCTGGCAGACTACAGTTTATGGGGTCACAAAAAGTCAGACATGATGGGGTCACAAAAAGTTAGACATGATGGGGTCACAAAAATTCAGACATGATTCACTTTCACTTTCTCTTTCCTCCTGACAAAGGAAGAATTGCATGGTAGAACGGATTTGGTGGTGTTTCAGAACCAGGACTCTGGAAGAATGAGTAGAACAGCATTATGTCCTTGGTCTAGTCATTAAATTCTGAATCCTCTAATCCTCTCATTTTTAAAGTGGGGGAAATAATACTTCACAGGGTTTTTTCGGGAATAAATGAGGCAATGAATGATTCGCTGTGCTCTGTGAAGACTTGTTAATAATAATGCAATAAAATCAGGAAGCAGGAGACATGTCCTTCCCTTGACCATGAGCTGTTGAGGGTAAGGACTTGAACCACCACTTAGCAAGGTCTACCACTTACGAGTTGTCTGAACTGAGCCTAAGTTTCTCTATCTATAAAATGGGAATGAAAATATAACTATCTCATACAGTATGTTGTGAGCCTTATGTGAATTAATATATGCGAAGTGATTTGAACAGTGTCTGTTCAAATGTCAAATATATTATGTACTGTATTGTACCCTGAAATGTTACCTTTGTTTTCATTTTTTACTTTTATGACTGTAAACCCTCAGTAATTGTTTGAGGAAAGACGACAAGGAATGAGTGCCATTAATTGGCTATAATCTTGTATAGGATTTCATTTCCCATTGCCTTAATTTACTCATCTGAAACATGGAAGTGATAATAATCTTTGCATTTTTTTCAACAAACATTCACCCAGCACTTACTTTCTCCTCCTGTTTATGTACTAGCAATACAGAGAAGGGTGACAGGACCTGTGCTCTTGGGTATAAAACCACCCAGCCCAAGCTACAGTCCAAGAGCTAGAGCAGCAGTGAAAGGAGGTTGCCAGGTCCCCACGGGTACTTACCTGTCCTTCACAAAGTAGTGGGTGGCCTTAACAGCACCAGTCCTGGAGATGTTGGTGCTGGCGAAGACCTCATTGACCACCAGGGCAAATCTATTTGGGTCACTGCTTGTCGCTCTGAGGACTACGTAGAGAGGCTTGTGAAGGGGAGCTGGTCTGTTCTCAAGTGGAGATGAGCACTGAGGGTCTGTGTAGATGCCCAGGATGACGATGGTGTCCCCAGTGCCCAAAATATGGATGGTAATATATCTGGAGAGGGATGGCAATAAGACTCTCACTACGAAACCCTAGAGGCAAGGGGTATCACTCACCCTCTGCCTTGTACCTTAGTTCACGGAGCACTGGTAGCCACAGAGAAGGAGGGGAAGGGAAGTGTTAGTCGCTCAATCATTCCAGCTCTTTGCTGACCCCATGGACTGTAGCCTGCCAGGCTCCTCTCTCCATGGAATTCTCCAGGCAAGAATACTAGTGTGGGTAGTCGTGCTCTTCTCCAGGGGATCTTCCCAATCCAGGATTCAAACCTGGGTCTCCTGCATTGCAGGCAGATTCTTTATTGTCTGAGACACCAGGGAAGCCCATGGGAAGGGAGCAGAGGCGCAAGTTTGCTAACCTTCCTCCTGGACCTCCTAAAAAGTGAGGGGCCACATCATAGATCCTCAGACCCCAGGGCCCTTGAAGATATCTGAGCCATCCTACCTCAAGGTAATTTATATAAACAAATCATAATGTATTACTTCATAAAAGCATCTTTTTCTTCCACTAATACTTTGAATCTCAGTCCAAGAGGTACCTATGATTGCTGGGTGGGCATGGCAGGGGGAACCAACATCCAGAGGGTGTTGACTCCTTTTGTGTCAATTATAGGTAGCAGTGGGAACTCTGCAGGGCCCAGCCAGAGGGGCAGCTGATGAAAAGGAACTCACGTGAAAGAGACTACTGGGTTGGGGTGAGTGACATTCACCACCAGAGCATACGTGCAGCTGAGGCTGAGCATCATGACGTCGGTTTTATTGGCAGCATCAGGGTGAGATTTCAGAAGCTGCACCTCCAGAGAATAAAGGGCATGGCTCTTGTTGATCTGGAAAAAACAGGGAGGCGGCCATTACCCTCAGATCTCCTGGGGAATCTCCGTCTTCCATCGTTGTTTGTTGCAAGTTGTTTATTTAAACAAGAGGAATGGCCAAAGCCTGGACCTCTCTGGCAGTCCAGTGGTTAAGATGCTGCTCTTCCCCTGCAGGGGATGCGGATTTGATTCCTGGTGGAAAATCCCACAGCCAAAATATAGGGGGGAAGAAAAGAGTAATGGCTAAAGTTCACTGAGCATGGGTTATATTCTAGGCACTGTGGTCTGAATGCAACTCTGTGAGGAGGGGTCCATTATTAGTCCCATTTTACAGAAGGGTAAACTGAGGCTTATTTATTTGGCTGCACAGTGCGCCTGCAGGATCTTAGTTCCCCAACAGGGATTGAACCCAGGCCCTCGGCAGTGAAAGCACAGAGCTCTAACCATTAGATGGCCAGGGAATTCCCAAAAGAGTAAACGGAGGGTTAGAAAGTTAAAAGATTTGCCCAAAGCAACTAACAAAGCCATAATTCAACATCTCACTGATCCCAGAGCCCATGTTCTTAACCTCTGTGTCAGTGGTTCTCAAATTTCAACATGCATTTTAGAATCTCCTGGAAAAAAATAAAAGAATCACTGTGGGACTTGTTAAAATTGCTGATGCCTGGTCCTTATCCCAAGATTCGGATATTTTTTTGATATTTCATTGTTTCCCACAGGATTTCTTAAAAACAAATCAAAATGATTTGTTTTATTGCTATAAATCAAGCAGTTTATTTTAAAAAGAACACAGAGAATTCTAGGGGCAAAGCCATGGACTTAATCTATTACATGTTGAAACTGTCGACTCTGTGCTGTTGACTTAGGCAAGAGAACCCATCTGTGGGTGGCCGAACTAGATACTGGAGGAAAGACATCACCCACCTTACCCCACCATTATAACAAACTCTGGTTTTCAAACTGAGCCCAGAAAGCTCCAGAGCCTCTTTGAAGGGGCATTAAAGTCTACCTATGTGTTAGGGCGAAGCTGACCCAGCAGGGGACTCTTCCTCCGGCTGCATTCAATCAGAGCTGCTCTATTTTTATATATTTCTTTTTATGTTTGGCTTTTCATAAGAGCCCTTTCCAGGAAAAGAAGTAACAGCACAGTGAGCAGTTAGGAGCACAAGCCAGCTCAGTTAATAACTAACTATGTGACTTGGGATAATCCCTCAGCTTCTCTGAGCCTTAGATTGCTCATCTGTAAAATGGAAACTTCACAAGATTATTGTGAAGATTTAGTGAGACATTGCATATAAAAAAGATTCTGACCCACAGCACATGGTACACAGTATGTGTGTGTCAATCAGTCGTGTCTGACTCTTTGTGACCCCATGGACTATAGCCATTCTCTAGGCAAGAATACTAGAGTGGGTTGCCATTCCCTTCTCTGGGGGATCTTCTCGACCCGGGGATTGAACCCAGGTCTCTTGCATTACAGGCAGATTCTTTAACATCTGAGCTACCAGGGAAGCCCAGCACACAGTAAGAGATTAATAAATACTGGTTGTGGTTGTGGTAGTTATTATTTTAAAGGATTCTGTGGCTGACAAGTTTGGAAGTCAATTTTCCCAATCCATCAAACATGGCACCATTTATAAGGGCATTCCTAATCTGATGAGAGACAACATGGTCTCTTCCCCCAAGAGACTAGTCTGATTGCTAAGACTTGACTTCATTCCCGAGAATTATCCTTCATTTTCATTGAAATAAAGTCACAACTGGTACCAGTCATTCATTTCCCAGTCCCTCCCCCGAAGCACACGTACAGCCCAGCTTCCTGTCAGAGGATCCCTTCCAGATTGCTCACAGAGAGGTGAAGTCCACAAGAGCCCTCTTTCTTCTCCACGGTGAAGGCCTGGGCTCTGCGACCCTCCTCTGACTTGCTGACACTGGAGCATCCTGAAAAGGTGCCTTCCCCCAGGATCCAGTGGCGAGTCTTCAGGAAGCAGCTGCTCAGGACCACCTCAATTTCCTGTGGCTGGCAGCGCAGAGCCATCAATGCCCCGGATAGTTCTGTAGGGGGATAAGAGCCAGGACAGAGCTTCCTGAGGCTCCCGGGGTGATGCCATGGGCCAGGGGTACTAGTTCTAATCTGGGGGTCCAACCCATAGCCACTCCCTTAAAGAGTTTCCCTCATGGGAGGAAAGACCCCTCTGCCATGATTGCCCTGGGGACCCTAATCCCTGGCCTTAGCTGACCCACTCAGAATCTCTTTCCCAGGAACTGAGCCTGAAAGGAGGCAATAAAGCTTGAGAGTTGTAAGGCAGCCCTCTCCTGCCTTGTGGGCTGAGATGCAGGAACAGCCAGTGTTTGGAGAGAGGAACAAAGCAGTTGTGGGTACCGCAGGGGGTGAAGCAAGACTAAGAGAGGAGAGAGGGGTGACTCGCTGGCTGCCACCACATCCAGAGTTCCAAGTCCCTGGGGACCCTGGCTGGAGCCTACCCTTGGGCTCCATGAGACACCTTTGTAATAAATTCTCCTGTTTGCCCTTCTCCAACCCATTGGCTTCTGTTACCTGCTTGGCAAGATTATTTGAGGAGATAATAATTTGCTTTGTTCTTTGATTTCCTTCTTATTCCAGCAGGTAACCTGGACCTTGGGGGCTTTGAGGGACCTAAACTGTCTGAGCTCAATAGCTCTTTCTGTCTTGTAAAAGCCTAAACTCCTGAAGAGACAGCCGAGGGAGGGAGGGAGCTCACTGAGAGTCACGACAGAGAGGATGCATCTTCACGTCCTTTTCAGGACTTCTTAGCTTCACAAGGCAACAAAGTTTGCTTTGTTCCATGTTTTCAGTTTTTTTAATTAATTAATTAATTATAGTTAAGTTGATTAGCATGGGTCTTTCTGCCCCTGGCACCACATGGTGCCCTGACACATGTCAGGCACCATGTTTGGGGTGATGAAGGAGAAGCTAATATTTAAGCCTTCTGTTCTTTCTGTGATTGCGCTTTCCACACTTGCTGTTGAATTTGGGATGATCCGCTCACAGTTAGTCATGAAAAGTAAAATATCATGGAAATACTAAACATTTCTGGACTTGCTTTATTACTTTGAATTTAAAGACTTTGTTTCCTTTTAAAAAAAAAAAAAAAAAAAAGCTCCTTGATTCTATCTTAGCAGACATGTTCGGCCAGAGGCATGGGCTGCAATATCAGAGCTGGTGCTTTGGAAGTTCCCAAGGGGTCTAGCGGTGAAGACTCTTATGCTTCCACTGCAGGGGGTGTGGGTTGGATCCCTGGTTGGGGAATTAAGATCCCACATGCTGCATGGCATGGCAAAAAAAAAAAAAAAAAAAAGTAGTCTTTTGTAGAAAAATCAGAGTTTTATTAAATTGAAGTATTGGGGGGGGAGGTTAGATTTATTTCCACTGTAGGGGGCATATGTTTGGTTCCCAGGACCCAGCGTTAGCCCTGCCAGAGGCTGAGCCTGAGAGGTAGTTGCATTGCTACTCACACAGGAAGATCCCGTGACCTCCACCTTTCTATAATATCTGCTACACTTGTCTTGCCTCAACAAGACTTTTCCCCATTTCCCTGCTTAGCCCTCCAGGCCTCTGCTGGGGTTTTATCTTTGGTAGCTCATCATCTACTCCCCCCAGGAAGGCTTAATCTCAGATCAGTCGTTGGAATCCTGGGGGCTAGGGGTTGATGACTTGCCCATTCTACCCCTGCTGTAGACCGTATGTTTGCACCACCAGCCCCAAATCCGTATGTTAAGTCCAAATATCCAATGTGACCTTATTAGGAGGTGGGTCCTTTGGGAGGTGATTAGATCATGAGAAGGGAATGGCAACCCACTCCAGTATTCTGGCCTGGAGAATTCCATGGACTGTATAGCCCATGGGGTCGCAGAGAGTCGGACATGACTGAGTGACTTTCACTTCACTTAGGTCACGAAGGGAAAGCCCTCATGAATGGGAATGGTGCCCTTACAAAAAGGACCCAAGAGAGCTCCCTTGCCCCTTCCATCCTGGGAGGGCACACTAAGAGGACAGCTGTCTGACCAGGACGTGGGCCCCACCCAATACCAAAGCTACCCGTGCCTTCATCTCAGACTGTCAGCCTCCAGAAACATAAGAAATAAGTTTCTGTTGTTCATAAGCCAACCTATGCATGGTATTTTTGTTATAGCAGCCCAAACTAAGACAAATTCACATGTCTAACTACCCTTGCTCTCACTGGAAATTACCTCTGTCCAGGTAGACTCTTTAGGTGTCAATGTCTGACCAAACCTCACTAGCTCTCCCATATCCTTTGGACTTAGCTCCTCTGGGCCTTCACAGAGTTGTGGAGAGTTCTTAGCTGCACTGTCGGGAGTTCCTCAGACTTACCTGAGTGGGCGTAGTAGCTGTTATTGCACATACAACCTCCGCTGTCAGCTAGGTGCTCATCCAAAGCACAGATTTCTGCTCCAGGACTTCTGGGGTGTTTGGGGGACACTTGACTGACTCCAGTCCTGGTAGAGGATTTTGTTGTCCCTGGGGAGATGGGAGTAAGGGTTGTTGAACGAGCAGCTGTTGTCTCCGGTGACGGGGTCGTGGCAGTACCAGCACTGGGGGCTGATTCCGTTGGAGAGGAAGGTGTTTGCGTGACGGTATTGTGATGTCTTTCAGACTTTGTGCTTATCGTGGAGGATGTTGTTAGGGTGGAGGGTGCAGCTGTAGTTACCCCTTCCTGAGCCCCAGGTATGTTTGTTCCAGGAACAGTTGTCTCCAGGGTCGTCATGGTTAGTGAAATGGTGTGAGTAAAGGCACGAGTGGTCACAGGTAAAGATTCTATTGCATCAGTGGTTTTGTCCAATGTTGCTTGGGATGTTGTAGCTGACATCTCAGAGACAGTGGTCGTTATGGACCCTGATGACGTAATGTCAATGCCCGATGTGTTTAAAGCCGTTGGAGTTGTGATCGTGGCTAATTTTGAAGAGTCAGCTGCCACTGATGACCCCAGTCCATTGGCTGCAGAGCTTGATGTGAATGGGGCTGCAGCTGGAGGACTCTGGTTCTGTTCCGAGGGGTTTGCTGTTGTGGCCATGCTGGATGAGGCTGTGCTCCTGGATGTCCCTCCCTGGGCCTTCAGTGTGGAAGTCATCATGGAATTTGGCAGTGTCGTGCCCTCGGAGGTGGTGCTGATAACTATACTTAATTTCTCCTCCTGAGTCTCATGTGTTGGGCTTGTCTGCTCAGCGGATCCAGCAGAGCTGCCGGTTGGTGATGAAGTTAGAAGAGCAGCTGGTGTCGCATGTTGCTGGGACTCGGACATTGCTGTCCTCCCAATTGTTGGTGAGGCATTAGATGAAACTGCAGGGCCATTGTCTCTCCCACTGTTGGCTGGGGCTGAAGTTGTGGAGGAGTACTCTGTAGTTCCCAAAGCTGCAGAGTCGTTCATGGAGGATGTTGTAATTGACCCCCGGGTTGTCATAATGCCTATAAAACAAACAAACAAAAAGAAACCAATAGACCTGTTTCCTCCACCAATCCAGATGTTCTCACTTTACCAAATATCTTTATTGCAAGATTCAATAAAGTAATATCAACACCAACTATATTATTACTGGCTTGCAACATTTATGTGCCAGTTCTGTGCTACTTTTATTTTCTTGGGCTCCAAAATCACTGCAGATGGTGACTGCAGCCGCGAAATTAAAAGACACTTGCTCCTTGGAAGAAAAGCTATGACAAACCTAGACAGCATATTAAAAAGCAGAGACATCACTTTGCCAACAAAGATCTGTATTGTCAAAGCTATGGTTTTTCTAGTGGTCATGTATGGATGTGTAAGTTGGACCATAAAGAAGGTAGAGCGCCAAAGAATTGATGCTTTCACATTGTGGTGCTGGAGAGGACTCTTGAGAGTCCCTTGGACAGCAAGGAGATCAAACCAGTCAATCCTAAAGGAAAGCAACTCTGAATATTTGTTGGAAGGATGGATGCTGAAGCTGAAGCTCCAATACTTTGGCCACCTGATGCGAACAGCCAGTTCATTGGAAAAGATCCTGATGCTTGGAAAGATTGAGGGCAAGAGGAGAAGGGCATGACAGAGAATGAGATGGCTGGATGGCAGCACTGACTCAATGGACATGAATTTGAGCAAAGTCTGGGAAATAGTGAAGGACTGGGGAGCCTGGCGTGCTGCAGTCCATGGGGTCGCAAAGAGTCGGCCACAACTTAGTGACTAAACAACAACTGTGCTAATAGATCTGAGCTGATGCATGCCAGGGAGAGCTAATTTAACTAATTCTGGCAACTGTGTCTCATTATACTTAAAGACTATTCCAGAGACAAGAGTCAGCAAAAGATGGAAATCTTTGATTTCTTTTTATTACGTTCATCACCTGTTTATTATTAAAGTAGCTTCTCACATATTTTTACTTACATGCATATGTATGAGGAGAAGGCAATGGCACCCCACTCCAGTACTCTTGCCTGGAAAATCCCACGGATGGAGGAGCCTGGTAGGCTGCAATCCATGCAGTCGCTAGGAGTTGGACACAACTGAGCGACTTCCCTTTCACTTTTCACTTTCATGCACTGGAGAAGGAAATGGCAACCCACTCCAGTATTCTTGCCTGGAGAATCCCAGGGACGGGGGAGCCTGGCGGGCTTCTGTCTATGGGGTTGCACAGAGTCGGACACGACTGAAGCAACTTAGCAGCAGGAGCAGCAGCATATGTATGAGCATGATCTTTGATTTCTTAATACCTTTTTTGATGTGACTTTCATACTGCATTGAATATGATTTTAATATTTAAAGATACTTTTTTTTTTTGCAACCTGACCCCTAATTGAAAGCCAAATGCTTCATTTACTGAAATAGCAGTCAAAGATAGTTTTGACAACCTTCAGTTTTCACCTTGTCTGAGTAAGGTGCTGTTCCAATGTGCAAGCCTTGGCACACTGAATCCTCACATCTACCCTGAGGTAAGGACTATTATTTCTATTTACCAGATGAAGAAACTGAGGCTCAGCCAGGGGAAGGCATCTGTGCAAGGTCGCACGGCCAGGAAGTGGTGGCACTGGATTTGAAACCAGATCCATCAGACTCCAGAGCCCAATATCCTCCCTACTATGCTGCACTGTTTCACAAAAACACAGCTTTATTCTCATGGCTGAGCCAGCTACCCTCTCTAGAGGAAAAGGCCCAAATCAGTTACACTAAGCTGTATCCCTTGGAAACCTCCCTCTCTCTCCTGGGCGATGGGCAGAAATAGGCCCATCACCTGATGCCCTGTCATCGTAACCTTGGCAGTTGTCAAGGGACTAATTCAGAAAAGAGGTGACCCAGCCTAGGTGATGGGCTTGTCCTTCCCACAGTTAGCTCTGAAGAGGCACTGAACCTTCTCCCCAACCCCACCCACATCTGGCATCTGCTTCTTCCAACCCTCACTTTCTTCTACCCCTGAAGAGAGCTATGGGGTTACAAAAGGACAGGAGTGCTGGCCAGGATGCACGAAAAGAAAAGCTAGGCTCTGGACCTGGCTCTGTTACTAACATGCTGTGTAATATTGGGGAAGACCACACCTCTCTCAATCCTTGCACATCCCACTAGCACAGTAAGGGACTTGGACTTAGTATCGCAAGACCTCTCAAAACCCTAGTGATCCATAGGTCTGTTTGCAGCAAAATTCCAAGCTGAAATGAAGAGAGATCCTGCTACGGGGGTCTCGAGTTTTTATTTTCAGGGACAGATGTTTCCACTGGATCTGGTTTTATGTTTTTTTTCCATGTGGTTAACCAGTTGTCTCTGGCCACTTTGGAGAAGTCTGTCCTTTCCCCACTGGTTTGTCAGGCTACCTGTTGTTGTGCATCGAGACTGATTTCCCTGCTCTCTCATTCCCTTGGTTCACTTGTCTATTGCTGAGACACCTCATTATCTTACTGTTACTTTAACATAAGTCTCAGTATCAGGTAGAGCGAGTCTCCCATCTTGCTCTTCAAAGGTACCTTGGCTATTGTTGGCCTTTTATTCTCCCTCATAAGTACTGGAATCTACATATCAGCTTTTGCAAAAAAAAAAAAAAAAACAACAAACCCATTGTGATTTTGATTGGAAGTGTGTTGCAATTAGAGGTTTGCTAAGAATTTACATGTTTATGACATGGAGGCCTCCTGCCCATAGCAGCTCCTTTGAGAAGCAATGGAACCTGGCCTGGACTCCAAAGTCAGACCTGGGACAGACTCCTAGCACTGTGGTGAGCAGACAAACCACTTCACATCTCCGAGTCTCAGTTTCTTCAACTGTAAAACAGCAGGGATAAGAATGCCTACTTCAGGCACTCATAAAGATTAAATGAGACAATACATAGGAGGCACTTGGCACAGTGCTGAGCATACAGTAGGTGCTCAGTAAGCAGAACCTGCTGCTGGTAATGATTTCCCCTTCTGTGCCTCTCACCAAAACTGGTATCTGCTTCCTGGGTATTATTTTGCCAAGGAAACACCCGGTCTTGGAAAAAGTCGTGACTCGGGGGATTAATGGCACATGCAGCTTCCTGACAGCTCCCCATACCTTCCCCCGTGCTGCCCCATGAACTCAGGATCCAGGGCTGCACTCCTCTGCTGGGCTCAGTGAGACACTGCGGGGGGCAGTTGGAGTAGGGCAGGGGAGGGCAGCAGGGGTCCAAGCCCCTGCAAGGGCCCTCAGTTCTAGACCAGATTGAGAGGGAACTAACCTACTGAAGCCCCTAGCTACTGGCCCAACGCAGATGGAAAGGACAGACAGAAAAGGGGAGACGGCTGAGATGACAGATGAAATGGAAGTAGACGAGGATAACATCTTGAATGAGGATGGGCAGGCAAAGCCAGGAGCTCTTTGGAGGTTATCCCATCATGTTCCTGCCCTGCCCCCCAAGCTCATGGGTGCCCTAAGCCTTCAGATCATTTAGGGGTGGGTTGGAGATGGCTATGCTCACATTTCTTCCTAGGGACAGACAGTAACCCACCTTCCACCACCAGCTTCCCCTCCCCAGTGAGCCAGAAGACAGGCTGTGAGAGCCTCCAGAGAAGGATGGATGGAAAGGGTGTGTGTGGATACTCACCAGGAAGATGGAGGGCTCCGTCCCCAATTAATAACAACAGCAGCAGCAAAAGCCACTGTCCGCCCATCGTTCTGCTGGTTGATAGTCCCGGAGGTCACTGGCAAGGAGTCCTGGTCCAAACCGAGGCACAGACAGCAGCTCCAAGACAGTGAGGAACTGCTGGCGCTGGTGCCACCTCCCACCTGCCTGCTGAGGGTCCCACCCCTGCCCTAGTGGTCCAGACTCCTTCCCAGCAGGTCCCAGGGGGCTTTTCAGGGCTGGCAGCCATGCCGATAGGAGGGAATGAAGGGTGGAGTTTCCCATCAGCTGCAATCAGTGGGCCTCTGGGGATTCCCATTCCAACTGGTGACTGTCCCCAAGGCCCTAATCGTCAGGGTACGCTGAACAGCTGGGCAGAACTCTGGGCCTTGTAGCCTTTCTCTTACATAACAGCAGGGAACCTGAGTCTCAGTCACATGGCTGATCTCATCAACTCCCAACTCCAAGGAGTTGAGCTCTGGCCATTTGATTTTAGAGCTGGCATTCAATCTTATCCTCTCCTGATTGCACTGAGGGTCAACGTGAGGCCTGGTGACTTGCCCAAGAATGAGAGTCCATCAAGGCAGCTCTTCATAGTGTCCTCCACCGCCACAGCTTTGTCAGACTGCATTGCCTAGCTCAGGGACCTGCTGTGGCTCTCAGTGGTCTTACTGTGAAGGTCCCAAAGAGGTCTCACAGGTCCCAAGTTCTCTACCAGACTCCATTCACTTGACCCTCAAATTCTTCCTGCTGCCTTCCAGGAAGCTTCCATGCTCTTCTCCTCCAAAGAGCCTGCCAGGACTCACATTTCATTCTCCATTGACCCAAAATGGAGTTTCCTGTACCTGCATGACTTGGTCAGTGGTGACCCCATGAGACTAGAGCTCTCCAGAATGAGGACCAGTGTTTTATACCTTCAGACAGAGAGAGAGGGTAGGTGTTTCCATCAGAGAGGCACTCCCAACCCTGAATACCAGACTTTCACCCCCCAAATTTAGGACCCTAAGGCAGGAATTATCTCTCTACCATTAAGTCAAAATTTTTCAGGCTGTAGATTCTCTCTCCCATTAGACTGGAAGCTCTGGGGGACAGTCAGTTACTCCCCCATCCGGCAAAAGAGGCTTTTGAGGGGGCAAGGCTGCCCCCAAAGGTTTGGAGGTCTACCAGTCAGACACATTGATCCCAACACAAAACTTTATTGTTGATACACGATACCTGGCCCCGCCGGCCTCATCTTTCTCCTCTTGGTACTTGGGCCCACTCAGACCCCATGTAGTTCTGGTCTAGCAGGGGACCAGGGATGCCCATCCTGAGGGCAAATCCTGGCTGCCTTGGCCAGCAGCCCCTCGTGGGCTCATCCTTGCTGTAAGGCTCCCACTCTCATCCACCATCCTTCTCCATCTGTGCTCCTCTGGACCTGGGGCTCACAGGCCCAAGTCCTAGAGACACCGCCCCCTTCCATCCCTAGGCATCTGCCCAGGTGTAAGGCAGAGGATGGGCTCAGGCCAGGATGCGCCACACCATGCCAGCAATGCAGGAAGACGCAGCGGCTGGGTGTGTGCTCATGCCCATTGGCTCCTGTACTGCCCTCTCAGCTGCTGGCCTTTCGTTTGTTAATATTTGTGTTGGATTCCTGAACCTGCAAACCAAGAGGTCTTCTTGTCAATCCGCCACCCCTGACATGGCAGACGCCCCCTGACTCCCCTCCTGCAGCTCAACAGCGGCTCATCCAGGCTTACCAGGGAAGTCCTCCCCATCTAACTCTTGGTCTCCTCTCTGACCATGGAGCTCTCCTCTCAGGCCATAGCACCCACAAGGCTCCCAGGTCAGATGGGATGGGAAGCAGAGAAGGAAATGAAATGTGTGGGAATGTGCTTTGTTCTATGGGGCTTCCCAGGTGGTGCCAGGGGCAAAGAACCCACCTGCCAATGCAGGAGACATGGGTTTGATCCCTGGTTCAGGAAGATCCCCTGGAAGGGGGCATGGCCTTTTTCTCCCTAGAATTTTCCTCCCTCAGGAGGCTGCTCCTCTTACGTACCTGACAGGACCTGGGGGGGTCCTATACCCCCCGTGGTGGACCTAAGCATCTGCCACTAAGCAGGAACTGAGCCGCTCAAGTCCCCTTAAGAGGAAGCTTGAGGGTGCTGAAGGCCAAGATGGCTCAGTGTGCAGAGCCCTACAGGAGGGGCAGGGCCTCCCAGAAAAGCTGGAATCTAACCAGATGGGCAGTGACTGCTGGGGTGCCTGGGAGTCTAGGGAGGCGGGCCAGACCTTGAAAAAGTCAGAAACCTTGACCAAGGGGGTGGTGGCTGGGCTGGGTAAGCACTGATTGGGTAGGAGAGGGAAGCTGAGAAGCTGCACCCTTTTCCTGTTGACGAGTGCAGTGATCAAGTCTTGCTCGCGAGTCATCTCACGGATGTCCACAGAGGACCTGCTCTCCAAGGACATGTTCCATGACAAGTGCCTCTGCATCAGCTCCTCCTCCTGCTCCTGGTTGAAGCGGATGGAGCGGACCTCGTCCACTATCCTAAAGGTGGAAGGGTGAGTGCGTTCCGAGGGAGGGGGTTGGGGGGGAGGCCCTTCCATCTCTTTCCTGGGGTCCAGCCCCATGCACCCTCCCCACCTTGACTCTGATAAAGACCCAGGCCAAGGCTCAAGGCCCTTTGTGAGATTACAAGATGTATATCCTGCAGACAGGCTGGGGGGGAGCCTGGGCAAGTCACTTAACCGCTCTGGGTCCCAGGGTCCCCATTATCAATAAGGGCATGAGGCCAGAAGAATCTGAGGGTCCACAGAGCCCTGCCTCCTGAGACTCTGGGGTTCCCCCCAGTACCCGCCCTACGTGTTGAGCTCAGCGCGGATCTCCTTGTATTGCATCAGGTTCTCCTGTATCGCCTCGAGCACCAGGCAAAAGTTGTCGCATGTTCTTTCCGAGAGGTTTGCCAGGGAGCCCCCCATAAATGGCTCCTGGGGGACGCCAGACATCTCCGAACGGGCGACTGCACAGTGCACCAGCGGCAGCTTGTTATTCCCATTTCCCTTCCTGTCGTCTACCTGGGGAAGGGAGAACGGAGAGGGAAGGATAGCTTAGCCAGCACCCCCTCCCCTGGCGCCTTCCTGCTTGACTTCAGGGGAGATGAGTCTCAGGACGCCAGGGTTCTCACGCCCCTCGTTTCAGCTCCAACCAGTCTTAGCCTCCCTCCTTTACTGTGGGAGCCCAACTTGAAATGCAGAAGTTTGTCCCTCACCTCTGAAAATTCTCACCCCTTTTCACAACTTAGTGCTTCCCCTACCTCCTGATAAATCCTACCCAGCAAACTTCTGAACCCTAACTGCTCTCAGGCCACAGGCCACAGCCCTCAGCACTTTACACAATACTCCCCACCTTTCGGAAGCTCTACCCCCGGATGAGTAATACTATAGCTAATGCTCATCGAGTTCTTACTATGTGTCAAGTACTGTTCATTGACCCATGAAATCCTCATAATAGCCCTATGAAGTAAACAGAATTATTATCACTTCCATTTTATAGAAAAAGATATTGAGGTTTAGATTGGTTTAAATGCCCTAAGGCCACCCAGCTGCTCACTTTCAAGTTGTCACAGAGAAAGATACCAAGGAACTCCACACGCTCAGAAGCCCCAGTTGGTGAACTGGCACTCAAAGTGGGGATTGCTGCCTTCAGGCCTCAGGCTTGGCTTTCTTTAGGCCCTCGAGTGTGTGAGCACGCACACACACACACACACACACACACACACACACTCTCAAGTTAGCACTCATACACTGTCCCCTTCCCCCCTCTGCCCTCCCTATCTCACTCACCTCACTGAAGGCTATTTGATGCTGCTGCCCCTGTTCTGCCTTCATCATTTGCTCCAGATTGGTGGTCACCACGACGACCAACAGGTTGATGCCAATGAAGGCACCGATGGTGATGAAGATGGCAAAGTAGATGGCGCCCCCAATCTCCACTCCGTACGCCCCTGTCTCCATCCTGGAGATGGCAGTCAGGGGCCCTATCACCTCCCTGGCCCTTTGGGCCTCAGTTTCTCCTCATCTACGAGATGGAGAAATTATCTCAAAGCCTACTGGGACTTCTGCCGCCTCACTGCTGCTGTGCAGATCTAAGGCCCGACTCCTGATTGTCCCCACAGCTGCTCTTGAAGGAGCACCCGCTGCTCTGCCAGACAGTGGGCCGCCCTCAAGCCAGCCCTGCAAGGTGAGCATTCATACACCAGCATTATCAAATTTAATCTATTGGCTGTACTTTTATCATGTTATTCTTATTATAACTCAGGTTTGTTATAGAAAAATCAGAGGGAAAATATATAGGAAAAAAAATCCCACCACTGTTAATACCTATTGCAAACCTCCCATAAAACATTTTCCCAAATAATAGCTTTTGCTCTCTTGCTACACGTGTGTGTGTGTGTGCACATGTCAGTCTCTACTAATCCTCAGAGCAACCCATGACATGGCTACACGTCGTATTATGATCTCCAGTTGGCACATGAGGAAACTGAGGCTCAGAAGGTTGCATGGCTAGAACAGTGGCGCAAAGACTCAAAAGCCCAGGCCACCTTCATTTCACATTCCATGACTTGTCCACTGCCTATAACGTAATGGGAAATGAGGGTAGAAGCCCCTTTACCAACTGGGCTTCTACTCTCACACGAGGAAGATAAAAGGAAATCAGTCAGTGGGACCCAGCCCCTAAAATGGCCTGGAACAAGTAGGATTTGGGCTAAATGGAAAGAGGCAAAGAACAGAACCCAGGCAGCCCTGTGCGGCCAAACATGACCTTGGACAGTGGGTCTCAAAATGAATAAAATGAGACCTTACATTCCCAGGAGTCGAGGCAGCCTGGTGGGCTCCCGTGTGGACAGGGAGCTGCCTTGGGACCCTAGGTGCAACCACAGACCTGCTGCCCGGCCCAAGGCCAAGCTGCCCAACTGCTGAGCATGAAGGGAGACTGCAGTCCATGAACAAGACTGCAGCGGGACTTTGAATACATGGAGTTTCATAGGGACAAGGCTTCAAGTAGATTACAAAGCTAGAGGCCCCAGCCCCAGGAGTCTGCTTTTCTCCAGTTTAAAGCCCCAGGCACCACGGCCGCTTCCTGCCACCCTCACCCCAAGTCCTGGAGCCCCACTCCCACCTGAGACCCCTTCTCCCTCCTCAGGTGGTTTTTTGCCCGTGGATGCCCCAGCCCCTCCCCGCCTAGCTCAGCTGGGCTGGGGGCCCGGAAGCCCCACGGGCACTCACTGAAAGTCACTGTAGATGTCCACCCAGCCATCCTGGGTGATGCAGATGAAGAGGGTATACAGGGCAACCTGCATGTTCTGGAAATGCATGGGCACGAACACACCAAAGAGAGTGACCCCAAACACGGAGAATACCTGCCGGAGAGATGGGAGACCCACCCCGGACTTCACCCACAGGCCTGGGACACAGGACATGCAAAGGAGCTGCCAGGGGAATCACAGGGAGGCAGGCCTCTCCTCCTCTCATCTCCAAACCCTCCTCCTCTCCGTTCCAGACACCCCGTATCCCCAGTGAGCCAGGGGCCTGGTCAGGAAAGGGGGGCGGCTGGGGGCAGGGGAGGGCGCTGACCAGCATGAAGAAGAGGATGAGGACCATGATGTTGGCCATGTCGGGCACCGACTGCAGGATGACACGAATGATCCGGGCCAGGGGCTCCACCGCCATGCACACGTGCAGCAGACAAAGTGCCCTGCGGCAGAGCCTCTCAGGGGCGCCCCTCGGCCCTTCCCAGACCCCTCCTCCTCACCATCGCCCCACCTGCCCAGAAAGGCAGAGCTGATGCCCACCTGCAACAATCCCCTCCCCTCTCTCCCGGGATCCAGACGGGTCCCTTCTTCGCTCTGAGTCCCCAGCTTACCTGAGGGTGTAGGTGATAGCGACGGCACTGAGTTCATTAACGAAAAACCCCAGGAGCAAGATAAAGATGATAAGGAAGTTGAGGATGTTCCAGCCGTCCTGGGGGGTGGGCCAGCCCCAGCAGGGTCTGTCAGGCCCAGCCCATGGGTTCATCCTGGGTCTGCCCTCCCCGCAGCCTCAGGATGGGGACTCCCAGTGCTCTCGGGACAGGGCCAGTCACGTGCCACCCACTGTGGTCCTGCTGTCGCCCCCTAAACATGCCACCAAACACCCACGCACTTGCTGTCTCATACACGTGTGCACAGCCAAGTGCAGTGTCTGAACACACAATCGAGTCCCTCGCATACGCCGGTTCCTAAGCTGAGCGCCCACCTTGGCTAGTGTGCTGCTGACAAAGGCCTTGCCCTGCAGTTAGGTGACCTGAGAGCGTTTGGAGGCTCCAGCTTTGTGGGACACACATTACAGTTAATAAAACAAAAATAAATGAAAACACTAAGCAACAGGGCTTCAAGAGCCACTTCGGAGGTGAACTAACTCTCACCGTAGAAGAAAGGCACAGTTGGCAAGCTCCACGTCCAACACGGCACAAATTCCTTTAGAGTACGGACGGAGGAAGGAAGCTTACATGTATGACCAATTCAAGCACAACCGCTACAGGGGAAATTTTCTCTAATAAACAGCCTGCATTTTCCTTTGACCAGTGATCCCACTTCTAGATACCCATCCCACACAAACTCTGGTACAACTACAAAATGACCTTTGTAGAAGGCTGAAAATCACTAAAGTGTCCAGGATTATAATAGAACACTGGCTGCTAAAGTACAGTTCATTCAATGGAGTACAGAACAATGAGAAAGGTCTCCCATACAGCAGCATTGATACTATGTTACTGTACGGAAAGGGAAGACTAAAAATACATACATATTTGCTTATGATTGCAAAATAAACACCAGGAGGATAAACAAGAGATTATAAATAACAGATTATCTGAAGAGGGTGGGGGAAGGGGACAGGGATGAAGGGACAGAGTAGAAACAAGAATTTTGTATGCTCCTTTCAGTACAGTTTTGACCAATATGTAGCTGCATTAAATATTCAAAATGAAAATAATTTTTTTTTCCTTTTTGAAAAAATATTATTTGGCTGCAACAGGTCTTCATTCCAGCATGTGGGATCTAGTTTCCTGACCAGGGATTGAACCAGGGTTTCCTGCATTGGGAGCATGAAGTCTTAGCCACTGGACCACCAGGGAAGTTCCAAAGAGAAAACTACTTTATTTTGAAAAAATTACTTTAATGGGAAAAAAGTTCTTAAATTTATTGGGCAATCCAATAAACACAAGACTTCCTGGTATGTCACATTCAGAGTGTTGGTGCCTAAACATACACCAGAGACACAAGGCTGCCTGTCTACAGATCCATCCCTGTATCCATTCAATATTAAGCTCCTATTCTATGCCAGTCCATTCTGAAGGAGATCAGCCCTGGGATTTCTTTGGAAGGAATGATGCTAAAGCTGAAACTCCAGTACTCTGGCCACCTCATGCGAAGAGTTGACTCATTGGAAAAGACTCTGATGCTGGGAAGGATTGGGGGCAGGAGGAAAAGGGGACGACAGAGGATGAGATGGCTGGATGGCGTCACTGACTCAATGGACGTGAGTCTGAGTGAACTCTAGGAGGTGGTGATGGACAGGGAGGCCTGGTGTGCTGCGATTCATGGGGTCGCAGAGTCGGACACGACTGAGCGACTGAACTGAACTGAACTGAGAGGTGAGTACACAGTGTTAGGGAGACAGGGCAACAACTAACCTAGCTTAGGAGAAACAGGAAGACTTCCGGGAAGAGAAGACATCTGAATGAGTCTTAAACTGTTAGTAGGAGAAAAGCAAGTGAGTAAGTGGTAAGGAGCTTTCATATTTCATAGACTAGATGTCAGCATGGACAAAGGCATGAAAGTGAGCAACAGCAGTGTGTGTATATATATGTATGTGTGCGTGTGCACACATTTAAGTGTGTCTTTAAGAATGTCACTACAAGCAGCTTGATGTAGCTGGAACACGCAAAGGTGAGGTGAGGAGTGATAAGGCTGCAAAAGCAGACAGAAGCCATTTCATGGAAAGCCTTAAGCACAGTTGAGACAGGCTGGGACCTAGCACTCTGCTGCAGTGCTGCACTGCTTGCCCCTGGACATACCTCTACGGAGCAACAAAATACAAAGAAACTGTATAGGACTAAAAATAACTAAGTGCATGTGCAGATGGGACAAATTTGGGGATAAAAGATACAAAAAGACCAAAAAATTCAATTGCCACTTCTAAATAGCCAGGAGCAAAAACAGGATGTTGGGAGCAAAATCAGGGTATTGCACATGCCCTCCAGAGAAGGCAATGGCACCCCACTCCAGTACTCTCACCTGGGAAATCCCATGGGCAGAGGAGCCTGGTAGGCTGCAGTCCATGGGGCCGCTAAGAGTAACGACTGAGTAACTTCACTTTCATGCATTGGAGAAGGAAATGGCAACCCACTCCAGTGTTCTTGCCTGGAGAATCCCAGGGACACGGGAGCCTGGTGGACTGCTGTCTATGGGGTCACAGAGAGTCGGACACGACTGAAGTGACTTAGCAGCAGCACATGCCCCCTGCACACAACACTACCTAAGGGATGGGCAAACCACCTAAGACATCCCTCCAGTCTGACTCCAGACACACCCCTACCCCCACCCCATGTAAGGAACAACCTTGCCTCATAGGTCAGGGATTAAGGGAACAAAACAATCTGTTACTTGTTCTCCTTCCCCTCTACTGCAGCAGGGACCCTAAAAAGCCTTGCCTGAATCTCTTGTCTGGCCTCTAGTCAGTTTCTGTTGATTGGAGAAGGCGGAGAACCCTGGTCGGTATCACAATGAGGCATTTAGGCCTGATCCTATAAACAACTGGGAGCCACTGGAATGTTTAAGGGCACTCTACTCTGTCTTGGGCTTTGGGGAAACTATTTTGATGGCAGGTGGGGTACACTGGAAGCCAGTGTCCTGGAAGCCATAGCAACACCCTGGTGAGAGAAGACAAGACAGGAACTAGAATGGGGTACCAGAGCTGCAGAGGTGGCCAGAAAATTGAGCTCTTAGGTAGTAAAACAGTAAGTAGTAGAGTGGGGAGGTAAGAAGGAGCCAGGAGCCACATGAGCACTGTAGAAAACAGGGCATTGGGGGCAAAACTTTGGGGATCCCCATGCGGCTGGGTAATATTTGAGATACTAACTTGCAGATTTTCCTCCCTCCCCTGCCTTCTCCCTTTCCATCCACCCATTCAGTGCAGAGTAGTCCTTGTACCCTGGGATCAGGAGAGGGGCTGGGGGTGGGGAAGAAGACAGCAGAGGGTCTCTAACAAGCCCTGGCTTTTGGCACTGGGAGGCTGGCCCCAGATAAGGGTTAGGGCTTGGGACATTCATTTTCAGCCATTATTTCTGGAGGGCGGTTTTGCCTTCCAGAGGACATTTGGCAGTGTCTGGAGATACCCTTGATTGTCACAGCTAGGAAGATGTTTATGGCATCTAATGGGTAGAGGCCAAGAATGCTGCTAAACATTCGACAATGCACAGGACAGTCCCCTCCCAAGGAAGAATTATCTGGGCCAATTATGTCAACAGTGCCAAGGCTGAGAAATCTTGTCCTTGAGAAGATATGCAGAGTGGCTGGGAGGAACACAAAATTTGCTCCCATTCTCTTGTGCTAATGAAATGCTAGAGTTTAGCCTTGGAAGTGCAGGCCCTCCTAACTGCTGCTGCAAATGAGACAGGCTGGAACCTGGGACCCTTTGCTGCAATGCTTGCACCTGGACAAACTTCCTCAAGCAAGAAAATACAAACTGTAAGAGACTAAAAGTAATTGCCTGCAAGAGCAGTTGGGGCAAATTATGGACAACAAGATACAAAAAGACCAAACAGCCCAGATGCCACTTCTGAAGAGCATGGAGCAAAAGCAGGGGATTGAGAGCAAACGCAAGGGGTCAAAAGCAGTACTTGAACATGCCTCCTGCACACACCACCACCAAAAGGGCAGGCAAACCACCCAAACCACCCCTCCAGTCCGACCCCTGGTCACCCCACTACCCTCACCTCATACAAGGAATCAGGGAGAGATGAGCAAAGGAAACTGTTACTTGTTCTCACTCCCCGCTGTAAGGCCGGACCCGGGGGCCATGATGGACCGCCCCTCCACTCCCTCCCTCCGGCGGGGGAAGTTCCTAATGGAAGAGCCTCCCAGATCCCGGGGGCCAATGACAGCACACTTCACCAGCTAAAGCCGCCCCACCCCAGCCACGAAGAAGGACCTGTCAGCCCGCGACGCCTCGGCCTGGCAACCCATCCGAACCCCCGTCCATCTAGGCTGACCATCCCTCGCAACAAACGTATAAAAACCACCCCAACAGAGTCTGGGGCTTGGACTTCCTCTACCTGCCTCGTTTGGGTCCGGGAACCCCGCCCGGGAGCGCTTCGCCATTAAAAAGCCTGTTAGACACTCTTTTGGTGTCCTGGTCTTTTAACTAACACCCACTGCTACTGCAGAGGCCCCAACAAAGCCCTGCCTGAATTTAGCCTCTGGACAATTTCTATGGGCAACAAAAGAAATCTCAGGACTACTTTCACATAAGAAATGCTCTCTCTTAGGGAACAAATATCTGCCTGTATCCTGAAGAGTGGTACCTTGAAATATTCACAAAATCATGGTACCTATTCTCCCCTCAAGCTGGTTTTAGAAAAGGCAGAGGAACCAGAGATCAAATTGCCAACATCCGCTGGATCATGGAAAAAGCAAGAGTTCCAGAAAAACATCTATTTCTGCTTTATTGACTATGCCAAAGCCTTTGACTGTGTAGATCACAATAAACTGTGGAAAATTCTAAGATGGGAATACCAGACCACCTGACCTGTCTCTTGAGAAATCTGTATGCAGGTCAGGAAGCAACAGTTAGAACTGGACATGGAACAACAGACTGGTTCCAAATAGGAAAAGGAGTAAGTCAAGGCTGTATATTGTCACCCTGCTTATTTAACTTATATGCAGAGCACACATCATGAGAAACACTGGACTGGAAGAAGCACAAGCTGAAATCGAGACTACCGGGAGAAATATCAATAACCTCAGGTATACAGATGACACGACCCTTATGGCAGAAAGTGAAGAAGAACTAAAAAGCCTCTTGATGAAAGTGAAAGGGGAGAGTGAAAAAGTTGGCTTAAAGCTCAACATTCAGAATACGAAGATCATGGCATCTGGTCCCATCACTTCATGGCAAATAGATGGAGAAACAGTGGAAACAGTGTCAGACTTTATTTTGGGGAGCTCCAAAATCACTGCAGATGGTGACTGCAGCCATGAAATTAAAAGACACTTACTCCTTGGAAGAAAAGTTATAACCAACCTAGATAGCATATTCAAAAGCAGAGACATTACTTTGCCGACTAAGGTCCATCTAGTCAAAGCTATGGTTTTTCCAGTAGTCATGTATGGATGTGAGAGTTGGATTGTGAAGAAGGCTGAGCACCAAAGAATTGAACTGTGGTGTTGGAGAAGACAAGAGTCCCTTGGGCTGCAAGGAGATCCAACCAGTCCATTCTGAAGGAGATCAGGCCTGGGTGTTCTTTGGAAGGAATGATGCTAAAGCTGAAACTCCAGTACTTTGGCCACCTCATGGGAAGAGTTGACTCATTGGAAAAGACTCTGATGCTGGGAGGGATTGGGAGCAGGAGGAGAATGGGACGACAGAGGATGAAATGGCTGGATGGCATCACTGACTCGATGGACGTGAGTCTGAGTGAACTCTGGGAGTTGGTGATGGACAGGGAGGCCTGGTGTGCTGCGATTCATGGGGTCGCAAAGAGTCGGACACGACTGAGCGATTGAACTGAACTGAACTGATTCTCCCCTCCACCATGGAGACAAATAAATATGCACCATCCTATTCTATTTTCTGTTAATAAACATCCTCCCAAGTGTTGTTCTCACAAAGCAGGCTTTAAGACATCCATACTTTAGATAGAAATATTGTTCTAGGTTCTATATTCTGTGTTCTATGAAGTGACACTTCTAAGCCCTGGAAAGCTTGTAATTCTAATTGGTTGTCCTGATAATGGTATTTTAATGATGCTTCCTTTTTAAGAAGGTATAAAGATTTGATGGGTAATTTTTTTAAAGCCTCTTCTTGCACATGCCCAAAGACAGATAAATCTCTTGACTCCAGAAATCCTTTAACTCTAGAAGTCCTATTTAAACAAAGAATTTGAGTCTTTGTTTCATTTTATGTAATGTTAAGATCTGTTCCTACCCAGATATCTTTTTGATACTCTTCCAAATAGGAGTCAGCAAACTATAGCTCAGGGCCAAATCTGACCAGCAGTCTCTTTTTTTTAAGACCCATGGGTTTAGAATGATTTTTACATTTTTAAATGGTTGGGGGGAAAGCAAAAGGAAAATAATATTTCGTGACATGTAAAATTTAAAGTTCAAAGGTCAGTATACACAAACAAAATTTATCTGGAACATAGCCATGCTCATTTGTCTATATACTGTCTATGGCTGCTTTGTGCTTTTACAGCAGAGATGAGTGTTTGCAACAGAGACTATATGGCCCACAAAAAAAATATTTACCTGGCCCTTGAGAAAATTAGTTTATTCTTATCTCGTGGCTCAGACAGTAAAGCGTCTGCCTACAATGCAGGAGACCCGGGTTCGATCCCTGAGTTGGGAAGGTCCTCTGGAGAAGGAAATGGCAATCTACTCCAGTACTCTTGCCTGGAAAATCCCATGAATAGAGGAGCGTGGTAGGCTACAGTCCATGGGGTCGCAAAGAGTTGGACACTTCACTTTTGAGAGCGACTTCACTTTTGAGAAAATGATAGGGAAACCTCCCTGCAATGCAATTGGATGGCCAAAAGGGGGCGCTCTCATGCAGTATCACTAGATTACTAGCCGATTACACGAATTATCAATTACAGACTCAGAATAATCACCAACTGGGAAAGAATCATCAATTATAGGCCCCACAGGAAAAGAGATACATAGCATCTCCTGCAAGAAATCTAATATTCCAGCAACTCAGCTAATAAGACCATTTCACCCTGCACTCTCACTTTTCTCCAGCAGGTTTTTGTTCAAATCAACCTCTCCTAACTGCCTCCTTTTTCTCCATAAAATAACGTTGCTCTCCATTTTTGGACTTGCTGTGGCTTTTGCTATAGCTTGCTAGTCCTGAATTGCAAATCCTCTTCTATTCCCAAATAAACCACCCCTTTTGTTTTGTTGGTAAAATAACTGACTTAATTATCTTTAAGGTCAACACCCTTTACAGAAAATCTCTGCTGACCCCTCTGCTCTTGAACCCTGTAAATTAAGGTTTGTGTGTGTGTGCTAAGTTACTGCAGTCATGTCTGACTCTGCAACCCTGTGGACTGTAGCCTACCAGGCTCCTCTGTCCATGGGATTCTTCAGGCAAGAATACTGGAGTGGGTTGCCCTGCCCTCCTCTAGGGGATCTTTCTAATCCAGGGGTAAATTAAGGTGGATACTCTCAATTGCATTTCTCTGATAAGGAAATCAAGGTTTTCCCAAGAGCACAGAACTAGGGAAAGTTGGATCAGGAACGGGGACCCAGGAAAGCTGCACTTCCAGTACAGATTACTTTCTGCCACATCACAGACATCTCAGAAGTTGGTCTTTCTTTCTTCGTGCATGCGGATGAACATACACATGCAATCACACACACACACACACACACACACACACACACACACACTCCTCAGGTTTCAGGGCCAGGTGCACAGTGGTGGGGACAGGATGGGATGCCAACCCTAAGGAGGAGTAGAGGTGATGGCAGGGAGGGCCCAGGATCTCACCTTCCAGAAAATCCAGAAACCATTTAACCAGCCGAGAAGAAGTTCACAGATAAGGGTGGTCAGCACAATGTCATCTATGGTAGAGAACAACTCATAGTGTTTCTACATGGAAGACAGAGAAAAAGAAGGGTAGAAAGGTCAGCGGAGCGGGGCCTTGGCAAGACCAGGGACAGAGGATGTCTATAGGGAAGGGGAGGCCCAGATTCTTATTGCTTTTCAGCCTCAGCATCTTTGTAGCGCCCTTCAGAGTAACCCTTGCACATACGTGCCAGGCACCGTTCTTAAGACCACAAGCTTTTTTCATGTTACCATCACCATCATCCTGCAAAGTAGGTTTTATTCCCATCTTGCACTTGAGGAATCAGAGAAGTGCCCAAGGTCAAACAGTTAGTGGTAAAGATTGTTGTCTGACTACAAACCTTGGAACAGGGAGGTGGAGAAAGGCAGAACAGACTCTAGGATCGGGAGGAAAAGCCCTGGCCCTTGAGATGGAGGACACCAAGTCCCATCCTTGCTTCTTTGGTTGTCTCCACCACTCCGGCTGCACTAGCTCCCAAATCCCCAGGCTTGGCTTGACCAAACTCCTGAGTAGCCCCCTACTCATGGGTCCAAGACATGCTCCTGGGGTGGATGGATTGATGGATGGATGACTCCATGATTCTGAATTCTGTTTAAAACAACTCACTTTCACACCAATTCCTGTTAAGCTGTGACACTGCTGTTGTTTGTGACATGAACAGCCCCCAGCTCCCAGACTCCACTTTGCCAGACAAAAGTCACCCGACTCCCCCTCTTCTTTATCTCCGAGGCCCACAGACTCAGGGCTTCACGCCTCCTGCTCCCCACACCTTGCCACCAGCTCCATCCGCCAGCCAGCGTGAGGCTGGACAGAGTTTCTTCTTTTTCTCCCAGCCATGCAGCACAGCATGTAGGGTCTTACTTCCCTGACCAGGGACTGAACCCACGCCCCTGCAGTGGAAGCATGGAGTCTTAACCATTGGACCACCAGGGAACTCCCTGGGCAGAGCTTCCTAAGTTCAGATGGGAGCTGAAGTTTATGGGCTCCCAGCCTGTTCCAAATTCCCAAAGGGCAACATGGGCCAGAGGTGTCTACCTAAAGCAAGGAAAGGCGTTTTCCTTCCCTTCATCTTTCCCTTCAGCTCTACCCCACTGGCCACGGGTGGCAACAGCCTCTCCTTTCTATTTATTGAAAGAGCTTCCTGAACAGTTGCCCTGCCTTCTCCAAGTCATGAGCATCTGTGGTTAAATCAGAGTTGCATTTTTTACCCACAAACCTTCCAAGACTCGCTATGGCCTGCAGGGTGAGGTACAAAACCAGTCTGGCATTTACAGGTCTCTAGGATCTGAGCTTCACAGCACATATCCTCTACCAGGCTTTTTTTTAGCATTTTTGACTTGGACTCAAAGCAATACATATTTTACCCCATAACGGTCTCTCTCCCTCTGGCTCCTCCCCTCCCTCCCTCTTCCCCACCAGTTGCTACTTCATTCTTTTTCATTTTGTTTGATTCTACATCAAAAGCTACCTGAATTCTGAATTGTTTTCATGATCCATTGATGGGTTTTGATCTGCCCTCCAGTCACTCTTTCTGCAAACCCTGGCAAGTGGGTTTCTGCCTCCACCACATCAGAGTTAGCTCCTGTCAAGGTCACAAGGGCAAGATCCAAGGGGGGTTTCAGAGTCCTTTTCTGGCCTCGTGTCCTAGCCACATCTGATGCTGCGCTTGCTCCCTTGGATCCTCTCCTGGGGATCCTCTCACTCCGCTGGCTGCTCCTCCTCACCTACCCTTTTGCATCTCCTCTTCTATTTTCTGCCCTGTACTTAGAGGCTCTTCTCAGAGAGCTCTGTCTTGGTCCCCTTCTCACTTGGTACTCTCTCCCAGGCAACCCCATCCATTCCTTGAGCTTCGGCAACCAGCTCCCTGGATGCCAGTCACTCTCACATTGCCATACTTTAAACCCTGGCTTGCCTGGATAAACATTAAGGTCCTACTGTATAGCACAGGGGACTATAGTAATATCCTATGACAAACCATAATGGAAAAGAATACAGAAAAGATATATATGCATACATAACTGAATCACTGCTGTACAGCAGAAATGGACACAACACTGTCAATCAACGATACTTCAATTTAAAAATAGAAGTAAAAAATAAAGAAATAAACCTTGGCTTGTGGTTCATGGGGTCGCAAAGAGTCAGACACGACTGAGCGACTGAACTGAACTTCCAAAGACAGCCTCCTTAATATAACTTGAAGATGCTGTGTGATCTGGCTCTTGACCACCTCTCTGAACTTACCAGTCACCACATAGGAACATTTTTAAAAACACTGGCTTTCAATAGGACAATTTGCTTTTGTGGTGGACTCCTTGTAAGCAATTAAAACCTCAAGGATAAGACCCAAGTCATAGCGGACTTCACCAGAACTCACTTCCATGCTGTTTCTTCTGCCCAAAACATTCTTCTCCACCTCTTTCTGCCTGGCCAACACCTACTCATTCTTTATTCTCCACTTTAATGCCCCTTTCTCCAGGAAGCCTCCTGACCCCAGGATTAGGTCCAACTCCTCCTTCAAGCCTCCACACACTCTCTGACACCCAGGCACTTGCAATAACACGTTTGTTGTGTCTGTCATCTTCATACCTGGCACAGAGCCCGGTATCTGGTGCAGAGTCATTCTCGCTCAGTGATTATTGATTAAAATGGGATACCCTTCCCCACAAGACACCATTGGCCTGCCTCTGCCCACACTATTTTTCTCCTGTCCTTCCTCTGCAAATCCAATGCATTTCTCAAAGCTGGGGCCCCTCCACCACGAAGTCTTCCTTGATCTCAGTGCTGAAAGGCCCTTGAAAAGCGTCCAACCCAACCGTCGTGAAAAGATGAGGAGTCTGAGGCCCAGGCAGGGAGGTGCCTTTCCTCGGCCCCTGTGAGATGAGTGAGAGCAGGGGTCAGGCTGGAGTCCCACCTGGCCAAGCATGGAGTTGGTGCGGAGAGCGATGGTGATGGCGTTGACCACCAGCAGCACGGCCAGCAGCACCTTGGATGCCGGGTGTCGGAGAAGCTGCTTGACATACATGCGCGTGATGAACTCCTGCATGTCCCAGGCATCCTGGGAGAGGATGGGGGACCTTCCTTCAGGCAGGTGTCACCATAGGAGGCCTCTGCCTGCAAGTTTGCTCTCAGTGAATAGGGACCCATGGGGCCACTTTCTGGGGGGAGAACTTGCCTGACAGGGGATCATGGAATCAGGGGCATCAGTGCAGAGGTCACTACTTAAACATTCACTAAAAGCGGGCCACTCTTGGAGGTGGCCTTTACTGGGGTCATTGCAAGGGAGGCTCTTTTGGGGATCTCTGCTGGGGAGTGGCTTTCATTATAGAGGGGCTCCTGTGAGGGTCACAGCCAGGAGGTTACTAACATATCATGGTTGGGGAGCAGGTCACTGCAGGGATCCCTAGTGGGACGTTTAGAAGCAGAAGGGGCAGTTATCCTGAGGGCCTGTGGCCCCATGGATACCGCGGCAGAGGGGCCACCGTGAGGGTGAGGATGGCTGCAAGCCCCCGACAGGCTGCACGCCCAGCCTCAGCCTTACCTTTCTGCTGGTGATGTCTCGGCGGTTGATGAGCACTTGCTCCTCTCGCCGGTAGGGCTCTTGAGCAGCTCTCTGCAAGGGTGAGGAGGGGGCCCATCAGGGTAGCCCATGCCCCTCTAGACCCAGTCCAGTCCTCTCATGCCCCACCTCACCCCGGGGATGCCCAGCTTGGGCAGTACAGCCAGGCAGGGGCCGCCTACCAAGCGGTTCAAAGGTTTGATGTAGGTGGTGTCGGTCCACTGCTGCCACCAGCTCCTTTGGTTATCTGCCATATTTCTCAGTCTCCCCCCTCACTCCTCAAAGAAACGTCACTCCAAGCGAGCCCGCCCGCCCCTCGTGGTGATATCACAGAGGCCTCTGTGACCTCCCCCAGCTGTCCGCATTCCAAGGAACTCCTGTAGCAAGAGCAGCTCCTCCCACTGACTCCCATGGGTGTGCCACAGAGGAGGCCGAGCACACGGGGAGGTCACAAGTCGGAGGCTGGTGAGAGCAGGTCAGGTCTCTTGTGAAGCCTGGATGGAGACACAGGGGCAGGTCCCTGCTCTGTGTCCAGGAGCTGGAGGTGAGACCCAGCTAAGGAAAGAGAAGAAGAGAAAGATGTTTCATTCTGGGGTCCTCCTCCGAGCAGATTTCATCCTGCATCCCTGCCCACCGGCTACCCCATCCCACCACCCCAGTCTCCAGGGCTGCCCTCCTGCCCACCTTTCCCTGGGAGGTATGTTTCCCCATCTGTAGAGGAAAAGGCTGGTCTCTGTTTCTCCCGTTCCCCCCAGGAGTTGGGGCAGGACACCACCATCAGGTCTCTGAAGGACTGGGGAGAGATGGGCGTTAAGGAGAAGCCGCCACCATCCTGGTAGGGATCAGGCTTCAGCTAGAGACCCCACACGCAGGCTGGGCAATGGGCTACTTACCAAGAGCATTCACCCCCATCTGACAGCTTTTCATCCCTGTCCCCTCCCAGAAGCAGATTCCAGATTCTAATACAGAAGTCAAAGGCAAATACAGATTCATGTTAAAGAAACTGACTTTATTTAGATGAAAAGTATCTACTGGTTCAAGTGAAGAACTTCTGTTCAGACTGGCTTGGGGAATGGAGACCTGCTGAGGGGTGGAGGGGGCACGGGTAGAACACAGAGTAAGAAAGAGTTCTTGCACCCCTGCCTCTCGCTCCTTCCTTGGCACAAAGCTCACTTCACTTTACCCCATTCCAGGGCGGGCAGAGGAGCAGAAATAGTGGAAGGTGGAGCAGAGGTGGTCAGCTGGGGGCAGAACCACCAACAAGCACTGCCTCCAACGCAGAACAGCATGCAAGGATGCTCTGTCCTAGATGTGTCAGAGGTGGTCCTCAAGGCCGGAGGTCGGGAACTTAGGGTACTGGCCAAGGTTAGAGGTCAGGAGGTCAGGGGTCACTCTCTGGGGTCAGGGGGCAGGGAGGGGAGTGCTCCTCGGGGTCAGAGGGTAGCAGGTGGGAAGACTGTTCCTTGGGGTCAGAGTTCAGGACTTGGGAGCCGCCCTCCACCTGCTCCCCTCCCCAGGCCCCCAGGCCCTCCGAGTAGAGCTCCTGGTTCTGCTCCTTCCACCGGCGGAATTTCTCTCCGGTGAGCTCGGGATCGCCCAGCACTTCCTCTAGAGCCTGCAGCTCCTGCAGCTTTGCCTGGAAGAGGTGTCGGGGTTAAGGGGCCAGGATCACCCCAGGAAGGGGCAGAGCCCGAGACCAGAGCTAGCTCTCGGGCCCAGCGCACATATCCCAGCCAGCGCCAGCCCCCATCCTCAAAATCGAGACCCTGGTTCCAGGAACCCAGAGCTCGACCGGGTCCGCAGCCGAGCCCAAGAGAACTAGACATCTTAGACACCTGGCCCAGCTCCCAGACCCTGTGCGCCCCCTGCTGACCTTGAGCGTGCTCTGCAGTGCGCGCACGCGGTGCACTCGCTCATTGAGCTGGGGGTCTCGGTTGCGCCGCATGAAAGAGCTTCGCCATTGCTCCTGAGTGAGGGGCTGCTGCTTGCCCAGCAGGGACACGCCACCCAGCCTCAGCCCCCGGACCATTCCTTCGAGGGCCCCTTCGCTGCTGTCTGTGGGAGAGGCGAGCAGAGTGAGAGTGTGCCCGCCCTCCTGCCCCCAGCCCTGTCTCAGCTCCGGGCCCCCACTAACTCCCCACCCCCTGCTCTGCTCCTCACCTGTCCCCAGACTGAAGGAGGTCTGTGGGCTGCCCTGCGGGGTGGCTGCAGGTGATGGATCTCCATGGAGCGAACTCTTAGCTTGGGCCTGGCTGGGCTGTGGGCAGGGTGGAAGGAGAGGAGGGTTATCAGTCTGAGCTTCATGCCCTGCTCTTCACCCCCACGCCCCCTCCACCAGCCCCGGACTCACTGAGGCTGAGAAGGATCCAGCCTCGTCGTCAGGATCTTCAGCTTCTGTCTCGCTGTAGCAGTCTGGGGTGGACAGGAGCCGTTGGGGGGACCCACTGAAGCTTCACAGGGTTGGGTAAGCCAGGGGGTGGGCTTGGGGAACTGGCTTCCCAGCCCCCACCCCAGGAAAGCAGAGGCTCAGGTGAGATTCGATGGAATCCAGCCCTGTGAGACACCCACCTTCCTCTCGGGGCAGGGAGGCCCGGCCTGGAGACTGGTACTTGGAAATGCAGGTAATGAGATGACGCACCCACCTGTGGAGGGGCAAATGGGTCTCAGAGAGATTCCACTGAGTCAGTATGCTGGGCTGGAGAAGGCAACGACAACCCACTCCAGTACTCTTGCCTGGAAAATTCCATGGACAGAGGAGCCTGGTAGGCTGTAGTCGATAGGGTCACACACAGTCGGACACGACTGAAGTGACTTAGCAGTAGCAGCAGCAGTATGCTGGGTGTCAGTCAGTCAGTTCAGTCGCTCAGTTGTGTCTGACTCTTTGCGACCCCATGGACTGCAGCTCGCCAGGTCTCCCTGCCCATCACCAACTCCCAGAGTTTACTCAAACTCATGTCCATTGAGTCGGTGATGCCATCCAACCATCTCATCCTCTGTTGTCCCCTTCTCCTCCCTCCTTCAATCTTTCTCAGCATCAGGGTCTTTTCAAATGAGTCAGTTCTTCACAACTTCAAAGGATTGGAGTTTCAGCTTCAGCATCAGTCCTTCCAATGAATATTCAGGACTGATCTCCTTTAGGATGGACTGGTTGGATCTCCTTGCAGTCCAAGGGACTCTCAAGAGTGCTGGGTGGGGCTTTTACTTATATCATCTTCTAACTTAATCCTCAGAGCCAATCTGAGAGATAGGAATTCTTATTCGTCCATTTTATAGAAGGTGAAACTGAGGCTTAGAGAAGGGAGTGTCTTGAGCAGCCCTCTCAGAGAGCTGGGATTTGAATCCAGGCTCCTGAGCCCAGGCCCCGAGCACTCACATGCAAGCTGGTGGGGGGGTGAGAGAGGGGCACTCACATGCTCAGATCCGTCAGGGTATCAGCAGCGAAGATGAAGGGTTTGTACACGTTGTGGGTGAGCTGGAACACACTGCCGGGGAGCAGAGGGGCCTCACTCACCTGGGGGTGCCCATCCCAAACCCAGAGAGGCTGGCCTGGGAATCCCAGCCACCTGCTGCCCCGACCTCGCCCCTCCTGTCACCTGCCTCTCCCTTCTCCCCACCCCCGGCCTGTCACAGCCCAGGACTTAACTATTTTTTCTTCTGATCTTGCCCACTTTCCAGACTGTAGTTGGAGACATTGATGAGGCCCTCGGCCTTCTCATCCTGGGGGATCACAGTGTGAGGGTCAGCTTGGAGCTCCAACACCCTTGAGGCCGAGGCAGGCTCCTAAGGGCAGGGGTGGAGGCGGGGAGGGCATCTCCTGGGCTGTCTAACTGCTCATCTGTCAATGCCCAGGGCTCAGGGCAGGAAGCTCGGGTAGGGTTGTGACCAAGGGGTGTCTCTGTGCCTGGAAATGGGGGGCAAGCGATCCAGAGAAACAGCCAGGAAAGAGGAGCCCGCTCATACATTTGCTCCATCACGGACACAGACGAAGCTGCTCTGCAGAATGCTCTTCTCCCTGCCTGCTCTTCTTTCACCCTTCTGTCTAACTACCTTCAGGCACTAGTTTCTCAGGAAGCCTTTGCCACTCTTCAGGTGGACTGGTCACCTTTGCAGGGATCCCACCCACCCCGGGCTCTTCCTCCATCACATTGTATGTTCCCGTATTGTTCCTTTATATTCGTCCCTGTCCCCAGTGGCCTGAGAAACAGAAAAGGTCCAGTGCTCCCCCATGTCCCAGGGCCCAGCCCAGAGCTGCGTATACAGTAGGTATACAGCACCGTGAATGTTAGTGGAATGAGCAGACAATTGCTTGAGTACCCATCACTGGATGAACAGATTAACAGAAAGGGAAGGAAAGGCAGGCAGAATCAGTGGTTCTACACGGCCTGTGATACCTTTTCCAAACTGCTTTTGCACACACCTCAGGTCTCTCTGAAGAGTGTTCCCATTTTACAGATGGGAATGCTGAGGCCCACGGGTGACCACTGGTGGGCCTGGACGGTGGAGGAGGAATAGGAGCCGTGGCCCTGAGATGATTCGCTTGTGTGTGTGTTGGGGGGGTCTCACCTGGGGCTGCCGGTACCAGTAGAGTGTGTGTCCCTTGAGCACGAACCAGCAGCGGCGCCAGCGCGGGCCCATGAAGCCCCCGGGCACCTTGCGGAGCAAGAGCCAGCCGTCACAGTCGGGTGGGCCCAGCTCCCGACACGACACCCGCCGGCGCGTCGCCACGCCTGCAGCAGCATGGCACAAGGGTCAGTGAGGGGTTGGCGGGGCACCCCAGACCCCCAAAGCTGCTCCCTGCTCCCCCACGAGCACCCGCAGCTGATGCTTCTGAACCCCTGCTCTGCGCTTGGATTGTAGCAAGTGTCAGTTCTGGGCGGGGGTGACTCTTCTCATTTTAAGAGATGAGGAAGGCGAAGATCAGAGGACGAGCTGTTTACCCAGAAATCGCAGAGCTGGTGAGAGGCTTGGGAGCACAGGTCTGTCTGACCCCAGAAACAGAACTGTGTCTGGGAGAGAAGTGTGCGACGGGTGTGCTGGGAGGGTGGCCTTGCCCAGCTTTGTAAAGACTTCTAAGACTGCCTCAGAGCAGAGGAAACCCCCCAACCTACCCAGTCAGGTGCATTTCATACCTTTTGATTTCCTGCAGCCAGGGACAGGACTCTGAAAGGAACACAGGCAATTAGAGAAGAGTCTGCATCCAGAGCCACACACCCCTCCCTGCTGAGCCCCTGAACTTACCCTATCAGGGTGTTCTGGGGGCTCTGGAGTGCCTGCTACCTCTGCCGGGTATGTGGCTGTGGTTGCAGGGGGGCTGGGCAGGGGCTTGGGGCCAAGGGAGGTTGAGTCTGTCAGGGAGGGAGAAGAGAGAGAGGCTCCATGAGCCTCAGACCCAGGCCCAGCGGTAGGTGGCAGGTGTAAGAGCCCAGGGTCAGAGTCAGACACCTCACATGCCTTGTCTGGGACACCTGCTAACACATGGGGCTTTGATATTACCTGTCCAGGCAGGAGGGCTGGGTCCAGGACTTGGGTTTGAAGGCAGGTCGAAGTCAAAGATGTCTTTAGACGGGGTCCTGGAGTGATGGGGGAGAGATAAGTGAGCTGTGGCTCACCCTCCAAGACCCACCCGGGGCCCGAGCCTGTTACCTGGGAGACACCGAGGCTGGAGCTGGTGATGGGTTCACTGGGCATGGTGAGCTCAGGGGCTGAGGAGGGGTCTAAGGAGCAACGAGAAACAGGTGATGGAGCTGGGCACCACACCCAGGTCTGAAAGCAGTTGGGGACGGGGAGGGTGGCAGGTACCTGTCGTGGGGTCTCCGGCACTGGGACCTTCTTCAGCACTAAGCTGACCCTGTCCGGCTCCCGCAGCAGCTCCCTCACCACGTTTTTGTGGGGCCAGCCCACCTAGGGGATGGGGACACAGGGCTGCACCCACCTGGACGGGAGCCTCTGGGGCAACCCAACAGCCCTCCCCTCAGATCACTCTCTCAGCCTCGCACTCAGCCTCCGCTTGCCCTCCTCCAGGAAGCCTCCTGGAGCCCCTCAGACCCACGTGAGCTGGCTAAACTCACGGCAAGCAGCTCACCACCCTGGTCTCCCGAAGGAAGGGAACCTCTCCACCCACCAACCTGGGTTCTACTCAGGAACCCTTTCCTCTCACCATGCCCTTCCCCTCACTCACCACCACCTGCTCATTGACCTGGACAATCTCGTCTCCGGGCAGGACCTGCAGCTGGGATTCGGTGGGGACCTGGTGTTGGAGGGTGGGGTTCAGAGGGGTGCACCCTCACGGGGCTTGGCCGGCAGGTAAACAGGACCATGGGGCTGGGTGGCTGAGAAAGCTGGAGGGCTCTCACCTGGGTGCCCACTTGAGACACGAAGTGCAGGCAGTTGCTGGTGGTGTGGATTTCCAGGCCCTGCAAGGCAAAGCCTGCGGTCACTGGGGGTCGGGGGGCTGCAGGGCCAGTGGGCAGGACCCCCACTGGGCACCAGGACTCATAGACAGGTGGAATGGAGGAGAGAGCTGGCCTCAAGCTGGCACCGCCTGACATGCTGTGTGACTTGGGCTTGCTGCTGCACCTCTCTGGGCCCTGCCTCCTCTTCCCCTAAGGACTGAGGGGAGCAGGTTATTGACTTCTGAGCTTTCAGATTCTCAGCAACTCTCCTGAAGGCTTAAGCAGGGACAGGGCACGGCTGGGATTTTCCCAGCTGGTCAAGGATTGAAGCAAAAAAGTTCATGCCCTCTCCTCTCCTCCCCTAGTCTGCCAGGTCCGTGTCCCGGGGCTGGCATGTGTCACCAACACCCCACCTGCTGCAGCCCCTCTGGACTGGAGAAGGGGCTGAATGATGGTGAGACCCCAGGGGAGGTCCTCTAAACCTTTAACATCTGTACAGAGAGGTCCATCCAGCCAGAACAGGGTAGGATTCTGTGGGATCCTAGAATCAGATTTCTGAGCCCACATGAGGCTGCTTGAGGGGACCAGAGGTGAGAGGTGAGGGGTCAGGGCTCACTGCAGGATCGTCCAGTGGCACTCGCTCCAGTACAGCCCTCTGCTTCAGCAGCTCCTCCGGGCAGCAGCTCAGGATGTTGCAGCAGACCCCGGCCACATGGCTGCTCTGGTGGATGGAGGGCAGGATGTCTAGCCTGAGTCCCGTCCCACCCCATCCCTGTGGCCCACTTAGCCCCCGACTCACAATCCTCAGGACTTTGCTTTCCTTCTCAGCCGCTGGACAGTCCTGGAAGCAGAGAGAGAGCGGGGGCCGGCCCTGAGCAGTGTGTCCTGCCTTCTCCTGAGGGCAGGGGAGTTCCCTGCGGTCCCTCCCAGCGTGTCCCATACTCTGGCTCCTTCCCGGAACGACATGGCCACAGAACTTGGGTCCCATCTCCCTGACACCGGGCCCCCAGAGGTCACCACACATGCCCTCCCCTGCTCCACACCCTCCTGAGATCAAACTTGCTGAGCTGCCCCTTCCAGTTAGGAGCCCCCACACCCCCTCACCCCCTCCCCAGTGGCCGGGCCTCCTCTCTTCCTACTCTGGCCTCTCCTTGATCTCACCCCCGAACCTGTGCTGATTCACAAGTTATAAAAAGATCTAGCTTGACTAGGTCTCTATGGCCTCGGCCAAGCCTGGCCTTTGGATCTCCTACCTCCTGCAAGGCCTGGCCCAGCTCCCCGCATAATTCCCCAATCGCCTGGCAGGATGAGAAGTCATTTAAGTGGGAGAAGAGGTACCTGGCAGAAGGGAGGATGGAGCAGTGGTTAGGGGGCTGAGCTTAACAGTCAGGCCACTGAACCACCCTGAGCCCACTACGCATCTAAGGCCCTGATGAGTTTTGGTTTGGGATGAAGGAGATGACTGATACATCTTTAGCACAGATTTATTCTGTGCAGACTTTATTTATTTTTAGCACAGACTTTAGCACAGGATTTATTTGTCAAGTGTTTAATGAATGCCAGGCTTGGTTCTAGGCACTGGAGAGACAGATATTAAATACATAATTACATCAATAATGATTAGGGACTTCCCAGGTGTCCAATAATGATTTATGGGCTTCCCTCACAGCTCAGTTGGTAAAGAATCCGCCTGCAATGCTGGAGACCCTGGTTCGATTCCTGGGTCGGGAAGATCTGCTGGAGAAGGGATAGGCTACCCACTCCAGTATACTTGGGCTTCCCTTGTGGCTCAGCTGGTAAAGAATCCACCCGCAATGCAGGAGACCTGGTTTCAATCCCTGGGTTGGGAAGATCCTCTGGAGAAGGGAAAGGCTATCCACTCCAGTATTCTGGCCTGGAGAATTCCATGGACTGTATAGTCCATGGGGTTGCAAAGAGTCAGACACAATTGAGCGACTTTCACTTCACTTCACTGGTGGTCCAGGGGTTAGGAATCTGCCTGCCAATGCAGAGGATATAGGTTCGATCCCTGGACTGAGAAGATCCCACATGCCACAGGGCAATCCTGTGCCACAACTATTGAAGCCCACAAATTCTAGAGCCCGTGAGCTACAACTATTGAAGCTTATGTACCCTAAAGCCTGTGCTCTGCAACAAGAGAAGCCACTGCAATGAGCAGCCCCCGCATCCCACAACTGGAGAAAGCCTGCCCCACAGCAAGGAAGACCCAGTGCAGCCAAAAAATAAACAAAAATTCTAAAAAAGATTTAACTTCTACTCCTGTGACACATAGGAAGCTCTGAGGGTATATAATGGGAAAGGCTTCCCTGAGTAGGTGACATTAGAGCTAGGACCTCTGGGACAAGCAGCAGCCAGTGAAGGGGGTAGCCAGCTCCTTACGCAATGCCGTTGATGAAACATGGTTACAAGCTGGAGGTCAGGTGGGAACCCAGAGAACCCAGTACCCTTACGTGAGTGAAGTCGCTCAATTGTGTCTGACTCTTTGCGACCCCATAGACTGTAGCCTACCAGGCTGCTCTATCCATGGAATTTTCCAGGCAAGAGTACTGGAGTGGGTTGCCATTTCCTTCTCCAGGGGATCTTCCTAACCCAGTGATCGAACCTGGATCTCCTGCATAGAAGGCAGACGCTTTACCATCTGAGCCACCAGGGAAGCCCCATTACAAACCAATGTGAAGCCCTTACACAGACCAATTAACCTTTTTTGGCCAGTCCCACCATATTACTCCTTGGAAGGGAAGTTATGACCAACCTAGACAGCATATTAAAAAGCAGAGACATTACTTTGCCAACAAAGGTCCGTCTAGTCAAGGCTATGGTTTTTCCAGTAGTCACGTATGGATGTGAGAGTTGGACTATAAAGAAAGCTGAGCACCAAAGAATTGATGCTCTAAAACTGTGGTATTGGAAAAGACTCTTGAGAGTCCCTTGGACTGCAGGGAGATCCAACCAGTCCATCCTAAAGGAAATCAGCCCTGGGTGTTCACTGGAAGGAATGATGTTGAAGCTGAAACTCCAATACTTTGGCTACCTCATGCGAAGAGCTGACTCATTGGAAAAGACTCTGAAGCTGGGAAAGATTGAGGGCAGGAGGAGAAGGGGATGACAGAGGATGAGATGGTTGGATGGCATCACCGACTCAATGGATATGAGTTTGGGTAAACTCCGGGAGTTGGTGATGGGCAGGGAGGCCTGGCATGCTGCAGTTCATGGGGTGACAATGAGTCGGACACGACTGAGCGACTGAACTGAACTGAGCCATATCTGAACAAGAGCCAAGCTCATGTTTTCTCTCCCAGGTCCCAGGAGGAGGCCATGGATGCAGAGGGTCCCCTCACCAGTCACTCAGACCCTGGGAGGAGACCGAGGTACCTGTTGAGCCAGAAGAGGAGGGAACGGGCCTCATGTACCAGCTGCACGGCCGCGCCCAGGACATCTGCAGGGGGCTCCACACAGCCCCCCAGGCGACCTCGGACCAAGCTCTGGAATGCCCGGGTTCCCTCCAGCAGCCCCTCTGTCAGGCTCTGCAGGTTCTCTGACTGTAGCCCTGAGCTCTGTGCAGAGAGGGGGCAGGTTACTCTGGCAGGGGCCAGCCCCCATCAGCATCCCCAGGGTGGGCGGAAGCTGCAGCCAGTTGGGCCGCCATTCACTCACCAGCGCCCGAAGCTGTTCCACCCCTTCCAGAATGATCTCCTGGTGGCCCAGAGGCCACACGGTTAGAGCCTCCAGGCTGCGGGGGCAAAGCTGCAGCAGGTACTTGCCAGGCAGCTCCCAGTCCTCAAAGCAGTAGTCCTGCAGGGAATCGTCCAGGCCTGGAGGGAGAGCAGGGGTCAGCGCGGGGGACCCAGGGGGTTGTCAAGGCCTTTCCCGTCAGTGGAAGAGCCCTTCTCCTAATGCCAACCCTGAGACCAAGGCTGTGTTCTGTCCTGCCCATTTCACAGATAAGGCTACTACTGAGTTGAGAAGTAGGATCACACAGGGCAGCGGTTCTCAAAGGATGGTTCCCCAGACCAGCAGCAGCAGCAGCAGCCTCATCAGAGGACTTGTTAGAAATGCAAATTCTGGAAATTCCCTGGTGGCCCAGTGGTTAGGATTCAGTGCTCTCATTGCCATGGCCTGGGTTCGATCCCAGTCGGGGAACTAAGATCCCATGAGTCATGCGGTGTGGCCATAAAAAAGAAAAACAGGCAGGACATGGAAACAACCTCAGTGTCCACTGACAGATGAATGGGTAAAGAAAATGTCACACACCCGCACACGGGCACACACGCACAAATACTCATCCAGGAAGAAGGACGTGCCATTTGCAACATGGATAGACCTTGAGGGTATTATGCTAAGTGAAATCAATCAGAGAAAGACAAACACTATATTATCTCATACACAGAATCCAAAAAATGCAAACTCTTAGAAACAGGGACCAGACTGATGATTGCCAGAGGCAAGAAGTAGGGAGTGGGGGAAATGGGTGAAGGTGGTCCAAAGGTATAAGCTATTTATAAATCAGTTTGGGGGATAGAATGTACAGTCAATTTGGGACTACGGTTAGGATTCTGAGCTTTCACTGCAGGGGCCTGAGTTTAATCCCTGGTCTGGGAACTATTAATAAGATCCTGCAAGCCGAGTGGCGTGAACTCAGGGGCAGGGCCCGGCAATGTGTTTTTTAACAAATCCTGCAGGGGTTCTGATGCTTGGGCAAGTCATGATTGATGTGGCTTTGAAGTCAGGGAGACCTGAGTGATAGCAACTGAGCAAGTAACTGAATTACTCTGTGCCTGTTTCCACCTAAAAAAATGGGGAAAATAAAAACACGTCACTTCTAATCATGTCTGTTAAATGACATGCCACATGTCAACCGCTTGACCAACTCCCTTGGTTCAGTCAATAACAGCCCCCATACTATGTGTTGCCAGACTCTCTACCATGATCTGCAAGGCCCTGTACGATCCGGCCACCACCTGCCTCTCCAGTCTCCCCTCTTGGCATAGCCTGTCAAGCTCAACACTCTAGATCCAGAGCACTAACTCCCTGCAGCTCTCGGCAGGCTCTTTTGCTTTTGCTTCACGCTCCCCGAAGGTGTCTTTCCTTCTGCCTGAACTGCTTTTCCAGCTCCCTCATGTCCTTGGTCATCTAACTTCCTCCAGGAAGCCTTCCACAACTCCCCAGGCTGGGCTGGGGCCTCTTGCTGCACTCACTGCCCCCTGTGCCTCCACAGACCCCTGCACCAGAGCACCAACCTCTCCTACTCGAACACGAGCAAGGACTGGGCCTTAAAACAAGTGTTCATCTCTAATTCTGGCCGAGGCCTGGCATAAGGCAGACACTCAAAAATAAATACTATGTGCTAGGAAAAATTAAAGGTCTTTATACACATTAACACTTTTCACCAAATCTAGAAAGTACAGATATTGTTATTCCCATTTTACAGATGGGAAAAGACATACATAGAGGTTAACAGTTAGCTTTCTCCCTCTTTGAAGGAACCCCTGCCATTCCAAGCCAGAGTTCTTTACGCGGTGTGTGTGTGTGTGACCAATAGCTCTTCCCCCATCCCCTGTGTGACATCAGGAGCCCTTGACTAGGAAGGAGTTCAGGAGCTTTTACTCCATAGCCGTGGGCCTCAGGCACTTCCCTTCCCATGCTCGGTGAATATGCTGTGTTGTCTCCCTCCCAACAGATCCTGACGCTGAGCCAGGCCCTCATCACAATTGTCTTATTTGGTCCAACCTCAAGACATCAGAACTGCCTTTCCCATTTTGTGGATAGGGAAATGGAGACTTGTGGCCACAGAACTGATGAGCAGAGGGGCTGGGCCTGGAATTCAATCTGGGAGACTGACTCCAGGCCTGAATCCCTGCTCCTCCCGGGGATGGTCATCCTGAGTCTGTCCCCAGATGACTCCAGTTGCCCCCCTCCAACTCTGGCTCCGCCTGTGGGAGGAATGTGGTCCTCACCTCCCAGCTCCCGGCTCCACAGCAGACCATCTACACTTCTCTGAGTCCGCTGGCACTCTGGGGCCTTTCCCACCCATCTGGGCTCATCCTCCCTGCAGGTCTCAGAAGGGGCTGTGCCAACCCCCTCCAGTTGGGCCTGGGCTTCTGCTCTCACTGGGAGCCTCGGGGTGGGGGGAGGGAAAAGACACCACGGGCAGGCCCTAGTCCAAAGCCTGGGCAGATCACTTGTTGCCTCAGTGCAGAGTGTTCAGCATCTGAAAAGTGGGATGAATTACAGCCCACTGCGCCCCGTGGGCAGAGGGAAGATGAGATACACTGCGGGCTGTCAGCTGGAGCGACACTTTCTGTTTTCATTACAGAACCACTGCCTGGGCTATTGAGGGGAAGGCAGACCCCTTCTAGGTCCTCGGGGGACCCCACCGGAGTCATCTCGACTATCTTTCCGCCGGGTTCACGGCAGACGCTCTGTAAATACTTGCGGACGGACTAACCGACCGACAAACTCGGCAGGTCCTTCTTGCTTCCGCTCTCCCCGGCCCAGGCCCCTCAGGCCCAGCACTGCCCCGGCCCCACCCACCTCTCAGCCAAGCCGCCACCTTCCTGGGGGTCCAGGTCGCCACTGGCTCCATGGTCAAGTTCGGCCTCTCGGACGGCACCCGCTCCGCCTCGCCCGCGCAGGAATTTCCGCTCCCGGAGCCCCGACCTGGGGCGGGGCTGGGCAGGGCCGGGGGCGGAGCCACTAGCATACCTGGGCCCAGGAAGCAGGCCAGGTGAGGCGCTCTCACAGCCATTGGCCTCTCCATCTCCTGCCCCGCCCTCAGGCATCCCAAACCTGGGGGCGGTGCCACTGGTGTGTGACACGGATGACCTCGGAGCTGGCCTGGGATCCCCGCCCAAAACTGGCCTCAAATGGCAGGATGCGACCTGACCTTCCGGCTGGCCGGCCTTCACCAAAAAGTGAGCAGTGATCACAGCAGCGAGGCACAGAAGGTTAGGAAGCCACAGCCTGGATCCAAACCCCAACGCTGCAGCTTCTTACCTTGTGTGACAAGGCCTAAACCGACCCACCGGGCCTCAATTTCCCTGTCTGTAGAATGGGTATTAGCGCTTACTTCAGAGGGCTGTGCGGAGTACCTGAATTAATAGCTCTAAAACCTTTAGAACTAGTTTCCGGACCCCTCTTTTTTTTTTGCACTGTGGACCCTTTTGACGGTCTGGTGGGAACCCTAGACCTTTTCTCAGAACATTGCTTTTAAAAGCAAAATGCTGAAGATTGCGAGGACAATTACTATCAAAATATGTTAAAACCCACAAATTTATGATATAGTAATATGCATTTATCAGTACATATAGTAATATGTATTTAATATGTATCACTAACAGGACTGGCAAATTAAAATTTCCTTTTCTAGTGGTATCAGTGTATTGTTACTCAGCATGAATAACACTGAATTGTGGGGGTGGTCTCTGACTCACCTCCTCACACCTATTGGTCAGCAAACAACTACAGATAGGGCGTGTGAGAGACTGAGAATCTGAGTCATAACGCAAGAGCAGGTGGATTCACCATTTGGCCACTAACCCTCTACTGGCCACAGTCAATGGCAGCTCTGTTTTAGGAGCGTCTGAAAGTGTGACTTAGCAGTGGGTTAATAACTATCAGCATTTTGAAATCTTTAATGAGCATAAGTAACGTTTTGAGATACTTGTGATAACTACAATTTGATATCTACTGGTGGCAAAAACCACAGATACTGCTAATACTTCAATCTATAAAGAAGGAGATGGTAAATTTTGGTTAGAGGTCAGTGGAAATAAATATATAATTTTTTTCCCATCCAAGTTGATGGGATGAGAAGCCCAGGTTGAGCTTTTCTTTTAGAACAATGTCGGACACATACTAAGTGTCTGCAGTTATCATCATCATTATCATCCCAGGCCAGGGAACACCCAGGACTTTGGAATCAGCCAGAATCAGTTTCACGTGAGTTTAGAATTAACATACATGTGGCTATGTATACAACAGATAACTAGCAAGGACCTATTATATAGCACAGAAAACTAAACTTGATATTTTATAATAACTTGTAAGGAAAAAAGAGTCTGAATATATATATTCTTATATTCTGTATTTATCAGAATCGCTTTGCTGTACACTTGAAATCAACACATTGTAAATCAGCTATGTGTCAATTAAAAAAAATCAGTTCCACTTGCTATGTGACTGAGTCCACCTCTTACACCTCTCTGAACCTGTTTCTTCATCTGTAGAAGAGCAGGGAGGGAATTAGACCTTAGCTCTGAGGATGTCTTTTAATATTTGAAATCTGGAACATGAGGTAGATGTGAGTTATTATTGCTTTAATTCTGTGGGGAGGGGCCTGGGAGGGTGGCCCCCTCTGTGTCACCTAACTTGGACTCTCTACTAGTGCCTCCAAAGCCTGTCAGGAGCCGAATCGTCAGAGATCCAAAGTCTGAATTTGGCCCATGGATGTCTGCGTGGTATGTGTGTGTGTTAATTATCATTTAACAATTTCACATACAAATTGAGTCCTCTGGAACTTGGCCAGCTCTGTTGACCCCATTCCACCTTCGCACATGGCATCAAGCATGAGTGCAGATTGTCAGCTGCTTCCTTCAAGGGGACGCCAGCTCGCCGGATCCCCAGAGGCCTTGCTCCCTCATTTGTGAACCAGCAGGCTCAGATTTGCAGCTCGTGGCCCTCACGTTTCTGGCTTTGTCCTTGGTCGCATGTCCTCCTGCCCTGCACTCTGTGTATCCCTCCTCTGTGCTGTCTCCTCCTTTAATGCTTTTCCCTCTTCCCACCCTAGCTTCCCTGTGATGCTCCAATAAACAGATGTATCTCCATCATCCTGATTTCATCAAACACCTACCCTGAGCTGGCACATGAGCTAGAGGTGAGACGCCAGCCAGCCTGACCTCCCTGAACTCAACAGTCCTGTAGGGGAGAAACCAACAAGACCTCACCACTTGTACTCAGATCCTCCCCGAAAAGGACTGGGGGCCTAACAGCCATGCTGGTGCCTTTACTGCCCCCGAGCCCCCACCCCCACCTGAAGGACCTGGCAGGGCTGAGAAGTAGAGGCATGGTAAATGGCAGCTTCTATTGTCTTCAATTTTTTAATCAGGATTTTAAAAATAAATGTATTTATTGGTTGCACTGGGTGTCCACTGCACACACTTTCTCTAGCTGCTGAGAGTGGAGTCTAATGTAGAGTTGTAGTGTGCAGGCCTCTCACTGCAGCGGCTTCTCTCATGGAGCACAGGTTCTAGGCATGGGCTCAGTAGTTGTGGCACAAAGGCTTAGTTGCTCCACGGCAGGTGGGCCCTCCTGGACCAGGGATAGAACCTGTGTCTTCTGCATTGTCAGAAGGATTCCTATCCATGGTATCACCAGGAAAGTCCTGCAGCTTCTATTTTGAAGGTAGTTTTATGAATTTATAAAAGGTCTTTGAACTTACTTGCTGCAAAAATGTCAAAGGTAATAGTAGCTCACTGAGTGGAAGGAAAGTGAAAGTGTTAGTTGCTCAGTCCTGCCCGACTCTTCGATGCCATGGACTATAGTCCGCCAGGCTCCTCCATCTGTGGCAAGAATACTGGCAAGTCTCCAGGCAAGAATACTGGAGTGGGTTGTCATTTCCTTCTCCAGGGGAATCTTCCCAACCCAGGAATCAAACATGGGTCTCCTGCATTGTAGGCAGATTCTTTACTGGCTGAGCCTCCAGAGAAGCTCAAAGGGAAGGTGGGTGTGTCCTTTCCCCAGCAGGTTCCTGTCCCGTTGCCCAGAATGGGCCACTGGTAAGTTTTCTGGGTGTTCTTCCCTTCTCTCTATACTACATGCAGGCACTCTACATGCTATTCGGCAAATATGCTTTTCGGCGTTTTTATGAGATAATCAATACCAAATGAAATCATACACGTAAAGTGCTTAGAATAATGCCCAGCACAGTCAGTTATTTTTCTTTGGCCACACTTGTAGGTCTTGCAGGATCTCAGTTCTCAGATCAAGTATTGAACCCGAGACACGACAGTGAAAGCCTAGAATCCTAACGACTAGGCCACCAGGAAATTCCCAATCAGCTACTATTTTCCTTAGCACACCTCGAACAGCTTTTTCAATCAGTAGATGCAGATCTTTTATTATTGTCTCCAAGCTGAGGAGGGAAGTTCCTATAGGAACTCCATCTTGGGGAAAGGGGTGAAATGTGCCTTCCCCTGAGGTAGGTGTGGTTGATCTAAGAGAAATCAAGTGAGAAAGGCCTGCCCCGATTTGGAAGGGGTGCTAAAGGTACCCAACCCCTCCTCTGCTGAGAGCTGACAGGTGACATCCAATTACCTGAGGCAGGGATAGGGCCAAGACCGGGGCTGGGGAGGCCCTCCCACACCTGGTTCAGGCCTGAGACTTGTCCACACTGCTAGGCAAGGTCTCTCCTGCTTCCCTGGCCTGTACTCCCCGGTGGGAGGGGGAGGAGCTGCTCAGGCCTGATGCTGATCTCTCCTGACAGCTGCTCCTAAAGCTGGCAGGGCGGGCTAGCGGGGGAAGGGACAGATTTAAAGGTCTAGCTGCCCCGCCCCCTGCCAGACCTGGGAAGGCAGGCGCTGGTGAGCATCCTCTGAGGGCAAGGCTGTCTCACATATGAGAGTCAGGAACCCCTATGCCCTGATTTCCGCCTCTTGGTATCGTGAACGAACGCCACTGGTACTCATTCCGGCTCTCACCCCACAGGACATCTGGGAGACAAGCGGCACCCACCATGCGATTTCGACGCCTGACCCCTGGCTACTTCCGAGTGCTACAGGTAAGCACCCCAACTGATGGCTTCCAGCACCGACCTCGTCCGCCCCTTACCATGGCCGGGATGATGCCCAGTTACCAGGCTGTCACGTTCCCGGCCGCCTGAACAACCAGGGCCCAAATGGGCAGTGAAGCGAGAGGGATTGGGGTGGAATCTCCCTGGGGCAGCGATGGCATCCATATCTCCTTTCCCCAGCTGTAGCTTCTCAGCCGCTTTCCACCCCACCCGCCTTCCCAGTAGTCTCAACTGACCCCTCAGGCGGACCCTCTGTGCATCTCCAGATGCAGATAGCCGGGGAGCTGAAGGCAGAGCCCCGGAGTCCGCTGGCGGGGATTGTGGCTGCAGTGCTGGCTGTCCTCGGGCTGGGCGGCTCCTGCTATGCTGTCTGGAAGATGGTGGGGCAGCGGCGGCCGCCACAGGCTCCATGACGAAGCAGGCAGCCTCTCACATCGGCCCCTGGATTCACAGGGGCTACAATCTCAGGAGCCTACTTCGTTCTTTTCCTGGGGGTCACTCCCTGTCCTCATTGTAAGCAAAAATGTATGAACCTGATCCTACCCATCACCCCACACACACCTGGGCTCCAAAGGGGGTCTTCAGCACAGATGCCAGGACCCCAGGGATGGCAAGGATGCAGGCCCTAAGGCTGAATCAAGCAGGGAGTAAACTTCTGGGTCCTGTACACAGGATTAGTGGAGAAATCTTTACAGGGCTTGAATTTGGAGGAGTGGCCTGGAGGTTAGTGAGCCAGAGGCAAGCCCTATTTATCCATTTCTTTTATTGGAAGGGAGGGTATCTGGAAGAGGCCATCCACTCTCCAAACCAAAAGAGATTGGCACAGTCTCTCCCAACCTGGCCCCTGTACCACTGTCCACGGGCAGCTCCTCTGCCTTGCATCCTTAGGCCATGTCATGTAGACGTATCCATCTCAGGGACCTCAGTGGATACTTCTGTGGGCACTGCCAGCCGCTGGGGAGGAATATAGGAACCCATGCCCGCTGCCCTCTCCGCTTCTTCCTGACTGTAGGGCTCCACACTCAGCTGCTTCAGCCTGGGAAAAAAGAATAGGAATTGAAAGCTGACCAGACGTAAGTTCTGTCTGCCCGGCAACCCATCCATCAATCCTCTCCTTGCTCCTTCATACCTCTTCTTGTGATCTTTGGATCGGAAGTGGGTCTTCAGGTTGGCAGAATCGATGAAGTACCTCCTGTAGGGATGAGGTGGGTAGGGAGGAGAGTTAGAAGGTGATGCCTCCCAGGTAGGCCTATTTCCCTGACCCTGGCGCATTCGCTGACGCTAGGCTCCGGGCTTGAAGGCATGGGTGGCCGGCAGACCCACACGGGTCCCAAGAGAGGGAAACCCTGCACACCCTGGGCCCGGACCTCACACCTCCGGCCCGTACCGCGGACCCTTCTCCTCCTCAGGTCTGGGCCTGGCCGGAACTCACGCGCAGGCCAGACAGCGATGCAGGCCGCCCCCTGGCAGGTCGGGATCGGGTTCAGCTCCTGGGTCTGGCCGGGGCCGTGCGGCGACCTGGGGCCGCAACTCGCGGTGAATCTCATCCAGGTCCGGCCGCCGCCGCTTCGCCTTCATCTGACGGGCCAAGGAGTGCGCTCGGTGCGCACCCGTCCGGCGGGAGCGACCCATGGTGGGTGACAGCAAGATCAGAGGTCCCAGAACCGAGGTGGGAGGACACGTGGGGGCGCTTCCGGACGGCTCGATGACGTCATATGACGCTCCGGGACGGGTCGGGCTCCACCGGACCGCCTCTGATGACATCACTCGCGCGGCTCGTGCTTCGAGCGCCCCCAGGCGGTCGTCGACGTCAGTGACTGAGCTCGGGATCCGGCCTCACCAAGCGTCTTCTTCGGTCACTGGAGGGGGCTCTGTGGTGTGAGCCCTGAGGGCATTTCGGCCGGTCCCCTGGCCAAGCCCATCCAGCCTGGCCCAACCAACTTCAGCGCCGTCCTCTGGCCTTGTCACACCTTCCTGGTTCCCCCAGCTTAGATTCCGCGGTTGAGGGGAGAGGGGGAATAATGTTGCATCTCTGGGAGGCACTGAAAAATGTCTGTGATGTGAATAAATGAATAAACAAGAGTGAAGACGTTTGGGATTCCAGCTCCCACAGGGCGCCGAGATACCTCTGGTCCTTGAGAAAGCCCTCGCCATTTGAAACCCCTCCCCAGTTATTCCTCCCAGAGATCACAGTGCTCAGGTGTCCTGTCAGAGACTCAAGGGGGTCAGCTCCTCTCACAAGCAGAGGAGATTCTCACAGAAGGACCTCCCATCTTTGGCCCCTTGCTCTGAGCCCTGGACTCTCAGGCATGGGCTGGCATCAAAGAGAGAGATCAGCCTAGACAGTGTGTGCTCAGACTGGGGAGAGGGCCAGAGAGCCTTTCCCCATGCATCGGAGCCGGGTGCCTTTTTCCTTCCAGGTTGACCACAGGAACTCAGCAATAATTCAGGGGCTCCAGTTCTTTGGAACCTGTTGCCAGGAAACAGGGAGACCAGCACGTGCATCCCTGGGGAGAGGAATCGGTTTCCAGCCCAAAGCAGTGAAATGTAAGCCGAGGGCACCCACTGGGAGCCTTGGGGCCTTCCCACTGCAGACCATACAGGCTGAGTGCAGATATAGGGCAGGGCCCTGTTGAGGGCACAGCCCTGTTGAGGGCACAGCTGGTATGGCTACAACCACAGAGGCACCACTGTGGGTCCTAAGCCCAGAGACTTTGTAAATAGAAATCGTCAATGAAGAAGAATTTTTCTGGAGCCTTTCCAAATAATCAAATTCAAGAACTCCTAGGCCCAGGAAGGAGGCCTCTGTGAAGAAAGATGTCTTCATGGTGTTTTCATTATTCTTGCAAATATGGGTCAACATGAGGGACTGAAGTGGCGGAAGCTGGGTCTCACCAGACTCTTTTGGATCGGGTTCACCTGCTGGGCACTGTGCCATCTGGGGAGGCTGGTGCATCTTTAATGAGGTCACCTGATGCTTGGGACAGGCTTTCAGACTCACCAGGTTCCTGGAGCCAGACCCACTGGGTGCCCCCTGAACCACCAGCTTCCCGTGCCTGGGTGCCAGGCCTGTTTCCCATGCAGCCATGAGCCAGGCCTTCTGGAAAACCTACAAGTCCAAAGTGCTACAGACCCTGAGTGGGGAATCTGAGGAGGGCCTGGCAGAGGAGGTGGGTACCATCCTGCTTGCTGGATGGGGCATGGGTAGATGGGCAGCAGGAGTGAAAGGTATAGAGAAGGACAAGGGACTAGTTCTGAGGAGGGAAGGGGAGAGAGAGAGGCATTGACTTGTGTGGAAGCAACTAGCAATTCAGGGATGACCAATGGCATGGTGCAGTGGCAGAAAGTCAGGACATTCCAGAAAACCAAAGAAGGGATGACTTGGTGAGGGAGGCACCTGAGGAGTGGTCAGTGTCTCCAAAGACCTCAAGGGATGCCACATGGAAGGGATCCTCTTAGGACCCATGGGCAGCACCCACGCAGATACACTCAGTTTGACACACGTTTCTAACGGGCAAAGCTGAGCAGAAGTGGGACGATTTGCTTTGAGAGGATGGGAGCCCCTGGGACTGGTGGCAGGAGAAGCAGCATTTGTTACACTGAGGGTCACTGTAGCAGCATCAGATCAGAGCCATTACTTGGACCATGTTTGTTCTGACATTAAAAAAACGTTTTTTGAAAGAGTCTTACCTCTGGAAAGTCGCTCAGTTGTGTCCGACTCTTTGTAACGCTATGGACTGTAGCCTGCCAGGCCTCTCTGTCCATGGAATTCTCCAGGCAAGAATACTGGGGTGGGTAGCTGTTCCCTTCTCCAGGGGATCTTCCCAACCTAGGGATTGAACCTAGGTCTCCTGCACTGCAGGTGGATTCTTTACCATCTGAGCCACCAGGGATGGCAGTTAGACAAATAGACATGGCAGAGGCAGGAATTAGTTCTAGGGTGTGTGTATGTCAGTGTGAATAAATGTATGTCTACACAGGTTGGTGTCCAGGGCTGACCCTGTGTAGAAGTGTGTGTGGGTCAGTATAGGGATTGGTGTCTGTGTGGAATTGCCAGGTAAGGTGTGTGTGTGTGCAGGTGTGAACAGGCTGTAGGCATTTTCAGGGGTACACCTTTGGGGCAGAAGACTATGGAAGCATTCACAGGTATTATGTTTGTATGGTATGCATGTTCGGTGTGTGTGTGCATGTGTCTTAGTGCCTGTGGATAGGTGGAGAAGTTTTGTGTGCTGAGTGGGCCTCCATGTACCTGTCTGCAGTCGTGGAAGAGCACAGGTGTGAACTCTTTGAGCATCCTTGGGTAAGTGCCTCACAGCACATGTATCTTATGTACAGGTGAAGAGCTGTAGCCATATGGAGGCACACTCATGTACAGGTGTGTGTCTCCATTGGCATGCAAGGCTTTGTCCATGTGTTTTGCAGTGTGTATGAATGTGTCTGTGGGTGAGCCAGGTATGTGAGCTCAAAGATGTCTGCAAGGATCTACTCTACAGGTAATGTGTATGACAGGTAGCTTTGCGTAGAGGTACAAACACCTGTGTGCAGTTTTGGAGGGTGTCAGGGGGCTAGGTGTATCTTGTTCTATGGGGTTTGGAGAGCCTGGTCTGTGTGCATCAGGCTAGCAGGAGGGAAGGGAGGTCGTATTCCTCTGGGTCCTCTCTCATACTGGGTGGGGGTCTTGTGTCCCAGAAGGAGAACCCAGTGTTAGTGGAGTCTGAGATGGCAGAACCCACTGAAGAGGCCTTCAACCCCATGTCACAGCTGGCCCGCCGGGTGAGTTCTCCTTTTTTCTGCCCCAACCCTGGGGAGCTGGGCAGAAGCCTCTGTGGAGTCCTGGGAGGTGTGCTGGGGCCCTTCTTGACTCTCAGCCCCTCTCTCCCAGGTTCAGGGAGTCGGGGTGAAAGGTTGGCTGACGATGTCATCTCTGTTTAACAAAGAAGATGAGGACAAGCTGCTGCCACCGGAGCCCTGTGCCGACCAGTATGTGTGTGTTTCGGGGACGGCCGTCTGAAACAGACCTGGGGACCCTCTTCTCCCATGTCCTTTCCTTCTGCTTTGTCTTTCTGACCATGGAGGACTGGGGAGGGCCAGCCCCTGGCTGTTCCTGTTTCTCTCTCTCTCAGCAGGAAAGAGGCCAATCTGGGAGATTAGATTAGATCTCGGGAGGAATTTACCAGCTGTTGGGATTGAGATGCTAGAAGGTATTACCGCGTCTCTCACCACTCATGTGGGAGGGGTCACCTCCCTAGAATAAGGGAAACCAGGAGAGAAGTTTTAGGTGTTTGGAATAGAGAGTGGTTCAGATCAGTGGTTCTTAAGTATTGGTCTAAACCCTCATCCTCCCAGAGAACTTCAGACAGACACAGATTGCCAGACCTTTCCTTCAAAGATTCTTATTCAGTGGGTGTTAGCTGAGGCCGGGGATCTATATTTTCAGCGAGCTCCCTGAGGACTTGAGGGTAATAGTTTAGGAGTCACTGTCTTAGCAGGTCCCTGATGCTGGGGGCCACAGGGTCAGATCCAGGGTCTGGTCTCCCCCCTAGCTCTCTTCTGGGACACACTCCATTTCTGCTCTTTACTCCAGCCCAGTCACACTTCCCTTTTGACATCCCCCCTATTCCTTTCTTCCTTAGAGTTCCCCCGACCCGCCCATCTCTCTTGCCCCAGGGTTCCTTTTCTCTCTCCTGCCCATCGACTCTCCCTACCTCAAGCTTCATCACCATTCCTTGACTGCCCTTCCCGACATCTCCTTGCTACCTCTCTAGTCTCCTTCTCCCCTAAGCCTTTGATCTAGGCCCTTCTCCTTCCTCGGGGTCTCTGCACCTGTCCTCTCCCCAGCGTCCCCCATTTTTCTGGACCCTCTTTCCCTCCATCCAGGAAACCAGACCCCTGTTCCTGCCCCGCCCCTTTCCCCCGGGCTCCCGGAGGACCGCCTCCAGAATCTGACAGCGCCCCTCCCCCACCCCGACCGGGTGCCACCACCACCTCCCATCCTTCCGCTCGCTCCTATCTCAGAGCTCGTCCCCACCTTCCCGAAGCCTCCGTCTCCCCTCCTCTGGCCTCCTCCCTCTCGCCGAGTACCTACCCTGAGCCCCTGAGCCCAGCTCTCTCCCCACGGATCCTGATCCCGACCCCTTTTTCCCAGTGAAAGTGAAAGTCGCTCAGTCGTGTCCGACTCTTTGCGACCCCTTGGACTATACAGTCCATACAGTCCATGGAATTCTCCAGGCCAGAATACTGGAATGGGTAGCTGTTCCCCTCTCCAGGCGATCTTCCCAACTCAGGGATCGAACCCTGGTCTCCCGCATTGCGGGCGGATTCTTTACCAGCTGAGCCACCAGGGAAGCCCAGACCCCCTCACCTAATGCCCTGACCCCTATCCCAGTGCCTCTGAGTACTCCTCTCGCCTCCACGCCCTGACCTCCTCCCAGTCTCCCGGGTCTCCCCTCCCCCACCTCCCCCCCACCCCCCAGCCGTCAACCTCACCCGGGCCCCACTGGCTCCACGACAGGTCCCCTGACCCCGCCTCCTGTCCTTTGGCCTCTCCGGGGCCTCCCGGCCAGCCCCTGACCCCGCCTCTCTCCCGCAGCCCGCTGGCTGCGCAGCCCGCCCCGCAGGCGGCGGCCGAGGCGCGCGGGCCCGGCTTCTGGGACGCGTTCGCCAGCAGGTGGCAGCAGCAGCAGGCGGCCGCCGCGTCCATGCTGCGCGGAGCGGAGCCCACCCCGGAGCCGGACCCCGAAGCCGGGGACGAGGTCGCCGAGCGCCCCGAGCCGCGCGAAGCCGATCCCGTGGCCGGTTTCAAGTGGGGCTTCCTCACTCACAAACTGGCCGAGATGAGGGTGAAAGCGGCGCCCAAGGGCGACTAGCCAGCCGGCTCGCCGAACCGGGCTCCCGCTCCTCCCCTTCCGCGATAAAAACCTGGCCTGACACCTCCGGTGACCGCGTGCTTTTATGTCCGGACGGAGAAGGCTGCTTTGGGGTGGGCAACCTCAGGCCCGGGTCCAGCTGGAGTGGTCCTCGCCTTCTGCCCCCACAAACCTACAGGGAGAAAAATGACCAGGGACATCCCTGGTATCAGGACAGATTGTATTCGACTTGGGTTACCATCTTACCAGTATGCACAGGTCTTGCCGTCCTCTCCAGCCGCTTTTAATTTGACACACTTTGCTTGTGGCCTTGTCCCTGTACTAGGGGAAGGTCAGGGACTAACAAGAGAACCCAGACTACCAGCGGGTCCCACACAAGCTAATAAGTTGAGGCCCCAAAATTAGGCTGTACTTGGGAGCTCAGAGGAGATGAGACCGGCTGGGAAATTCAGGAGTTCCCGAGAGAGAGCAAGAGAATGCATATATGGAATCTTAGATGAGTGGAAAGAAACGGGAAAGAAACCCAGCTAAAAGGAAGAGGAAGTGAATAAAGACTTGGAGGTGTGAACGTGTGCGGAAAACAGGTGACCTTGTTTTAAGGGAAAGAAAGGCAGTGATGACGTGAGGCTGTAAGCTGGCAAAATCCTGGTTTGAAAAGTCCTTTATTATCCTGATTCTGGAAACACCACATTTCAGCCCTTCATACCTAGTAACCAAAATGGGCAGCAAAGCTCCAGGAATGGGGGCCTTCAGGGACTAGTGAACCCCAGATTTCTGGGAGCAGACCTCTCCCCCAACCTCCCCAAAGGCGCTATTCCCCGAAATAGTTTGGACCCCACCCCTGTGGTGGGGGCCGGTCAGTGGCAGAGATTATCATAATAGTGTTACTGTTAGTATTATACTAATTCGGTAGTGGTCCTAGAGGCTTCGTTTACTTAGCACTTCCTCAACTTTGCCAAGCGCTTTGTGACCATTTCAAAAATACTTTGATCAACCGAGGTGATGTCGTTGCGGTTCCCAGAGGCGGAGAGCTGGCCCAGGGTCACACAGTCAGTCTGGAAGCCACACTCCAAAACCCTCGCGCGTCTGCCCTGTAATCCAACCTTCCGAGTCCGTTAAAGAACGTTTTGACTTTATTCAGCAGGTTCTCTGATCTCCCACCCCAGTCTTCACTCGCCTCCCGGCCTCCACAGGGCCGCGAGGCCGGCTCCCTCCCCGTCCTGAGTCTGCGCTGGGAAGGGCCTACGGGACCCTTTGGTCCCAAGCTCCGAAGGTTCATGAGTGGACGCCGCGATCCAGAGGGAAGGGCTTGCCCCAAAGCACTCGACGCGTGAGGCAGGGAGTCCCTGCCCTTGCCCGGGTCCAGCCCCGCGCCCGCTCCTTGCCCTTCCCCGGACCCCCAACTCCAGGAGAGCCGGCCCCCAAGCGGCGGCGGTCACACCTCGGACTCGCGCGGTGGCCCGCGGGCGCGCTGGCAGCCGTACAGCCACTGGATGACGCGCGCGTTGCGCTCCACCACCGACACCTGGGGGCGCCCATCCCGCTCCGAGCCCGCCGCCTCTGAGCCGCCGCCCTCCGCACCGTCCCGGCGATCTCCGCCGCCTTCGCTGGACGTCCAGTCGCTGGCGTCTCCGGAGCCCGGCGGCGGCGATGTTCCGGGCTGGGGGTTGGCGTCGGCGCCCCAGCTCTGCGGAGAGAAGCGCTCGGCCCCCAGCACCTCCACGAGCGCGCGCTCCAGGCCGCAGTAGTTGAAGAAGCGCTCCTTCTCCGACAGGGGCAGCGAGCACGTGGGGCACAATGCCCGCTTTCCCGCCGCTTCTGGGGCATCTTGGGGCGCGGCCCAACCCCCGGGAGCCGCGGGTCGCTCCGATGAGCCTGCGCTGCTCGAGGCGACGTCTCGGGGGCTGCCCAGGAAGAGGCGCCGCACCAGCCCCTGACCCTTGGCGTTCTCTTTGTTCACCGAAGCCTTGCAGTCCCGCTTCTGGCGGTAGAAGATGAGGGAATCAGGCCTTGGCAGTCGCCTGCCACTGCCCCGGCGGGCGGGCCTGGGCGTCCTGGGCGATGGAGGGGGCCCCAGCTCGTTGCAAGGGTGCGGGGTGAGCGGCCCGGGACCCCCACGCAGAGCCGGCTCCTGACGTCGCGCGATCACCTGGTGCGTCTTGACATACTTGGCTTTGTCGGCCTCTAGCCTCTCCACGGCGCTGGGGGTCCGTCCCCGGGACGGGGTGGAGGGAGAGGCCAGAAGCATTTTAGCAGAACTGGGCAGGACAGTGCTCCATAAGCCACTGGAGGCAGGCAGATAGTGAAGGAACTGAGAGCAGTTGGCTGGGGCTCCCTGGGACCTGCTGGGGAAAGAGGAGTGGTCAGGGGGAGAGTAGGAGATGACTCTCCTGAAGGCATTCCTGGGAATAAGGTCAGCCAGCCAGCCCTCCCCCATGCAAGTCAGCCAGGTGCCATGCCTAGGGGGCAGAGGCTCAGGTATCCCTTCCCTGATCCCTCAAAGACGATGGGCAGGGGCTTTCTGATCATCCAGAGACCTAGGCCCTTTTGAGCGTGCCCCATTCTGGCCACAGGGCCATGCCAAGCAGGCATCAGCAAGCCAGACCCTTGGAAAAGGAAATGGGGCTGTTCCCCGGTCTGGTTCCCGAAAGTAGCCTCAACCGGAAAAAATACCTCTTCCCAACCTAGCAACTTTGAGTCCAAGACAAGGAGGCTTCCCAGCCACCCGCTGGTTCCAGCCAGACCCACCCATCCCGCCCCCAAGCACAGAGGTCAGGGACATAACCACAGGGTAGGAGCCTCCGGTAATTGCAGCCAACTGCCCTGCCCAGGCCCGGCAGGGCCATCAGGGAAAGAGAGGGAGATGGTCACCACGTCACTTCAGCCAGCTATCTGCCACTCAGTCTGTGCCCCTTCGAAGGGAATTCCAGAATGCCCAACTTGTAAACATCACTTTGTTTGCCCCTTGCACTTCCATTTCACAGAAGGGAAAACTGGCGCAGAGAGGAGGGGCTAGTTCAGGTCTCACTGAGAGTTTGGGCCCAGGACTGGAACATAGGTCTCTTGCTTTGTAGTTTGAATCTCTCACTTGCCTATCAGAACTTTCCTCTAGGTTTTGCTTCTATTCTTGCTGCTTTAACACCAAGCGATTTCCGTGAGAGATGGGCCCCTTACCTCACTAAAAAGTTCCTTCCACTAATTCTTCCCAGGAACTTGTACTCCCAGAAACCTGCCCTCCAGGTCCCCCACCCTGAGACCCCCATGACCCTTCTTCTCCACCTTCCTTTTTTGCTGGGGAAGGGGGCCCGGAGGGATTGTAAATCAAGAGCTGACAGTTCCCTTGGCAGTAATAGAATGGGCCACCCACACAGCCCAGCACACTCCACCCGACTTCTGTTTCCCTGCTCCTCCCATCCTCCATTCAGCTGAGAGGGACACAGCAGTTTTAGGGGCTGAGGAGACCTCCTTGGGCTGGAGGCAACAAAGGAACACAACTTGCCAGGGATGGGGGGAGGGGAGTAGAAACTCTACCAATCCCACGCACCCCAGGGCAGCCTGCATGAGTATAAATGCACACACATACACCCACTTAGTGTCCAGTAAGTCAGCCCATAGGTAGCTGGTGACTGGGAACCCAGGCAGCAAGGAGAGCCTGGCAGTGCCCTCCTTCCTGCCTCCCAAAGACTCAACTTGGCAACAGGTCTGATTCCAAGGTCCCAGGAGGGCTCTGTGCTTGTCTGACCTCATAGGTACCCTCCTGTCCCCTCCTCTTCCCAGCCCTGAGCAGGAGGCTATAAAAAGTTCCTAAACACAGGGACCAAAATAGTTTGCTGTCCACTGCCTCTTCCTGGCCTTCTGAGCTCCTTGGTGCCCGACCGCAGACGTTCCCTCCCTAGAAGCCTGGCAGACATCCTTGTGCCCTCTGTCCCTCTGCCCACCTTTCCCAGCACTGGGGTCGGCGGGCTGACAAACTTTGCCCAAGCTTTCGGCTATGGACACAAATGCCAGCTGGGGAACAGTGCTCCCTGGCTTGGTGCCAGTCTCCATGCCCTTGGGTGCCTGGGTGCCCTCCCACCCCAGCTCCTGGCTCAGGATGCACTCACCTCTGCATGGAGAGGCTGAATGCCAGGGTCCCCAGGCAGGTCCAGACTGAAGGCAGAAGGGACAGCGGGGACTGGAAGTAACTTTGGTGGCAGCCAAACCTCACTCTCCACAGGAAAAGCCAAGAGAGCCTCCACCCCCCAGATTAACCCTTGCCTTCCTGACCTGGAGCCTGGCCTCTGTTAACTCCTTCCTGGTCACCATCTCAGAGCAGGGGAGGACCCTTGGACGACGTCCAGCTCCTTTATTTAGCCAATGGTCACACAGGCCCTGGCAGGTTAAGTGGTTTGCATAGAGGCACAGTAAGCTTGGGGCACAGCCAGCCCAAACAAGGTCTCTGGTTCCCCAGCTTCCTCCAGAGGCCTGGGGTGGGGACAAGTTATTCACGTGGGGTCAGCCCGCTCTGCTGGGCCTTGGTGGATGCTCTTCGTTCAGATGGGAAGGCAGGGCAGGGTTCTAGTACACCATGCTTTTTCCCTCTGGAGCAGGTTTAGATCTGCCCTGGCCTGCGTGTGTGAAAGGTGTCAAGCTTGCTCTCCCTAGGGGTGAGGCCAGGAATCTGCAGCCCAAAAGTGGGGACAGGGGTGCCACAGATACGCAGGGTGAGCCCCTCCCAACAAATCTTGACAGGAAGGTCACAAGGGAGCCCACTGGAGAGGCCTCTGCCCAAGATCCTCTGATGGCAAATGGAATTGGCTGGGAAGAGAGTAATGAAGGGATGGGTCCAAGCCTGCGGAAAGGACCTCTTTCCCTCTTTGTCCCCATCGGGGACTTCTAGAGCTGGCCTAGTTTATTATTTGACACCTCACTTCTCAGGGGGGGAGTCCTGTCCCCACAATGCTGGTTCCAGGAGTGCACCTCCTCCTCTCTCCCCACTGGGAAAACTCTGCAGTACCCTGAGCCCCAAGACTAGTGCCCCTGCCAAGGGGTCCCTGCACCCCTCCCGACTTTTCACAAATCTCTTTCCCTCCCTTCTAGCACTTTTTAAGCACGTTCGTGCCTTTGCTCTCTGATCTACTTTGTCCTCCACAAAGACCCTAAACAGCAGACCCAGCAGGGGTGACCGCCCCACTTGATAGGCAAGGAAACAGGATCAGGGGGTGCCTAATTCCAACCCCAAATCCACTCTTTCCACTGCACCCTCAGCCTGGCAAGTAAGGTAATAAGTCTGAAAACTACAAGGCCCGTCTCCTGGTAACGGATTTTATTACCTAGTTAAAGGGAGTATTTTTTGTTGTTGTTCATCCATACTGTGTTGTTACAACGCTCTACAAAATGCTCTAATGTACATGATCAGAATTCATCCCCAGGACTGCGTTTCAGAAGTAGGTTTATTATTTTCTCCATTGGACTGCTGAAGAGAATGAGACTCAGGTGAAATGATTTATCAAGTTCACACAATGAGGAATACTAGTTAACGTGTATTAAGGACTGATACATGCTAGGCACTGTTCTAAGTACTTCGCACAATGATTAACACATTTAATCCTTAAAACCACCCAATGAAATAAGGACTTTCATTCTCCTGGTTTTACGGATGAAGGTGGGGTGCCCAGTAGCCCTGAGATCTGGCCCTGAAGGGGTTAAGCATGAGGCCGGGCAGAGCCCAGCTGGGATGCTGTCAATGGCAGGAAACCTGGCCTGTGAAGGAGGGGGAGGACGGGGCTGTTGTGTCTGACTCTTATACAACCCCCATCCTTTTGGTCTTAAAGGACCATCCGGGTTGGGAAGAAGGGCAGGCAAGGGGCCTCCTTCTCAGCTCTGGACAGACACCAGGTTACAGAAAGAGGGGCCTTCTGAGTCAATGCAGGTCGCTGCCCTGGAGTGGCCCCCGATCTGACGAGGGTGAGTGGAAGTGAGCCCACCTCCCCAGGGAGTGGTCAAGAGTTGGGGAGACACAGTCCTAGGCCCGGGAGCCCCCAGTCCGAGAGGGGAGACACAGCCCTGCCCCCCATGGGTCTGGATGGGGTTTGGTCAAAGAGCCTGCTCTCAGGAGCTCCCAGTCTGAGAGGTGACAGTAGTCTGTCCCAGGAGGTCAGGATCCTGGAGAGCAGAGTCATGATGTCAAGGTCAGACAGGATTGGGTTTGTGAGTGAGAGAGCCCTTGAAAGAGTCAGCCCTCTAAGAGGTGGGGGGTGGACATCATGAGGTGGGGCTCCAGCTGCCTGCCCTGCCTGTATCTTGGCCACACTTGACTTGAACCGGATCGCCTCTCTTTTTGGTCATGGGTCCCCTGGGAGAGCCCTAAAGTGATTCCTTCCAGCCCTAGAGCCAGGGCCTTGGTTGAGGGGGAGGCCAAATCTGAGGGACGTTTCCTTCCTGACTCTGAGCTCCTTCCTGGATCACCCCGAGGATGAGGATAGATGGGAATGGGCCTGAGTCAGAACTGGCTCCTTCCAGGAGAGGGTGGTGGGAGGGTGGGGGCACAGCTCCAGCGAGTGCTGGGAATCAGGAGTTACCCTTCAGATCCACCTTTAAGCCCCAGATCTACACTGTCCTAGGGCAGAAGTGTGTGATGGTGTCTTTGATTCTAAACCTGGCCCATCCCTCACTGGCTGTGTTGCCTGAAGCAAGAACTTAACCTCTCTGAGTTCCCGTCTGTGTAAATGGAAAAAAGCCCAGCTTTCAGTGTGGCATGAAGTGGTGCCTGAGAAAAGTACCTGGGGCCTCAGGTGCTGGTAAATGGCAGGAGTCTTGACCTCTTAGGTCTTGTCCTCCAACACCTAGCTGACACCTCTGGCCCAAATCCCTTTCTCTCTTTTTTTTTTTCCTAATCCCTTAGCCTCACTCTCAGCTACTTTCAACAAGTCGTTTTGAACACTGCCCTCTGCTCAGGGGTCTGCAGATGGGTCAGACCTGGCTTTTGCTTTCCGGGAGCTTGGCCTGCTGCAGGGGGGTGGGGTGGGTTGTGAACAGAGGTGTGAAGGACTGATCGCAGCTCCTGGGCAGAGCAGCCTGATGTAACAGAAGATGAACACAGCAGGGGCCACAGGAGGGGGTGCAGCATTCGCTCTGCCCCTGGGGTGAGGTGGGAAGCTTTCAAAGAGGAAGTGTACTGATTTGGGGTCTGGAGGGGATTTCTGTTGGGGGTGGGATGCGCGATGTTGTGAGATGATGGTGACACGGAGCAAAGGCAGGCTCAGTGAGAGAAGGGGGGAGGTCAGAGAAGAGGTGGGGGGCTCAGAGCAGGGAATGGGGTTCGATCAAACGTGGAGGGTTCAGGGAGAGAGGGCGGGGCTCAGGCTGGCTTCTGTGATGCCCCAGCACCCACAGAAGGGGCCCCCTATCCCCACCCCCGCCCCGCCTCCGCCGGCAGCTGGCGAGCCCCACAGAGATTAGAGCTGAGGTCCCCTAATTCAGGGCTTTCCGTTTCGGAAAGAATCTCGGCCGCAACAATAGCCCGGCGCCCGCGCCCCCTCCCTCCTAGGGAGGTGTCCTTAAACCTTTTTCCCCCGGAGCACCTACAAGTCGCCAGCGAACCGCGGGAAGAAAATCGGATATCTGCTGTCAGGAACTGACAACCTAGAGTTGCAAGAACAAAAGCCAAACTGAGCGATTGCTCTGTTCTAAGCTCTCGGCTCTGGGTCTGACTCTCAGTGGTACCTCACCTACTCCTTACAAAACCCTGCGTGAAGTCAGTGAGGAAGCCGAGGCAGGGAGGGAGGCCGAGTGGCTCACCTAGCGTCACGCGGCTTAAGGAGGGTCGAGGTGGGACTCCGGAGCCGGCTCAGCCCGCAGAGGGTCGAGGTGGGACTCCGGAGCCGGCTCTGACAGGCTGAGCCGCCCTGCCTGCCTCGATTCTACCCCTCGGATCGGGCAAATCGGCCCTCCCTGCTCGCCTGTCCGCCTACTTCGCTTATCTGTTGGTTGGACAGGACTTCGTCTTCAGGACCCTGAGCCAGGACTGGAAGGAGGGAGGCCCCGACTGCATTCTGCTCCAGCCTTATGCACCTGCTACTCCTTGGTCATCATCCTTACCCCCATCTCCAGCATTCCACCTTCCGCCACTGTTTTCACCTTTAGACTGAGCACCAGGAACATCCAGTCTCCACTAAGGGAAATAGCGGAACATGTGGAAGGGAGTCAGGGGCTTCTCCCAGAAAGCAGTGACATATCTATCCTCCGACGTTGACAAATAGCCCTTCATAAAGACACTCTGAAAAATGTTTTGTTTGGTTTTGCTTTTTTATACAGAGAACCTCAGCAAAGTACCACAGATGACTGTATCTAATTATCATTAAGGATGTACAGGTATTTTGTTAAAGGGGCAGCAGTATTAGATGAGTGAAAAAACAAAGATGTGATAATTCATACATTATTATATCTTCATTCCATAAAACCTATTTTTCTTTGATTTCAGGAAAATGATCAATTGTGTTGCTCAATAACACAACACAATTAAATGATCAAATTAATTAAATAATTAAAATTTCACATAATTTGTATTCTACTGATAGTAATGCCTAATTAGACAATCTTCAGTCTTTTTTTTTTTTTTTAGTTTTTTAAAATTTCAATTTGGGGAAACTTTGATGTGCGGAGGTAATAGCAATTAGTATTGAAAAAGTCTTTTTTAAAAAAATTAAATTCTTAAAACAATACTTAAATTTAGAGATGAGCTATGAATGTTACATAACATGTGCAAACATTTAAATGGTGTGTATATAATAAATTATCATTAGCATAGAACATATTATAATTTATTGTAATGGCATTATATAACTCCCTATCTCTTGCATCACAATTGTTACCATCTCATACAGCAATGTATAGATTCATAACAGTATAGAATTGGCACCAGGCTTCTTGCATGTAATATCTTGCCTGCATTTACAAATTTAAGTGCAAAATGTATTGTTTAACATTGCAGAATGTTCCTCAGCCATCATATGCTACTATTGCAGACACCATGCTCCCTGCTGGAACACGAAGTGAAGCAAGAAAATGGATGCTGAGCCCTTGCTCGGAAACAATACCCCCTTACGCACGAATCTGTGCATTAATGTGCTCTGAGAGGAAGGATTTGACAAGCTAATTAATTTGTATTTTCTCTTACCTAAGGGCTTTCGCCAGTCTTCCCCCACACTCCAAGCAGTGGCTGTCAGCAATTTCAGCAGCAGTGCAAACCTACCGGCACTGGGATGCAACCGTCTTTTGTTTGGAGGAGAGGCAGGAGAAGTGGAGAAGTGCATTTATTTCCCTGGGGCTGAGTGCAGTTAGGTCTGAGCAGATGTTGAGGGTTTTGCCTTACTCTGTGCAGCGCGGAGCACTGGGTCCCAAGTGGCAGATGCCCATGTGGTCCTTAATAAATGACTTTTGGGGTACTTTTAGATATCAAGGACCCCCTAATGGGCAGGAGCAACCCTGACCACTTGTAACAGTGGCACTGAGCTATGGTCATGGAGGTCCTGTATCACAGTGAACATACTTGATATTAACATTCTGAGCCATGCTAAGTCGCTTCAGTTCTGTCCAACTCTTTGCGACCCTATGGACTGTGTAGCCAGTGTCCTCTCTCCATGGGATTCTCCAGGCAAGAATACAGGAGGGGGTACCCATGCCCTCCTCCAGGGGATCTTCCCGACCCCAGGGATAGAACCCACGTTTCCTGTGGCTCTCTCATTGTAGGCAGATTCTTTACCGCTGAGCCACTGGGGAAGCCCTGATGTTAACATATGCTTTTATTTATTTATTTTTATTAAAAAATACGTATTAATTTAACTTTGGCTGTGCTGAGTCTCCGTTGCTGAGCAGGCTTTCTCTAGTTGTGGTGAGCAAGGGCTTATTCTTTGTTGCCATTTGTGGGTTTTTCATCACAATGGCTTCTCTTGTTGCTGAGCACAGGCCTTACATGTGTGAGCTTCAGTAGTTACAGCACATGGGCTCAGTAGTTGCGGATCCCAGTTTCTAGAGCGCAGGCTCAGTAGTTGTGACATATGAGCTTAGTCGCTCCACAAAATGTAGGAGCCTCTTGATCCAGGGATCGTACCTGTGTCCCCTACATTGGCAGGCAGGTTCTTAACCACTGGACCACCAGCGAAGTCTAGGATCTACCCTTTTATATGTGAGGAGGGCAATTCCCAGAGAAGGTGGAGTTTGAAGGCTGGGCAGATACCCCAAGAGGTGGACCTTATGAACACCACCTCTCACATCACCACAGCATTATAAGCAACACCTTAATATCACCACTGGATTATAGCTGTCGCCTTCTCCACGGCCGTTGTCAGGTTCCCCATAGTTCCCAGGCCTGGGAACATCTGTACTTTTTGCCGTTCAGGAGTTGCTCATCTTTCTCCTGGCTCTCTTGCCCTGATCTTGGCCACTTTTTCTCCCACACCCAGTCCTTGTGCTTCCAGAGCACGGTACCACGACTCAGAGGGGCCCTTGACCTCGGTCTGGGTCAAAAGAATCTATCGCATCTCTGTGGCTTACAGCACTTCGTTTAATTTGATTATAGCTAAGGGACTTTTGCTTCGATGGCTAAAACAAAGCTTCCCCCTCTTCTCTGCTGTTCAGAAACCTGTGTAGACAGATCCCTGAGAGGACAGTCTGCCCGAGAGCAGAGTCAACAGAGATGAGAGATAATGAGAACCAACCTTGATGAGCGGAGCCTCCGTATCTCATCATGTCTAAAGCAAACCTACATATGGGCTTTACACTGAAAGCCAGTACATTTGTCTCTTTATGGTGGGGTTGATTTTTTAGTCACTTACAAACAAAATCAACCAGAAAGAAACCCATCATTCTCTCCCAAACTAGGTCCCTTCCTCACAGTGCCTGTAGCGTTGAATAGGTGCAGCCTTGGTTTGCCTACCATTCTGACCCTTCTCCACCCTAACTTCTCAGGTGTGCTGACCAGATCCCTCCAGGTTTGTGGTAAAGCTGGCCTAGAAGAGCAGCAGAAATTCCCATAGTCAGGAGGCCAGAGTTATGGTCTTGACTTGGACATGAACTCACTTTTGGTCCGGAGCAAGTCACTTCCTCTCTCTGGCCTTAGGTTCTGATGTGTTAAAAGGAGAAAAGTAGATTAGACCATTGGTTCCCCAAAACTATTCCTAGGGTGGATTCCAGTTTAGTCCATGAAGTTTACCTGAAATGCTTTTTTTTTTTTTTTTTACCATGTTGGGCAGCTTGGGGGATCTTAGTTGAACCAAGGATTGAACCCTTGGCTCTTGGCAGTGAAGGCACTTAGTCCTAACCACTGGACCACTAGGGAACTCCCTGGGTGCTTGTTAACAAGACCAACACCAGGTCTCCACCCTTGGAGAATCTAACTGAGTAGAGCTGGGGTGGAGTCAGGGAGGAAAGACTGCAACATTGGTTCAGGCTGACTTTGCTGCTCTGAATGCCCTTCCTGGGGATTTTAGATTTAACATGTTATCTCTTGCAGCTGAAAGTAGCTCTCATGGTTGGCTTATTCAGTTGACTGAACCTAGTACTCAACGTGACCCATATTCAGTGAGGCCGAGATATCAGCATTTACCTGGTGAATGTGTCTGATGTCTAAAAGGATAGGAATGTTGGGACGTTCCTGGTGGTCTAGTGGCTAAGACTCTGCGCTCCCAACACAGAGGGCCTGGATTCCCTCCCCAGAGGGAGAATTAGATCCCGCATGACCCAACTGAAAAAGAGAGATCCTGCATGCTGAAATGAAGAGCCAAGATCTGGTGTGATACAACTCTGGCACTGTCAAATAAACAAATAAATAAAAATAAATATTAAAAAGATAGGAAGGTTGGAGGAGATTTAGCACATGAAATTGCACATACTCCCTGTTCCCACCAAGGACATTCCCAAGGGCACTCAGAGGGTAGTTTTTCACCGAGGTGCTGAGATAAGCATGAGAGACAGCAGCATCAGTGACCTTGAAAAGTGTTATGGTGGATGTCCTCTGTGGTTTGGAGATTGAAAGAGGTGCCCCTGAAATGGGCTCCCTGACTTCACTGGAGATGACAGGATCCTAGAGGAACACAGGAAAAGTGGCTGAATTGCCAGAGACGCTGCTCCCTGTGGCAGGATGAAGTGATAATTAGACTCTTTTGGCTTGTAGCAATCTTTGATCAGAGTGTCTCTAGGAATGAAACAGAAAAGCAACTGAATAAATATGATAGAGTTACATAACAGGAAGACAACAACGACAACAAAGCGATGTCTTATGGCCAGGAGCCTAACTTAAATTGTCAAAATGGAGCATCTCAACCTGTCGGCTAATTTCCATGTCTAAGCCGGTTCACAGACCTGAAGTCCTAGGAGGCCAGGTCCCTTCAGGGAGGACTTCGTGGCACTGCCACAAGTGTATGCTGGGAATCTTCCTCCAAGAAAGGGGGACGGGAAAAGCCAGACCTTTTAGGGATTACTGAACATTAGCTTTGAATGGATGCTAATATCTAATCAACAAATGCAAAACGAAACTACTGATCTATCTCCTGTTCCCCCATGTTTCTCTCACTCCTGCCTTTCTCAGTCGATCCCTCTCTATCCCTGTGTCCTTCCAATTAATTGCTCAGGCCAAAACCTTGGAGTAATTTTGGGCATCTCTCTCTCTCTCTCTGACATTCCATGTTTCATTTATCAGCAATATCTGCTGGCTCCATCTTCAGAAGATATGAGATTTAATCTTTTTTTTTTTTTAATTATACATTTGACTATGCTGGGTCTTAGTTGTGACATTGTGGGATCTAGTTCCCCGACCAGGGACTGAACCCAGGCCACCTGCTTTGGGAGCGTGGAGTCCTAGCCACTGGACCACCGTGGAAACTCTCCAGATTTAATCACTTCTATCTTCCTCCAGTCTGACCACCCTGGTCCATGCTATCACCATCTCTTAGTTGGATTATTGCAATAGTCTGTAAGTCTCCCTTTTTCTTCTTCTTTAAAAAAAAATTTTTTTTTTAATGTGGATCATTAAAAAAGTATTTATTGAATATGCTACTGTCTTAAGTTCTGATTTTTTGGCTGAGAGGTATGTGGGATCTTAGCTTCCCAACTAGGGATCGAACCCACACCTCCTGCCTTGGAAGGCAAAGTCTTAACCACTAGACCACCAGGGAAGTCCCTAAGTCTCCCTTCTTCTAACCTCATCCGTAATAGTTTGCTCTCAGCGTAACAGTTTGATCAGTCCTTTAAAAACCTAAGTCAATCCTGTCACTTTATCTGCTCAAATCCCAGAAAAAAAGTCTCCTCATTTAACTCGAGAGAAAGCCAGAGTCCTCACAGACTTGCAAGGCTTTCCATGACCTGGCCCTGCTGGCTCTCTGACCCGATGGCCTACTCTTCTCCCTCTCACTCACTTTGCCCAAGGTACTTTTGGCCTCTGGCCTGTTCCTTGAACCCACTGACTACATCCACCTCAGGGCGTTTGACCCTCTGCCTGGAATGCCCTGTCTCTAGGTCTCCACTTTGATGCCTCTTTCACTTCCTTTAGGACTTTATTGATATCTCACCCAGCGAGACCTCCCCTGACCTTTACTAAGTTTACTAGGTCAGTCAGCCCCTTTCTGCAGCATTCCCAATCCTTTTTTGAAAATTAATTTTTGTTTGAGTATAGTTGATTTACAATGGTATGTTAGTTTCTGCTGTGCAGCAAAGTGAATCTGCTATACACATATCCACTCTTTTTTAGATTCTTTTCTTACACAGGTCATGGCAGAGCATTGAGTTCCCTGTGCTATACAGTAGGTGAGAAGTGAAGCTGCTCAGTCGTGTGCAACTCTTTGCGACCCCATGGACTGTAGCCACCAGGCTCCTCTGTCCATGGAATATTTTCAGGCAAGAGTACTGGAGTGGGTTGCCATTTCCTTCTCCAGGGGATCTTCCCAACCTGGGGATCAAGCCCAGGTCTCCTGTATCGCAGGCAGATGCTTTACCCTCTGAGCCACCAGGGAAGCCCGTAGAGTAGGTCCTTTATTTGCTTTCTATATAGTAGGGTGTACATGTCGATCCTTTTCACTCTGCTCTACTTTCCTTTGGGACTTCCCAGGCAGCTCAGTGGTAAAGAATCCACCTGCCAATGCAGGAGACTTGGGTTGGATCCTTGAGTGGGGAAGATCCCCTGGAGGAGAAAATGACAATCCACTCCAGTACTCTTGCCTAGAGAATCCCATGGACAGAGGAGCCTGGCGGGCTACAGTCCACGGGTCCATGGACACAGCTTAAGAAGGAACACAGCACAGCACTTTTTCGTTGCTCCTTCTTGACTTTTTAAAAAACGTACCATATTCTAACATACTGAATAATTTACTTGTTTATGCTCATAAATATCCGCCCCTTGCCACACACACACACACACACACACACACACTCAAATGTAAGTTCAATGGAGGCAGGAATCTGTGTTTGGTTCATGGATATATCCCAAACACCTGGAACAGCAGCAGTGCCCAGTGGGTGCTCAATACATTCATTTCTTGAGTGAATTTTGAAGAGCCCCTGGAGGGACTGTGAAGGGGACCAGAGAATTTCTTGAGAGGATGGGCCTTGGGACCAGAGTGATATGAATTTTAGCCCCTAGAAGCCCTTCCAGAACCATGCAGTTTCCTTCTGGTCAGTGACAGAGGAGGGGAAGTCTGATGAAGTGTCCTCGGAAGGGCTTCCTCACTCTCAAGGAGGCACTGGAGGAAAAGGCCCCTTTGCTTCTCTGGATGTGATTCTTAGAACTAGTCTATCGTCTTGGGACCGTGGGGACAGCAAGTTTTAGGAAAAAGGTGTGTGGGTGGTGGAGGAGGGGGAAGGGACGTGTGGATACTCTGAGTCCTTTACTCATAACGCGCCCTTGGGGAAGGGCTCAATCCCCCCACCAGTTAGTTGCAGTTAGTTGACGCCTACGGCTGTCACCTCCTTCAGGTCTGTCTCGGTTGCTGGGAGTCCCCCTCCCCAAGGGTCACATCGTCTTGGGGAGTGGCCCACATCTAGTGATTGAGAGAGGTGAGGGTATAAAGTAGTTCTAGACCAAATGGAACTCTGACAGGCAGTACTTGCTCCAAAGCACGTGCTGATGTGCTTAGTCGTGGCCGACTCTTTGCAACCCCATGGACTGTAGCCCGCCAGGTTCCTCTGTTTTCTGAATTTCCTAGGCAAGAATCCTGGAGTGGGTTACCATTTCCTTCTCCAGGGGTGCCAAACCATGGGTTGAATCAAAGACCTTCATGGTGCTATGTCCCTGTAAGGAAAAATACAGGCATACAGGAACCGTGAGGATGAAGCATGTGTGACTCCACTTACCCTTACTCTGATAATCCCCTGGAGACCTCCTGCTTACCAGCTTGGCCACTCTGCAGGGTTAAGGGTCCTGGTTCTCAAAAGGGGCACACTTTTGCCCAAAAAAGTTACACTGAATGCTAAGCTATGTCTGTTTCCTGGGTGCTTTGGACTCCTTGTATCCAGGGACCAGAAGTCAAGAAGTGAGCTTACTATCCTGGCAGGAGTGTTTAACCTGATTGCGAATAGGCTGCTCCATGGGGGCACAGAGGAGTAACTGTGGATCCCAGATGATTTACTTGGCTGCTTCTTGGTAGTCCCCAGCCCAGCTGCAACTGTAAATGGCCAGGTAAGGTCTTTGAATATTTGTTGGAAGGACTGATGCTAAAGCTCCAATATTTTGGCCACCTGATTTGAAGAGTTAACTCATTGGAAAAGAGCCCGATGCTGGGAAAGATTGAGGGCAGGAGGGGAAGGGGGTGACGGAGGATGAGATGGTTGGATGGCATCACTGACTCAATGGACATGAGTTTGAGCCAGCTCCGGGAGGGGTGAAGGACGGGGAAACCTGGCGTGCTGCCGTCCACGGGGTCACAGAGAGTCGGACACGACTGAGCAGCTGAACAACAACAGTAACAATAACAACAACAAAGATAACCCTGGCTTGAGAAGGGCATGGTGACCAGGGGCTCAGGCACCCTGAAGGTCTGGATCATGCCACCAAGTGAGCCACTGCATGGTCGCTGAGGCTCGAGGGGAATGTGGCATGGGTAACGGAAGCGGGAGATCACCAGAGAGGCCGCAGTGGTGGGAGCTGTGGCTCTTGCCACTGACATGCCTTCCTGAATTCCCTCAGGAAGAGGGCCAGAGGATTCCTGAAGGAGCTGCTCCTTGAATGTGTACGGGGCAGTGAATTTGAGGGCTCCAGGTGGTTTGTGGTGGACACCTGCTTTCAAGGACTGAGTGACTGAACAACAATATCCACCAGAGGGCAGCCTTCGCCCTTTTAGTCGCTTTCCTGATTGGCCTCCATCTGCCAGCCTTGCCCCCAGCTCCAACAGCCCAGGGGTCCACACCACTGCTTAGCATAACCGTGCACCCTCTGGACATCCTCAGCACTGCTGCTCTACCTGGTGAGTGCTCTGATGTTATTTATCTTGGCACTTGGTGCTCTGTAATACCAGTTAACTGGTGAGAGAGACGATTCCTTCATTTATGTTTTCCTCCATATTTCACGAAATATCTTCACAAACATTACGCTCATCCCGTTTGCAAAGAAACTTGGGAAAATAATTTATTATTATGGCCACTTTTTGAAGTGGTAGCTGAGGCTCACAGGTTGAGTGGCTTGACCAAAGTTACACAATAAGCTGCTGCTATCACTAACATCTAGTAAGCACTTTCTGTGTGACAAGCATGAGCTTGCTGCTGCTGCTGCTAAGTCACTTCAGTCGTGTCTGACTCTGTGTGACCCCATAGATGTGACCCCCACCAGGCTCCCCTGTCCCTGGGATTCTCCAGGCAAGAACGCTGGAGTGGGTTACTTAAGAGATGGTTTATTTAATTGTACGGCAATTAAAACAGTGAAGTAGGGATAGAGTGTGGGGACAGACAAAGAGATGACTGGAACATATAGAGCTTATTAATTGTATTATTTAAATCTCCATGTCCTTACTGAATTTTTGTTTATTTGACCTATCAATTACTATTACAAATTTCACAATTTGTGTTAAAATATTCCACTGTGAGATGATGGATTTGTCCATTTCTCCCTGTAGTACTTTGAAGCTGTATTATTAGAGCATAAATGCACTTTCTCTCTGTGGTGAACTGAACTTTATCATCCTGTAGTGACCGACTGAAGCGACTTAGCAGCAGCAGCAGCAGTGACCCTCTTTATCTCTAGTGTTGGTTTTCATCTTACTATAGTTATTTTTTCCTTTCTATTTATTTTTTGCCTAGTATTTCTTTTTCCAAACTCTGTCAGTCTGTGTTCGTATGTTTTAGATCTGTCTTTTGTAAATAGAACATTGCTGGCTTTTGTTCTTTCATTTGGTGTGATATCCTTTAACTTTGAATTGGAGAATTTAGCTCATTCGCTGAGATTGATATATTTTTATTTATTTCTCTCATCTTGTAATATGCACTATATTTGTTGTACTTTCCCCCTCTGTTTTTTTTTTTTTTTAACATTATTTTTTTGGATTGATCTCCCTAACCCTCGCCTCTATTTCTTTGGAGGTTGTAGACTCTTGTAATGGTTATTGCAGCAATTCTAAGATAGAGCCAGACATCTTGGAGTGCGAAGTCAAGTGGCCTTTAAGAAGCCTCACTATGAACAAAGCTAGTGGAGATGATCGAATTCCAGCTGAGCTATTTCAAATCCTAAAAGATGATGCTGTGAAAGTGCTGTATTCAGTATGCCAGCAACTATGGAAAACTCAGCAGTGGCTACAGGACTGGAAAAGATCAATTTTCATTCCAATCCCAAAGAAAGGCAATGCCAAAGAATGTTCGAACTACGACACAACTGCACTCATTTCACATGCTAGCAAGGTCATGCTCAAAATTCTCCAAGCCAGACTTCAACAGTACTTGAACTGAGAACTTCCAGATATTCAAGCTGGATTTAGAAAAGGCAGAAGAACCAGAGATCAAATTGCCAACATATGTTGGATTATCGAAAAAGCATGAGAACTCCAGAAAAACATCTACTTCTGCTTCATTGACTATGCTAAAGCCTTTGGTTATATGGATCACGGCAAACTGTGGAAAATTCTCCGAGATGGGAATACCAGACCACCTTATCTGCCTCCTGGAAACCTGTATGTAGGTCAAGAAGCAACAGTTAGAACTGGACATGGAACAATGCTGCTGCTGCTGCTGCTAAGTCGCTTCAGTCGTGTCCAACTCTGTGCGACCCCATAGACGGCAGCCCACCAGGCTCGCCCGTCCCTGGGATTCTCCAGGCAAGAACACTGGAGTTGGTTGCCATTTCCTTCTCCAATGCATGAAAGTGAATGGACTAGTTCAAAATTGGGAAAGGAGTACGTCACGGTTGTATATTGTCACCCTGCTTATTTAACTTATATGCAGAGTACATCATGCAAAATGCCAGGCTGGATGAAGCACAAGCTGGAATCAAGATTGCTGGGAGAAATATCAATAACCTCAGATAAGCAGATGATATCACCCTTATGGCAGAAAGTGAAGAGGAACTAAAGAGCCTCTTGATGAAGGTGAAAGAGGAGAGTGAAAAAGCTGGCTTAACACTCAATATTCAAACAACTAAAAAGGGCATCTGGTCCCATCACTTCATGGCAAATAGATGGGAAAACGATGGAAACAGTGACAAACTTTATTTTCAGTTCAGTTCAGTCGCTCAGTCGTGTCCAACTCTTTGCTACCCCATGAATTGCAGCATGCCGGGCCTCCCTGTCCATCACCATCTCCCGGAGTTCACTCAAACTCACGTCCATCGAGTTGGTGATGCCATCCAGCCATCTCATCCTCTGTCGTCCCCTTTTCCTCCTGCCCCCAATTCCTCCCAGCATCAGAGTCTTTTCCAATGGGTCAACTCTTCGCATGAGGTGGCCAAAGTACTGGAGTTTCAGCTTTAGCATCATTCCTTCCAAAGAAATCCCAGGGCTGATCTCCTTCAGAATGGACTGGTTGGATCTCCTTGCAGTCCAAGGGACTCTCAAGAGTCTTCTCCAACACCACAGTTCAAAAGCATCAATTCTTCAGCACTCAGCTTTCTTCACAGTCCAACTCTCGCATCCATACATGACCACTGGAAAAACCATAGCCTTGACTAGACGGACCTTAGTTGGCAAAGTAATGTCTCTGCTTTTGAATATGCTATCTAGGTTGGTCATGACGTTTCTTCCAAGGAGTAAGCATCTTTTAATTTCATGGCTGTAATCACCATCTGCAGTGATTTTGGAGCCCCAAAAAACGAAGTCTGACACTGTTTCCACTGTTTCCCCATCTATTTCCCATGAAGCGATGGGACCAGATACCATTATCTTCGTTTTCTGAATGTTGAGCTTTAAGCCAACTTTTTCACTCTCCTCTTTCACTTTCATCAAGAGGCTTTTTAGTTCCTCTTCACTTTCTGCCATAAGGGTGGTGTCATCTGCATATCTGAAGTTATTGATATTTCTCCCGGCAATCATGATTCCAGCTTGTGCTTCTTCCAGCCCAGCGTTTCTCATGATGTACTCTGCATAGAAGTTAAATAAGCAGGGTGACAATATACAGCCCTGACGCACTCCTTTTCCTATTTGGAAACAGTCTGTTGTTCCATGTCCAGTTCTAACTGTTGCTTCCTGACCTGTATATAGGTTTCTCAAGAGACAGGTCAGGTGGTCTGGTATTCCCATCTCTTTCAGACTTTATTTTGGAGGGCTTCAAAATCAGAGCAGATGGTGACTGCAGCCATGAAATTAAAAGATGCTTGCTCCTTGGAAGAAAAGTTGTGACAAACCTAAACAGCATATTAAAAAGCAGAGATATTACTTTGCTGACAAAGGTCTGTCCAGTCAAAGCTGTGGTTTTTCCAGTAGTCATGTATGGATGTGAGAGTTGGACCATAAAGAAGGCTGAAAGTTGAATAATTGATACTTTTGAACTGTGGTGTTGGAGAAGACTCTTGAGAGTCCCTTGGACTACAAGGAGATCAAACCAGTCAGTCCTAAAGGAAATCAATCCTTAATATTCATTAGAAGGACTGATGCTGAAACTGAAGCTCCAATACTCTGGCCACCTGATTAGAGGAGTCGACTTATTGGAAAAGACCCTGATACTGAGAAAGATAGAAGGAAGGAGATGGGGACAACAGAGGATGATGAGATGGTTAGATGGCATCTGTGACTCAATGGTCATGAGTTTGAGCAAACTCTGGGAGATGGTGAAGGACAAGGAAGCCTGGTGTGCTGCAGTCCATGGGGTTGTAAAGAGTCATACAGGACTGATTGACTAAGCAGCAACAACAGCAGTTCTAACCTATTATCTACTGAATTTTTATTTCAATTAACATATTTTTACATTTCTAGAAAGTTGAAAGAAAGTTGATTCTTTCTTCAAATATACTAGTTCTCACACAGTATCAATTTTCTTTTTTATTTCTTTGAATACAATAAACAAGTTTATTTTATATTGTGTGTCTGGTACTTCCAATATCTTTGAAGATCTGTTTCCACCACATCTCAGTTCTGCTTGTTCTCCATTATGGTGCTTTGTTACCTCATGTGTTTGGCAACTTTTTTTTTTTTTTTTAAACCCTGAGCTGCCCAAATTGCCTAGAAATTTATGAGAATTGAGGCCTGTGTTGAAATTTAGTCCCTTCATGGACTATGTGTGTTTATTTCTGTCAATAATGTGCTGGTACCATCAGCCCACATCCCTTTAAATTAAATTCCCCACTTGAGGGTTTTAGGATTATAAAAGTTATGTGATTTGACTTCCAATTTTATAAGAAAACTGATTTGTAAATTATGAATTTCTAAAGGAGAATTTTTCTTTCTCCTCTTCCCTGGGCCAGAGTTGATATCATAAACTTACATATCTCCTCCCTTTTGAGTGTCAGGGTTTACTTTGCATTGACTCTGGCATTGTAATTATAATCCTTTGGGATTTCCTATAGGGGTTTCCATACAGTCAAGACTATGGTCTTCCCAATGGTCACGTACAATTGTGAGAGCTGGACCATAAAGAAGGCAGAATGCCAAAGAAATGATGCCTTTGAACTGTATTATATTTCAGGAGTCTGCTCTAGCAGTCCCTTGGACAGCAAGGAGATCAAACCAGTGAATCTTAAGGGAGATCAACACTGAATATTTACTGGAAGGACTGATGCTGAAGCTGAAGCACCAGTATGTTGGTCATCTGATGTGAACAGATGGCTCATTGGAAAAGTCCCTGGTTTGGGGAATGATTGAGGGCAGAAGGAGAAGAGGGCATCAGAGGATGAGATGGCTGGACAGCATCACCAATGCAAGGAATATTAACTTGGGCAAACTCCGGGAGATGGTGAGGAACAGGGAGGCGTGGTGGGCTGCAGTCCATGTGGTCACAGAGTCAGACGTGACTGGGCGGCTGAACAACAGCATAGAGGCTTCCATGGTGGCTCAGACAGTGACGAGTCTGTCTGCAGTGCAGGGCTGCCTATTAGAATTCCACCTGGGAGGGCCCTTGGAGTTACTTCCTGTCTCCCATATATCTTTTCCAGATAGGAAAGGAGGACATTATGGAATCCAGGGTTTGACAGGCATCCTGAGGGTTAAGGACAATTTGGGCATTTACTTTCCCCTCCCTCTCCACAGTTTCCAGTTTCACTTCATTTGGGGGCTTGGCATATTCCTGGTTTCCCTGGTGGCTCAGATGGTAAAGCGTCTATCTGCAACTCTGGAAGACCCAGGTTCGATCCCTGGGTCAGAAAGATCCCCCAGAGAAGGAAATGGCAACCCACTACAGCACCCTTGCCTGGAAAATTCTATGGACGGAGGAGCCTGGTAGGCTACAGTCCCATGGGGTTGCAAAGAGTCGAACACAACTGAGCGACTTCACTCACTTGCTTTCATAGCAGCTCAGTAACACCATAAAAATCAATTTTTAAATACCCCTTTATGCAATATTTTAAAGTTTTCATCAGGAGGGTTACTCAGGTACCCAATTCACTGTATTGTTTAAAAAAAAAGTTACAACGTGGTTTTCATTGTAACTCATGTTTGTTTTCTGACATTTTATAGTCTTTTATACATTTTATGAGTTGTATATAGTATGACATATATATTATGAATTATAATGCAGCATATCATTTAATTTGCACAGCTAACCTAGAGAAGTAGACATTATTATCCCCATTTTACGCATGATGAAAGACAGGCTGAGTTTTACCCGAGGTTACATCAACACTGGGGCTGAACAGGAACTTAAGACATTGGTATTCACCCTCCAAAGATTAAGAACCTTTGCTAGGAATCTCTGAAAGACATGGAGTTCTTTAAAAATCCAATGAGAGCTCTAGACCCTGTTCCCACAAACATGTACACTGATACACTAAAGTTTCGGTGGAGGGGTTGAGATCTCCATTGTCCATCCATGGATTCTATATTAAGAACCTCTACATGTTATAGTGTGGCGAGGTGGAATAAAAAGACACTAGTTTTTTAAACTAGTGTTGGACTAGGAAGAAAGCTGAGCACCGAAGAATTGATGCTTTTGAACTATGGTGTTGGAAAAGACTCTTGAGAGTCCCTTGGACTGCAAGGAGATCCAAACAGTCCATCCTAAAGGAGATCAGTCCTGGTTGTTCATTGGAAGGACTGATGTTGAAGCTGAAACTCCAATCCTTTGGCCACCTGATGCGAAGAGCTGACTCATTTGAAAAGACCCTGATGCTGGGCAAGATTGAGGGCAGGAAGAGAAGGGGACGACAGAGGATGAGATGGTTGGAAAGCATCACTGACTCAATGGACATGAATTTGGGTAAACTCCAGGAGTCGGTGATGGACAGGGAGGCCTTGAGTGCTGTGGTCCATGGGGTCGCAAAGAGTTGGACACGACTGAGTGACTGAACTGACATTTTTTTAAAAACTATTTATTTGTCTGGGCCCGATCTTAGTTGCATCATGCAAGATCCTCTGTTGCGGTGCACAGACTCTCTGGTTGTAGTGTGTAGCATCTCCAGTTCTGATGGGCAGGCTCCACAGCGTGTGGGCTTAGTTGATCTGTAGCATGTGGGATCATAGTTCCCCAACCGGGGCTCGAATCTGTGTTCCCTGCATTACCACTGGACCCCCGGGGAAGTGCCAAGACATTCGTTTTTTAGCTTTGATCATAAGGTTATATTCGTCTGTCTGTCTTCAAAGACCCTTCATAAACTGATCTCATTATATTCATCTAACCTTTTTTTCCTGACACACAGTCCCAGCAATGGTCCATCTCAGCATCTCCATGATCTTTCCTCAATTATGGGCTTCCTCAGTTTGTACAGTGTAGAGTAGTGATTAAGATCGTGGCTGTCAGGTCAAGACAACCTGGGTCTGAACTAACTGTATTCATCATTAGTTAATCGGCATCAGATCCTGAACTGTGGACCTTGGGCAGATGACCGACCCTCTCTGTGCCTCTGGTTTGGTAAAGAATAGCACCTATGTTGCAGGGTTGTGGCAGATCATATGTGTCAGTCATATGACTGATCATATGTGACAAGCATAAGTTGCCTGTGAAGCAGCTTAAAGCAGAGCCTGGCTCATTGTAAGCGCGTGATGCGTTTTAAGGGTTATTACTATTCTCTCTCCTATAGTGGGTCACTGTTTCATACATCTCATCTGTAAACTGGAAGAGGATTCCCATAAATAAAATAGTATTTTAAAGTATCTAACAAAGTGCCTGGCACACAGTAGGGCTAATTTTCTCAAGAGGCAATTTTCCTTGTGCCATGTCAAGGGGGGCAATAGAGCTTTCTGTTCTGGGGGCCTACAACTTCACTTGTCCCAGTAGGGAGACAAGCGCTTTGCTTTTTAAGTCTCAGGGGCAATGAAATGGCTCAAAGAGTTGAAAGACAGGTGAGCAAGCTACCTTCAAGTGTCTTACAGGGCGTCTCTGGTGGCTTAGTGGTAAAGAATCTGCCTGCCAATGCAGGAGACACTGATTTCACCCCTGGTCCAGGAAGATCCCACATTCCGCAGAGCGATTAAGCCCACACCACCACTACTGAGCCTATTCTCTAGAGCCTGGGGACTGCAACTATTGAGCCCACGCACCTCAACTACTGAAGGCGACACAGCCTAGAGTTGTGCTCTGCAGCAGGGGGAGCCAGGGCAATGGGGGCCCACGCACTGCAACAAAGAGTAGCCCCCACTTGCTGCTGGCGGTGGTTTAGTCGCTAAGTCGTGCCCGACTCTTGCGACCCCATGCAGTGTAGCCTGCCAGGCCCCTCTGCCCATGGGATTCTCCAGGCAAGAATCCCAGAGTGGGTTGCCATTTCCTTCTCCAGGGGATCTTCCTGACCCAGGAATCAAACCCAGGTCTCCTGCATTGCAGGCGGATTCTTTACCAACTGAGCTACAAGAAAAGCCCGCGCAGCAGGAAGACCCAGCACAGCCAAAAATAAATAAATAATTATTAAAAAAAAGAAAAGAATGCGTCTTCTCCACAGACCACTGTAGCCTCCACACATGGACATTCCTTTTGGAAGGAATGGAAGGACCAAGTGTCCTCCTCTAGTCACTGGTACTGATATGACTAGAGCGGAGGGGCTGAGGGCCCACCAGATCTCTCATCAGCTTCAGGAACCCTGTCTGCTAAAATGGAAAAGACAGGGCCCGAGTCAAGTCTCTGGAGCAGGCTGCTTGGTTTGTGAGCCAGCTGGAGAAGGACCCGAGCACCTGCAGACACAGGTAGCTGTGTTCTGACACGCAGGCCTGCAGAGGAATGGCTGCCTCTCCGGAGACAACCAGGCAACTCCAGCCTGCATTCAGTCTCTGACGCAGCTTTCCAAACACTGTAGTGTCCATTCTTTTCCTTTCATTCTCCAGAGTTCTCCGGCAGTGGTTCCTTCTGCAACTAGAATAGTGGTTCTTAGTCTGTTGAACCTCTTTAAGAATCTGTTAAAGTTTACAAACCATCAGCTTGGAAAAATGTATACATACATAAAATTTTGCTTACAGTTCTAGGGAATCGGTTGACAATCCTGGAATTCTTTGTTGGATTCCTGTTTAAGTAGTCTTCTCCCAGAGTAAAATATGGCATAGTGATTTATCTTGTCTGTTTCTCAGAAAACAGTTAAGTTCTAACATGAGATAGGAGGAGTCTGAGGGCAAAGACAGGGTGAGCTGCTGAAATGGGGCTTATGCTGCTGGCTGGAGGAGATAAGTGAATCTGAAAGATACTACCCTCTGACCTTGTTTCCTAGCCCAAAGCCTGACCAGTGCTCTTTCAATTGCAACATTTTTATCCTATTTTCACATTAGGATCACTAATATTTTAAAAATACTAGTGGGAGGGCCCTACCTACTGAAATTCTCATTTAATATGAGATGGACCCTAGGCATCAGTTTTTTAAAAAATTTAAATGACTTTACTGGTGTAAAATAATATACATTTAAGTATATAGTTTGGTGAATTCAGATATATGTACCAAATCCGTGAAAATACTCATCATCCCCCAGATTTTCTCTTCTTCTGGAACCCCAATTATATTAATACATGGACCACTTGATGTCTCATGGCTCACCAATGCTGTGTGCATTTTGTTTTGCTTTCAGTATTTTTTTTTTCTTGCTGCTTCATTTTGTCTAGCTTATGCTGATTAGTCTTCAAGGTCGCTAGTCATCTATAATGTCTAATCTCTATGTATTTTTTAATCTCAGTAACTATCTCCTTCAAAGTTCATTTTCAAATATATATATTCCATTCCTTCTCTCCTTCCCTTGCTCATGCTCCCCTCTGCCTTCAAATATACATGCCAAGTGTATTTGAAATCCTTGTATACCACTCTGTGTTATTTCTGAGGTCTGCTTATACTGGTTCCTGTTTTCCAAGCCTAATGCTGTTTTTAAACTTATTTACCATCATTATTTATTTATTTACTTTTGGCTGCACCGGGTCTTCATCGCTGCGTGTAGGCTTTCTCTAGTCGTGGCTAGCAGAGGCTGCGCTAGCTGCGGTGCACGGGCTTCTGTCGCTACAGAGCATAGGCTCTAGGGAGTGCATGCTCAGGAGCTGTGACAGCCGGGCTTAGTTGTTCTGAGGTATGTGGGATCTTCCCCTACCAGCGACTGAACCTGTGTCTCCTGCCTTGTAAGGCGGATTCTTAATCACTGGACCACCAAGGAAGCCCCGCCTAGTACCAAGGTCCTCAGGCTCATGTAGCATGTATGATTCCTACCACAGTGACCCAGCACAGAGCCCCCGCACCCCCCGACCTGTTCTGCATGTGTAGAGTCTCCCTTTTCACCAGACCAACCTGCTCCCCCTCTTCCCCCCCCGACAGCTCTGTCTCCTGTGGGTTGTCAGCAGTTTCGCTGAGCAGTGGGCATTGTGATGGTTTTTGCATGATGTCTTCATATGAGGGAAACAGTCTGACTTCACTTTGAAGGGATGATGTCTGTAGCCACTGGAAGATAAAATAGTGGTGTGATTATTGAACCAAAGGAATTTATGTTTTGTAACTTGGTTACTTTTATTTTGCATTTTGTTAAAAGTATTAAATACTTTTTTCCTGTTTGGGAAAAAAGAAGAAGAAGAAGAAGAAGAAGAAGAAGAAGAAGAAGAAGAAGCCCTCCCTAATACTCTTTAATTGTATGGTTGGAACTTTGCATTATTGAGGACTGGAATTTTATGAAGTTTCTTAGGGGAAAAAAAAAATTACCCATTCAAGACATACTTTTAACCTTTTTTAGATGCAGAATACCCCTTCGCCTAGGACTAATTTGGCCTTGCTCCCTGATGGATGTACTCCTGCGATGTATTAGGGGAGCTCTCCACTCTGACTGATGGGAGCGGCAATCATCTATGGTCTTGTGAGCTGGTAAGGTTATTCTGCTCAACCCTTTCATTCTTCTTGCTCTCGCGTAGTTTCCTCACAAGGATGTACTGATGGTTGCCCAGCCGACATCTTAGAAAGCTCTCTGTAGGTGTCTGGAGTTCTTTCCCTGTTCAGCTGTTTCTCTCCCATGAATCCTAGTTGGCCTGGCCTCCCTGAACCCTAAATGCTATCTCCTCAACTCAAGAAATTGCTGGACTTGGTTTAGGTGTTTCTTCCCTGTATGGCAGACTGAAGAGTCTCTACCGGAAGTGAGTTGGGGCAATCATAGGGCTCCTAATTTGATTCCTTTCTCCCAGGGATTAGTGTCCTGCACTGTCAGTTGTCCAGAGTCTGACATTTTAGCTGTTTAAAGCAGGAAAAGTAATCTAGGCCCTGTCACTCCATAATGGCCAGAAGAGGTTATCATTTGGGTTTTTTTTGAACCTTCCTAGGTTAAAAATTCTAGTTATGTGGCCGGAGTTGAGAACCACTATAGTTTATTTTCATTATTGGAGTTTTATCCCCTGTTGCCATGCTTTTCCCTTGCCCTCTTGCAGCTGTGATTTTACCGTCACGTCTCAAACCATACTGGTTAACTCACATTTCCCCAGCCTTATACCCAAAGCTAGGAGAAATGGCATGATATTCTTGGATTTGGTACTTATGAGTACTCTCCAAATTTCTAGGCATGGTTCTCCGTGTCAGAGAGAGAAGACATTCTGACTTGCTATCAATCATGTTATCCACAAAAAGAAAGAGAGAAGAAAACTGGGCTAAGGAGATTGTTAGTTGAGAACTATATCTATGGGCTTCCTTGGTGGTTAAGAATCCCCCTGCCAATGCAGGGGACATGGGTTTAATCCCTGGTCCAGGAAGATTCCATGTGCCATGGAGCAACTGAGCCTGTATGCCACAACTTCTGAGCCCACATGCTGTAACTACTGAAGCTCAAGGCCTAAAGCCCGTGTTCTGCAACAAGAGAAGACACTGCAATGAGAAGTCTGCACACAGCAACGAAGAAGTCTGCTCACCACAACTAGGGAAAAGCCCGTGTGGAGCAAAGAAGACCCAACACAGCCAAAAATAACCAAGTAATTAATTTGGCTCAGACGGTAAAGAATCTACCTGCAATGCAGGAGGCCCAGCCTCGATGCCTGGGTCAGGAAGATCCCCTGGAGAAGGTAATGGCTACCCACTCCAGTATTCTTGCCTGGAGAATTCCATGGACAGAGGAGCCTAGTGGGCTACAGTCCATGGTGGGGCAAAAAGTCGGACATGATTGAGCAACTAACACTTTCACTTTTCATACCTGTGGAAGGTATAAAGACAAAGAGTCAGGCAGGACAGAACATTATAGTCATGGAATATAGATACTTTTCAAATATTGTAGAAAAATATAAGCTAAATTAAATAAAAAAACAAACAAAACTTGCTCTCTATTAGGGTTGTAAATTAGCAGCAAAAGGAGCTCAGAGTCATTCCCCGAGTCTTCCTAAGAGAATGGGAAGCAATCATTTGTTGATTCTACTGTGCATTTCTACACGCAGTATCTCATTTCATCTTTGAGGTGTTCTGAGTCACTTATCATCTCTGTTTTATACTTGTGGGAAGCTATAGACTTGAGAGGTTAGGGAACTCATGAAAAACATACAGTGACTAACAGAAAGGTAGTGTTCTTGCTGGGAGAATCCCAGGGACGGGGGAGCCTGGTGGGCTGCCGTCTCTGGGGTCACACAGAGTCGGACACGACTGAAGTGACTTACCAGCAGCAGCAGCAGTGTCTGATTTCCAAGTCTGTATCTTTTCCCTCTCTGTCTCTGACAACGGCTGTCTGATAGCTTCCAGCTCCAGTGCATATTTGTTTACGTAACATCTTTACTTGACTTTCCCTGTGGCTCAGACAGTAAAGAACCCACCCGCCAATGCAGGAGACCTGGGTTTGATCCCTGATTCGGGAAGATGCCCTGAAGAAGAGCATGGCAACCCACTCCAGTATCCTTGCCTGTTGGATTCCACAGATAGAGGAGCCTGGCAGGCTACAGTCCATGGGGTTGCAAAGAGTTGGACACAACTGAGCAACTTACACGCTTTAGTATAAATCACTAGAGAAAAGTGTGAAAATTCTAAGTCCAGCTTGATGAATTTTCACAAAATAAACACACCCTGTCTAACCAGCACTCAGGTCAAGAAACAAAGTGGTTCATGCACCCTAGAAGTCTTCTCACATATGTCCCACTTTCAACCCAGGAGAAATAACATAGAGGTACTCAGTGTAGCCTATAGCTCAGCCTCCCTTAACTTGGGGTCCATGTAAGCATCTATAAATCCCCCCAAATTACAAGCTTTTCCCAAAGAAAGGATGTAGTGCCTTCATCAGATTCTCCTCAAAAGGGACAAGAATAAAAGCTACCACTGAAGACTGGCTCAGAGGGAATATAACCATTCATTCATTGTATCATCAAAATCAGAACATAATACCAGCAATGGCTACCAACTGAGAGTTTAATGTGCCAGGCATTTTATGTTTATTATCTCTGACCCTTACAAAAACTCTGAAATGTAAGTATTATCACCTCTATTTTACAGATATGGGAACACAGCCTTAGAATGAAGTTACTTGCCCAAGGTCACACATTATTGTGTAGATATTCGTGAATACTAAAAATTCAACATGAGACCTGCTACAGCAAAGCCTGCACTTCTGCAGTGAGACCATGAGGCCTTCAGCAATATTAAGTTGCCTAACCTCTGCCTCAGAACAAGCTAAGCTTGAAATACCAGGGCTGAACAGGAAATGAAAGAGTGAAGTCTCAAGCCCGGGCAATTTAAAAAAAAAAACAATTCCCTTCTAACCAATGACAACTGCAAAAGGGAAGTGCTGCCTTTAAGAGGCACTTTGCCCTCAAAAGAGGTGTGGCCTCCAAGAGGTGTGGCTGTTAGGTTTTCTCTAGTGGGAGTTACTATCAAACCACAAGCCAACTGTCTATCATTACACTGCACTTTGAGAGGACACCAATGATTGGTCGACTAAGAGAGCAACATTTGAATTTTAAGAAGACCAAAACAACCTAAGGTTTTTACTTCAGTGAGAAAGATAAAGCTTTGTCAGAGAAAACCCTGAGTCGGCGTCAGAGATTAGGCATGGAAAACCCTGTTAGGTAAAACCTTGACTTCCCTAACGTGTTAAGTTGCTATTAAATTCTTCAAGAAATTAGCCCTCTCATTTGAAAAGATATGTAAAAACTATGTGAAAATGCTTTGTAAACTGCAAAGGAAATGGCTGGCAAATAGTTTTAAAAAATCCCCAGACTCTAAACATAAAGCAAACTTTACCTGCCTGCAAAGGCTACCAGGAGGTGGTAAGAGTTAGAAGCAGCCACCGTTTTGGCCCCTACTTTCCTACTCATCACTAGGTCACATGTAGAATTGTTTTCTGTCTCTCATTTTCCCTCTGCTATTCCACTGGACCACTAAGTACACTGCATCATCTGTGCTTTATTTTGGAGAAGACATACATAATAGAACCTGTAAAAGAAAAGAATGGCTCAGATGACTTTTTGTATAGAAAAGAAACCATCAAAAAAAAAAAAAAAAAGAAACCATCGACTCAACTTAAAAGATTGAAAAATTACATCCACTTATTTACTACAATTCATTCTGAGTCTGAGATGCATCCTCAGCTGAATGAGATAGAAAGAAAAATGAAAAAAAAATCATTTATTTCAGGCAATGCAAGTTCTTCTAATACAGCAAGCTTTAAAATTTTGGAGACCTTGAAATATTGAAAGAAACTCCTATAATTCAGTCATCTTTTCCTCAGTAACAGCTTCTATTATAGAAAGTTTCATTTAATAGATAAGGCTGAAAAATATTGCTTCAAATTTTATATGCTGTATTTTATATCTATGAAGTAAAGCATTACAGAACTACTCACAGAGCCACCAAAGCAGCAATGTAGAATTTCCAGGGTTGTTTTTGTTGAAACGCACTTTATTTAAAAAAAAAAAAAAGAGTCATGAACAATAAATTACAATCATTTCCCCCTTTTATAAATTCTTCATAAAATATATTTGACAATTTTAAAAGAAAATTTCAAAAGTTGCTTTTGTTTTTGAAGTGCTGATGACTTATTTTTTGACCATTTTGTCATGCTGGTGAATTATTTGTAGCTGCTACAATAGTTTGATTGATAAACATTTTACAGTTAAAAACAACAACAACAACAACAAAGAGGAAAAAACAGACCAGCAGAAAGAACTATTCAGTGTGCTATTTATCTGACACGTAACACTTACTTCATCATAATGACAAAGTATCCCTTAGCACCAAAAAACTACAGGAACCCCATCCTTCTAAGTGACGACTAGTGCAAAATAACATTCTAGGAACTAACTGTACAATCCCATTATTTTAACTGGCCACAGCTGCCTATAAGCTTATTTGAAATATTTGGTCTTTTTTCAATTAAGACAAATTTCATAAAACACTATAAACCATGGCAAGAGACTCTATGAGGAACAGTTGTTTATTGAGTACCTATTATGGGCAAGGCACTGTGCACAAACTCTTGCTTTCATTTTTCCTCTAAGCAATATCCAGGAGTTTCCAAGTATCACTTGGTTTCTTACTCCTTGCTGGAAAAGCCCATGGCTACATGCCGTTTTAAAATTGTCATTTTATCAACTGATCTTTAGTGCTGAGCACACAGTAGGTACTTAATAAATACCTCCTGACTTAAAGAATGAAGACAAAGAATTTACTATCATTTTTCTTGGTATCATAGGCTATTTAGAATACAGGGACTTAAGAAAATTTCAGAAGAAACTTCCTGATCACCTCACATCCTTACCGCCAATGAAAGGAATAATTCCACTTCACAGGTAAATTAAAATAGTTTTCAAAATAAATTATAATTGTTAACTATTTTAAATGAGGTGGGGCCAAAAGCTATCTACTTAGGAAACCATGACATGTAGCTATTTGAAGAGCAAATGAAGCATTGGCATACCATCACCTAAGTCATCATGAATCTCTGCTGAAGTGCCATGTTATTGATAAGACATTGTAATGCTTTTTTAACTTTCAGCAACTCAATCTACTTGGCCAGATCTGTGTTCTACTAATTTGGTGATCCAGAGGGTCAATTATCATGAAGTTCCAGTGTATTTCCACCTCCAATTTTGAAAATAATTCTTATAATTATTAGCTTGGAAGTAATGTTAAAAGCACATCTCTTTCTTCATTTAAGAGGTTTTAAGTAAAACCTTTCAGCCTAAATTTTGAACTTCACACCAAGTAATGCATAGTTCAGAAATTTTATGTACTCCACTTTTTGTGCTTTTCCACTCTTTATAGTCCCCTGAACACATTTTAAATAAGGAAAAAATTATGGTAGGAATATTCCAAAAGTTGTGGAAGTTCAAAAAAACTGAGGAGACTATGTGAACTATCAATGATTTCAATATTCTAATACCTTTAAACTTTTTTTACTTTTGACTAAATATTCTAGTGCTTTATAAAGATTAACCTATATACAAATGGTCTCAAAGTATTAACAACCTTAAAGGCTAATGATCTGTTTTAGGAAAACTTTCTTCCTTTAAATTTGAACTATCTGCATTTACGGGAAAAAAAAAAAACTGGAGACAACCATATGGGGTTAAAAATCAAACTGAACTCAAGAAGAATAATGGTCTATTGGTTCTTCACATAGACCATACCAAATGATTGTATAAAACTGATAACCTCTCTATTTGAAAGACATAACTGATGCCACAGTATTTTACCCATTTGCCAAACTGTATAGGTATCAACTCCCACCTTAGAAAAAGGTGGTTAACACTGAATACAACCGTATCACTACCATTACTGTGTCAAATTAGACAAGAGGAAACAGCATTAGTGCCAAAATGAAAGGAATTCCAGTGATTAAACATGAGACCATATTGGAGCAGGCAATGAAAGGATAGAACTCATTTGGTTTCTTCAGCTTTATGCTGAGGCTTAGACAAAGTCTTGAAAATAAAAAGTTAATATATATCGATTACTATAGTTTATATACAGCAAAGTTTTCAGAAACAGAAGAATCCTGTGTTCAGACTTATATTAGATTGCAGATGCTCAAGTGCAGTCATGTTCCAATGCAGTGGTTTAATTGGTTAATTGAAAGCTTGGTTACCTAAAACCTGTACCACATTGATTGCATGGCTAATCCAACTCCTGCAGCTATAGGGCACTGGAGAGCTCAAACAAACTTCAGCAGCTTTGGATCACTTACTTTCACTTACGTTTAGCCAGATAATTTTGGACTCTCCAAAATGATGTCTTAAAAAAAGCTGTATAACATTATAAAAATAAAAACTTATTAGAGGGAGGGACAGGGTAGGAAGAGGGAAGGTTCTTTTATTTTTCATTACTGATTTCACCAGCAAATCTCAAAAATCCAAACCTACATCAAATAATTTAAACAGAAGTGGCATTTTTTTTTCATATGGAATGCAAAATGCACACATTCACATACTTACATATACATAAATATATACACATACGTTTCCTTTACAAAGCTTCAAAGGTTGCATTACCAGCATGCAAACCTTTTTTCCCATGGAAATTCCTAATACTGACAAGGAATGTCTAAAATACTTAGAGACATATTTCCAGAAAACTGGACACTTCTTTTCTTGGCTCTTATAGAGAATTTTCCTGCCAAACTTTTACCAATGATCATTTAAAAAAATTTACATCCACATTGGTAATACACTTTTAAAACATATTAATAGAATGGCCAGCCTGGACTTAAGAAAAATGAGGAAAAAAAAAAATCCCACAACAAAATCTAAACCCTTAAAAGGTGGAGTTTAGCTTTTTATATTCTTTTTTCAGCCACATTATGTTGCATCACTGTTAAAACAGAAGCAGCATATCATCCAAGATATTTGCAAATAATATATGTGTCACGTTTCCCAGCTGCTATCTTTAAATGCAATTTGTACTAATCTGAGTTCTAGTTCAAAAGCATCTGGACGATCCTGAGGGTTTGCAGCCAGCATTTCCTTAATCAGTTGTTTCATTCGCCCATTCATAGACTTTTTCTTCACAGGAATGAGAAGTTCCATTTTGGGATTTTCCAGAAGTGCCTCCCCAACAGGCACAATCTCAGTTCCTTGTTTTACATAACTCCCCAAGAGTTCCTTCTTTGTCTCTGTATCTATGAAGGTGATCCTTTCCAACATTGCCCAGATGATAATCCCCAGAGCAAAGATGTCAGCTTTTGCTGTATAATGTCCCTCCCACACTTCAGGAGCCATGTAGAAATCTGTTCCACAAGCTGTAGAAAGGAAACACTTGTTTACACTGACAGGTTCTTCTGGATTCTGCCCAGATGCTGAACAAACTTTACTTAGACCAAAATCAGCCACTTTGAGTGTAGGTTCCAAGTCACTGGTATCCAACCTGCTTTGAGAAATCAGGATGTTATCAGGCTTCAGATCTCGATGGATGATCTGGTTTTTATGCAAGAAAGCCAGGGCACTGCTCAGCTGAAGCATGAAGCTGGTGTTAGTTTTACGATTGGGTTTCCTGGACAACAGATACTCATTCATATCTCCTCCATCACAAAAATCCATCACAAACCACAAGTAATAGGCGCTTCTGGGATCAAAGGCAATTTCTCCTTTTAGTGAAGTCTCTACAAGCTATAAGAAAGAAAAACACAGATTATAATCATCTGCAAGGTTTATATAATTCAGCTATAGAGAAAGAGTCACTGGTTGAGTTAGTCTCTAATTTTAATTGGAAATTCCATGAATATTTTATTTGTTTAGTGCTTTCATATGTGCATTTTATTTTAAACTTTAGTACTTCAAACTGTCACTTTGTCCCTAACAAAAATACACCAAATTTCTAAGTCAAGAGGTAAAAACTTCATTAAAAATAGTTATATTTTGAGAAGTGTCCAACTGCTTGTACATTTTCTGCATGTGTCAATGGAGCTGAATTCTAACTGGCTAGCTAATAGCTTCCTGAAAAGATCCAAGTTTCAGCACCTAGATCTGGTAGATTGCCAGCTGGGGTATAAACATCAGTTAGGACATTCTACTCCATAAAACTGCCTGAAATCTACTTCTCGCTTACTGCACTTACACTATCAACATAATCTGTGAAACTAAGAGAAAATTATGAAGGAACAACCAGTTGTTACAGAAATAAAGTGCTCCTGTAGTCACTGATAAAACTAAAGACTGACGACATTATTGCAAGAACTTCTATAAGCAGAATGCAAATATGGAGGCTATCTCTATCAATAGATGGCTTCTAAAAACCAAATTATAAAAATCACATATGCATTTTGATATAAAAACTCAAAACTGAGCTTGTATATTTGATACAAGCTGAAAATCTAGAATAAAGCACTATTTCACTTATATCATTATCTAATTATAACTCTCCTACCACCTGAAATTCAAGAATCTTAATTACTTCACTGAGCATGAACTATCATTTTAAATTACAGTGCTTTGAAAGCATTTGTCCTATGGTGTCCTTTTCAGGCTCACAGGCTGAACAGAAACTCAGTAGGGAAGATGAAGAGTTGTTGAGGAGTGAGTGATCTGCTATAAATCTACTAGTATCTCCTTTTGTCTTTTCGGTGAGCAGAGGCAAAGGCCGCCTCTCCATGCTGTCTCCCCCATGGCAGCCATGATTGCAATGGTCTGCAGAAGTCTTCCTTGCATACATTTTCTTTGTTGCATGTGTTTGCCACTGAGACAGAAAATGAAAGAACAGAAAGGTCCAGATCACACAATTATTTACCAGGTGCACTGTTACTAAATATGCTCAGATTAAAGATGAGCATCATCACTCTTCCGTCATGTCCTCTTTTCATTCTCAAAAGCAAAATTCCTAAATAGCTTTGAGCAATGCAGAGTTCCAGCATTCAAATAATGGTTTAGAGTAAAGCCAGATAGTAGATATTTTAGGCTTGACAAGCCACATAAGGTCTCTGTTCCATATTCTTCTTCTTTAAAAAAAAAGAGTCTTAAAAAAATGTAAAACCTATTTTTAGTATCCAGGCCATACAAAAACAGGCTGAGGGCTATAGTTTGAGGGCCCCTGGTTGGGAGCTACAGAAATACAGAGCCCAATCTGCTTACTGTCATGTGCAGAAGATGTCAGCCATTGGCTGTCTTGCCTAAAGTCCTTTAACAGCTTCTCTGTTCTCTTAGGCTAGAGTCTAAGCTCTTTAACATGGGCTGTGCACTCTCACCCTGCTGATTTTTCTAGTCTCACCTAAAATAACTCTCCTTGTACACTGCAGTCTTATTATCTTCTTTCAGTTCTTAGAATGCTTCATGCCTTTTGCTTCTAGACATTTGTATGTACAGTTTTCTCACTCACTCCCCTGGCTAATTCCTCTTTACCTTGCAAGTTTCGGTTGAAGCAGTTCATAATTCCTGGACCCCAGGATTACGTCAGTTTGCCTACTATATGCACCTATATCATCCCGTACTTTTCATTCATGACACTCATGGTAAGTATACATATTGGCCATAAAGTTTCTATGCATAAGATGTGTCCTCTGTTAACTATTTGTTTTACATTTCTTCTGGGTAAGGTTTTTAGCTAACAGGAACTAACTGATTCCAATTGAGAACAAGAAAGATATCTAGAAAAACATGGAGGAAAAAAAATGTAGAGAATAGTGAAGACCATATGTAGAGACTCTATCGTCATACTATAGATTTGTTTGGTTTTACCACGTGTAAATATTGGTTGTCTTCACTAGTATAAATTTAGAGAGGGCACTTGCTAATGTGTTGGTGAATGTCTGGTTAACTAAATAAATCTGTAGAAAATATAATTTTATTAGAGTTGCTTACAACTGAGTTCTTCCTACATGCCAAGTACTGTGTCTGCATCACCTCTTATTTTGACAAGTCCCATGGAAGGTAGAAATTATTATTCCTTACGTTTGAAGATGCAGATGCTGGGGAAAGATGGGTTATTTATCCAAGGTCATACAGCTAGCAAAAAATGCCATAAGTCAAACACAGGTCTATCAGGCTTTAAAAAGATGAAATAGATTACTAAACAACAAGGTACTTTAGATTAAAAAAAAAAAATCACTGAATCAAGGCTTTACATCTTAAAGCCTTGAAAGATTAGCTAGCTAATACCTAATTATTATAACAGTTGCTCCATCTGGACTCAAGGATACCAACAGCACTAAGCCAGATGTTTAAATATCCTTGCATTTATAGTTCAGTTATGCATTTTAGTCTCCAAAATTCAATGCAAAGTCCAGCAAGGTTCTAGTTACTTTTATGTGGAATGCAGTAAGAATGTTTCCGATTTTTTTATCATTGTAACTTAGCTAATAAGCACTTTTAGAAGAATACAAAGTAAAACAAACAAAGACTAAATAGTTAGGTTTATATTCCCTATCTTAAGAGAGAAATTAGGTTCTCAAGGCTGATATTTTTTCACCATACAATGAAACTTTAGTTTTTTAATTACATAGAATAATGTGTTTGTTTTATTGTTCCTAGAATAAAAGCTTTTGCTGTTTTAAAACAGACTTTTGTACCCTGATGGTAAATTCTGAATTTAGACACAATCGTGGAAAGCTGTTCATGTTCCAAGAATGACTGGACTTAAGAAATTTTGCTCTGGCCTTTAACTAGCTATGTCTGAAGTATATTTTTCCTTCAAGTATAGACCTACTAGAGATTTTGACCTATGGCAGAAATCAACCTTAAAAAAAAGAACCAGACTTTCTGTTTTCCTATATTACTGCTTTCCCCAAGTCTACAGAAGAGTAATCTGGAGGCAAAAGGGTAATCTAGAGGTTATAGAGCACAAGTTTTAGCTGCCAGATAGTCCTACATTTAGCTCCCAATTCTGCCACTTGCTATGTGATTCTGGATCAATTCATTATCTATTCTAAGCCTCAGTTTCTTGATTTGTAATGATGATAATAACAGTACATTTCTCATAGGACTGTTCTGAGCAGAGTATGGAATGAGTAGGAAGCCAAATGTTAAGTCATTAGTAACATTCAGGTGCTAAGGCACATACTCCATGAAAATTCAATGGAACTGCATGGTTAGGATCTTAAACAACCTTCTAAAACACGAACATGAGTTCACGTCAGTGATAAAGAAAAGCCCAGTTACCTATGGGTACTACTACTGGTTGTAGATTTTTCCCTTGTCTTCTGTCTTCAGTTCCAAAAAAATTGATTTCAAATAAGTGAACTAATTAGACTCTAGTCTCAATCACCTCTCTAGTTCCTATGCTGTCCCATTCCTATGCAGATTGGCAAGTATCATGGCATAACAGGTGGCTTATGTTATTTTTAGGTATTTGCATCACAGGTTTAAATAAAACCTTGTTTTAGAGGAAACGTCTACTCAGTTCTTGGCAGACTCCTATCTATTCCAAACGATATAAACACCTGCACTTAAAAGTAGAAGTTCATCTGACTCTTTCATTCCTCTTGCAGCTGACCAGTGCTACATTCAAATCATTTCTATTTCCCATTCAACCACACATACCTGTAAATAAAGGGAAGAATTAGAGCCGTGGGACATCTTTTGCACCATCCCATCTTTTTGTAGGATGCATTCCTCCAAGTGAATCACATTTGGATGTTGGCTCTTGATACTGCTTAGTGCCCAGAACTCACGCAGGGCTAGTTCAACGTTTTCAGGTGCATGGCATCGAATTTTCTTCACTGCCACCCGTGCAGAGGTCTTTCTGATGACTGCTTCATATACAACACCGTAACTACCTCGGCCTACCTCCCGTATTAGATCGTACTTTGGCTGGCTACTCACCATCTTCAAGGTCAAGGTTTCTGGAAAAATGAACAAAGTGCTCTGTTGAAATTAAGTATACCTACTGGCTTGAATTTCTTCTTATGCACGATTTAGTAGTTATCATCTATCTCACTGTCTGCAGTGCTTGAACAATATTTGCTATACAGTGGGCAAATGTAAATATTTTAATAATAGTAACACTACTATTTAATAATAGTAACAGTAATGTGGTACTTACCATGTATCAGAAACTGCCCCAAGCACTTTATATATTAAGCTCATTTAATCCTCACAACAATATTATGAGGTAGATACTGAGCATAATAGCTCATTTTGTAGATGAAAAAAACTAAAGCACAGAGTTTAAGCAACATGCCCAAGGTCAAACAGCTAGTAACTGGCGAACCTAGGATTTGAAACCAGGCCATCTTGCTCTGACAACCTCTTACATGAACTGCTTTAAAACACCACTGCTAAACATAAACCAAAAAGTTCATATTCTTATTTACTGATCATGAAAAAACAATCAAAACTCCTGCTTCCCCTGAAAACTGATACATATAAAACTGATACATTTCCTTAAAATGGCAAAACTCACAGTTAGAAACACAAACACCTGGCTTAGGTTTAGATACTGAGACTGTACAGAAGTAAAAATGAGCAGTTATTTTTCTTTTTTGAAAGTAAATGATCAAACTATACATATTCCTATTTTAATTTTATTTCCTTATTTCTTGCAAAATAGTTTGTGGAGAAAAATGTTCCTTTACAGATAAACTAAGCTACTTAGAATATGGTTATTGTTCTTGTTTTAAACAATAGCTATTTAGATCTAGGTCATTTTTGCCAATGAAATCTATCCTGCATATTAAGAGAACTCTCTGAGAGAGTTCTTTGGAATCCAACTTGATAAATCATTTAAAGGCAAGGGCAAAGAAAGGCCTTGCGTGGAAACACGTGTTGAATTAAGAGTTTGAAGAGTGCCTCCTCATTCTCCGAAGACCGTCAAAATTCTAATGAGCTTCAGGAACCAATTCTCATTTGTAGAATGCCAGCATGGACAAGAAAAGTTACCTGAGATTGTACAATTTTTATAGTGTACGGTTTAGGGGAACACAAAGCGACCGACAAATAGAGCCTGTCAAGTTGGGACCAGTCATTTTAAGTCGATAGAACAGATTTAATAAAGAAAATGAAAGTTTCTGAGATTACTTTTAGTCCCACTTCCTCTAACGGGACACCGCTCTTCAAATTCCTACAGTATTTCCGAGCGTCGGATTTCCTGCCACAGAATTCTCTGCCCCAGCTACACAGTGGACATTCGTTCCTGTCCTCCGTGGATCGCCAATTCCTATCCATCTCAAAGTGGCTCGTGCCTTGAAAGCTGCCCCATACCCGCCTGAATAGCTGGGAAGGAGGGTGTTTGTGAAGTCTTTGAGATCCTGGGTCAAAACACAGCGCGGTGATGCAGACCGTGCGAACCTCGGGGCCTTGGGACGGCATCCCCCCGGGCCCTCGCGCCTCCACCCGGCGCTCGGACACCGGCCGGCCCCGCTGTACACCTGCTGGCGCCCGGGAAGGGCCAGTCCTGGGCAGAGGTGTAGCCCGACGCGGCGGCTCAGGGCCCCGCTCATTGGCCAAGTATCAGGCCCTCCCCCTCTTCGGCGGCTTCCAGAGAAAACCCGGAGGGGATTCTCTCAGGGCCCTTCGCCCGGACGAGCCAGTCCTGCAGTTGTCCCGACTCCTCCGGGGCGGCGGCTGAGGCCCGGGGCCTGGGGAGGAGGCCACGGGGCAGAGGAGGAGGCCGCGGCTGGGGCCGGTGGCCTGAGGGGTGCGGGCCGGAGGCCTGAGGCGCGCGGGGCCTTCCCCGGGACGACTCCGCTGACAGCTCAGTGACAGGCCGCCTGGGGCAGGAGGCACGTGCAGGGCCCTCGGCTCTGCAGCAGGGGCTCTCTGCCGAGCCGAGGGGCCAGATTTACCTCAGGGTAGCCGCCGCCGCTTCTCTCTCTCACGGGCTCTGCAGGCCGCCATTATCGGGGAGCTCGCGCCTCCGCCGCCGCGGCCTCCAGTCAGAGGCCGGCGCGCGCCCCCGTGGTGCGCGCGGACACACCCCCTTACGCCTTGCGGCCCCGCCCCCCTCCGGCTTTCCGTAGCGCGACCCGGGACGCCGAGCGCTGGTCCCGCGGGGCGCGCGCCTGGCGCTCCGCTGGCTTCCCGACTCCCTTGGCTTTCAGGAGCAGGGGGGAGTCGCGGAAGGGGGTTGCGCGCTCTGGAACGCACCACTCGTGCCCCCTCCCCGCGGGGGTGACCGGGAGCGGCGAGGCCACTCCACGCCCGGGGCTCGGTCGCCCTCCAGCCGCAGCGGGCGCCCGCGGCGGGAGTGGTTCCTCAGCCTCAGGTCCGGGCTGAGGGAAGTGCGCGCTCCTGGAGCGCCTCCCCTCCCCCGCTCCGCCCCCATTTCTGACTTTACCGAGCTGTGGGAAGGTGTGCGGGGTAGCTGGGGCGGAGGGCCTGGGGCATCTTCTTACGCGCCGGGCTGGGATGCCTGCGGGACGCGGGCCTCTTCCGGGGCCCCGCGGCGAAGCACGGCCCGAGGTGGGAGGCCTGGCGTCTGCCCCTCCGGCAGGGAGGCTGCACCTTTTGTCAGAGTCACTGAGCCATATTTGCGCGCTGTGTAGTTGCCGAGGCGGCGGCAGCGCGGGGCTGGGTGCGATCATCTGGGAAGACGCGGTCCCCTGCCCCGCCGGCGCGGTGGTATCTCCCTTAAAGAACCCGGAGCCTCATTGTTCCGGGGCTCTGCAGCCGGGAGACGGGGGCGACCTGCCCCCGACGTGGAGGAAAGGGCCGCGGCCTCCGCGCACGCCCTGCCTGGCGGCGGCACCCGCGGACTGCACGTGGAGAGTTGGGACACCCCCCGACGCCTCCACCACCACCTTGCGCAGCTAGCGGCAGAAGTATGGGCCGGCCTGGACCGAGATTAACAGCGAGGATGGCCGTGCTAGGGGCCCGACGGTCAGCCTGAGTCACTGGGGCCCCGGACTGCCGTTGGCCAGATCCAGGCCCGCGTTCATCAGGCAGCCAACTCTGGACTGTCAGTTGCTCAAAGACCCGGACCGATCGGTCATTCAGTTAGTTTCACAGATCAGTAAGCAACCGCCAGAATCGTCCATTCCTTCTTCGCGGATTTAATCCGCACCTAGTGTTTGTCAATAAAGTGGTTGTTCCTCCTCCCAGTGCTGTATAAGGCATGATGCGCAAAGAAGCCCTGTTAACTGCTCTCAAGGGTCAACCAGTTACCCATTTTATTTTCTGTCCTCCATTTATGGGCCTCCCGAATGTCTGGGATTGGGTTAAGTCTTTAAATGATCTCTCCTAATCCTAAAGAAACTCCACAAGGGCAGGGCTTATTACTAATCCTATTTTTACAGATAAGGACGCAGACCTTTGCATTTGATGGAAAGGTGTTTTTTTTTTTTTTTTGGAGGGATCACTTGCCTTGAATACCCACTCCCCTGGTGTAAATTCTCCTACTTATCCCGACCGAAAATAAAAAACAAAACCGAAACCTTGCTCTGTAATCTGTTCGATTTTTGCCCTGGAGGTCATTTACCAGTCTTCGGCTGTCTACTAGGACTACTGATATATCCTAAGGTTTGGTTTCTGCCCTTGAGAGGGAAAGTTGAGGGGTCACTGTAGATAGCTGACTACCTGTGTGGGTAAATACAGAATCAGGAATGGTATCTCTGGCCAAGGAAACTTTACTTTTTGTTTATCTTAGTCACTAATACAAGAATCCCTCCTCTCAAGGTGGTTGCAGAACTTGAAATCCACTCCCATAATTCAAAAGTTATGAAACTGACTCTAAAGCCTGTGAGGTGGACGTTTTAGTAATTTGAGGTGTCCTCTTTAGGAAAAAGATTACAGAATGGGCCTGTGAATACAGTGCTGGGGCCTTGGAAAGTATCTCTGTACGTGAGGGACTCTGAAGCCTGAGCTTCAGAATAAAGATTACATTATGTGCTGTGCTAAGTCGCTTCAGTCGTGTCCGACTCTGAGCACAATGGACTGTAGCACTGCAGGCTCCTCTGTCCATGGGGTTCTGCAGGCAAGAATACTGAAGTGAATTGCCTTGCCCTCCTCCAGCGGATCTTCCCACATTGGCAGGTGGGTTCTTTACCGCCAGCGCCACCTGGGAAGCACTGAAAATTGCCATATGTCACTATATTTGCCCATAAGCCTTCTACGAGACTTAGAGTTTCTGGGGACGGGAACCTTGTCTGTGATTTATCTATCCACTGTGATTTATTTATCCACTGTCTGATATCACACCAAAACACTCCTGTGGATAGATAGCATTGTCATACATTGCTTGTGGGAAGGCAAAATGATGTAACTCTGATTAAGGACATTTGGCAATCTATAGCCGCGTTACCTATGTATTTACTCTTTCACCCAGTAAACGTATGTCAAGGCTAAACTTTAAGGAGTCTATTCTAGTGATATATTGGCAAAATACAAAAAGCTCTATGCACAAGGCTATTCATTATGGCATTTAAAAAAAAACTGACATTATTTTCAATGGCAAAAGATTGGACACTGCTCATGTGTCAACTAGCTGAATAAATTACCATACAAACACAGGATGAAGTGCTACGCAGCTGTAAAAAGATATGTGGATAAGTTCTTATAAATAAACAGAAACTAATATGTAGTAATGTCCATGTATATAAGGGGAATAAGCAAGGCGCATGATGGTGTTTGTAGAAGTGCCACCTTCTGTGTAAGTAGTGGGATGATATACATTAATTGCTTATATTTAAAGTTAAACAATGGAAGAATAAACTCAGTCTTCTAAAAATTATTTGCTATGTGGGATGGAGTGGATAGGGATGGGAATGAGACTTCTGTGAATGTACTTTATATAGTTGGAAACTATGTTACAAACATAAATGTTGCATCTTTACATAAAAAACGGTTCAGTAGGAAGAATGAAACAGTCCATAAAAATTAAAAAACAAATGGAAACAAATGAAGTGATATAACTACAGGAGAAAATACTTTCAAGTAGCTTACAAGTATTTTGATTATACCTCCCTAATAGGATACAATCTAAGGACAAAGTAGAACTGCATAGAAATATTAAATATTAAATTGCATTTGTTAGTCTTATTGTTAGTAATGATGCTAATCTTTCTATTTTGAAGCTATGGTAGGTGCATTTTTCAATAAAGTAATTATGTCAGTGGCATTAGGAATCAAGATTTTCAACAAATGAGAAGAAGAATTACAAGTATTAAAGAAGCCTAGGATAATTTTAGATCTGGGTTAGTCAACAGAATGAATGAAATATATATGTTTTCCCCCTTAAAAATGTATTCTCTAGCCCTTTCTGCTGAAAAGACCAAGAAGCAATGAACAACTCAGTAGTAATGAACACCCTTAGGTCGCAGGTTTGGTGTCTAAACACCATTTTCCAGTTTAAAAAATAATTAAAAATTAAAGTTGAGGTTCTTTTGATAAATGTCTGATTCCAAATCTGGAGCAGGAAAGATGATGTTGGGTCATCTTGTGCCTAAAGGACAGGAAGCTATCAAAGACTATTACAGTCTTGTAAAAATGACTGAGATACCAGTACAAAGGGGACCCACTGGCCAAAGATGGAATAATTTGAGCATTAAAAGAAAAATAATGACTTCAGTAGAGCACAACACAAAATATATAAAAATCTATTAATGTAAGGAAAACAACATTTGTTATCAGTGGAGTTCATTACTCTGACCATTAATGGATAAAGGGAAATAAAAATTTTTCTGTTCTTTTCTTGATGAGTTATACTGCAGGTAACCAAATAGTAGATAAGAAAAAGTTATTTTTATAAAAGGATTCCAATGAATAAATGCAGAAGAAATGATAGGATTAGAAAAATGCAGTTTTGCAAAACCTAATGAGATAATGAGTCTAGGAAGCAATCATGAAGTGATGCTGAAACAACTGGATGAAAGATTGTTGAGAACACTTGCAATTGAGTGAGACTTTAGGCTAACACATGGGCCTCCCTGGTGGCTCAGTGGGTAAAGTGTCTGCCTCCAATGCGGGAGACCCGGGTTCGATTCCTGGGTTGGGAAGATCCCCTGGAGAAAGAAATGGCACCCCACTCCAGTACTCTTGCCTGGAAAATCCCATGGACTGAGAAGCCTGGTGGGCTATAGTCCGTGAGGTCGCAAAGAGTTGGACACGACTAAGCGACTTCACTTCACTTCACTAAGGCTAACACTGCCTGAATCCACTGACCAACCTTAAGATCATTAAGAGGGGCACACAGTGCTTTCCATAGAATATTCTTGCCTGAAGAAGAAAAAAAGCCTAAGCCAACCAACATCTAGTTACCACTTTATCAGAAATATGGGACTTAGACAAACGCCACAGTCAGCCAAACTCAAAATGTGGAACATTCTAAAAGGCTATTATTACCACAGACACTATGTCATTATAATACCTAACAAAAAAGAACCCCAGCGGGGTTTGATCCCTGGGCCGGGAAGATTCCCTGGAGAAGGAAATTGCAACCCACTCTGGTATTCTGGCAACCCACTCCAGTGTCTTGCCTGGAGAATTCCAGGGATGGGGGAGCCTGGTGGGCTGCCATCTATGGGGTCGCAGAGAGTCGGACACGACTGAAGCGACTTAGCAGCAGCAGCAACCAGTATTCTTGCCTAGAGAATCCCATGGACTGAGAAGCCTGTTACTCAACAGTCCACGGGGTTGCAGAGAGTCGGACACAACTGAGCGATTTCACTTTTCACTTTCTTTCTATTCATACAAAACAAGTGATCTGGTTTCTGCAATAAATTTATTGCATGAAAATTAAAAAGGAAGGTAGAATGGTAAATTATAAAACTCAAGACACTTACCAAATGTAAAAACCTTATTTAGATCCTCATTAATAGTTCAAGCGGATTATTAACTGTCAAAAGACATCTTTGGTACAATCAGGGAAATTTGAATATTAACTAATAGATCAAGAAATTATTGTTCTTTTTTGTTAGGTGTGATAATGACATAGTATCTGTGGTAATAAAAGCCTTTTTCAATTAGAAATGTATACTGATTATTCTGGATAAAATGAAATGAGATTTGGGATATGTTTTAAAATACTTTGCAAGCAGCATAGCAAACAAAAAGAGGAAGAAAGACTGGCTGAAATATTTATAGTTGTTGAAACCTGGGTACATGGGGTTCATTATGCTATTCTTACTTTTTGTGTCTGAATTTTCCCATGATAAAAAGACAACCATGCTCAAAAAATGAAATGTCTTCCACAGGTGGGAACTTGGATGTAGCGTTCCTGCCCCCTGCTGGCAGGTTCTATTGGTGCAGCTGCTTGCCCCTGTCTTACGGCAAGTCTGAATTCCCAGACCCGTCTACAGTCATGTCATTTATAAATCTCACAAGAACTCTACAAAGTGGACAGTATTAGTATACTATTTACTGCTGAGGAAACTGAGACTCAGTGGGACTAATAAGCCAAGGATCCAAAGTCCTATAGAAAATTGCTGTTGTTTCTAGACCTTACTTTTCCTATCTCAAGGGGATCAGTGACATTTTAGGAATCAGTGAACTAAAATGGACCAGAATGGGCAAATTTAATTCAGATGACCATTATATCTACTACTGTGGGCAAGAATCCCTTAGAAGAAATGAAGTAGCCTTCATAGTCAACAAAAGAGTCTGAAATGCAGTGCTTGAGTGCAATCTCAAAAACAACAGAATGATCTCTGTTTGTTTCCAAGGCAAACCATTCAATATCACAGTAATCCAAGCCTATGTCCCAACCACTAATGCTGAAGAAGATGAAGTTGAACGGTTCTATGAAGACCTATGAAGATTCTATGAAGACCTATGAAGATTCTATGAAGACCTTCTAGAACTAACACCGAAAAAGATGTCCTTTTCATCATAGGGGACTGGAATACAAAAGTAGGTAGTCAAGAGATACCTGGAGTAATATGCAAACTTGGCCTTGGAGTACAAAATGAAGCTAGTTAAAGGTTAACAGAGTTTTACTGAAAGAACACACTGCTCATAGAAAATACCCTCTTCCAACAACACAAGAGACAACTCTACACATGGACATCACCAGATGGTCAATACTGAAATCAGATTGATTATATTCTTTGTAGCTAAAGATGCAGAACCTCTATACAGTCAGCAAAAACAAAACCAGGAGCTGACTGTGGCTCAGATCATGAATTCATTATTGCAAAATTCAGACTTAAATTGAAGAAAGTAGGGAAAACCACTAGACCATTCAAGTATGACCTAAATCAAATCCCTTATGACTATACAGTGGAAGTGACAAATCGATTCAAGGGATTAGATCTGATAGAGTGCCTGAAGAACTATGGATAGAGGTTCGTGACAATGTACAGGAGGCTGTGATCAAAATCATGCCTAAGAAAAAGAAATGCAAAAAGGCAAAATGGTTGTCCGAGGAGGCCTTCCAAATAACTGAGAAAAGGAGACGCAAAGGGCTAAGGAGAAAAGGAAAGATATATCCATCTGAATGTAGAGTTCCAAAGAATAGCAAGAAGAGATAAGAAAGTCTTCCTAGATGATCAATCAAAGAAATAAAGGAAAACAATAGAATGGGAAAGACTAGAGATCTCTTCAAGGAAATTAGAGATACCAAGGGAACATTTCATGCAAAGATGGGCACAATGAAAGAAACGGTACGGACCTAACAGAAGCAGAAGATATTAAGCAGAGGTGGCAAGAATACACAGAACCATACAAAAAAGATCTTCATGACCCAGAACATCATGATGGTGTGATCACTCACCTAGAGCCACACATCTTGGAGTGCAAGGTCAAATGGGCCTTAGGAAGCATCACTATGAACAAAGCTAGTAGAGGTGATGGAATTCCAGCTGAGCTGTTTCAAATACTAAATGATGATGCTGTTCAAGTGCTGCACTCAATATGCCAGCAAATTTGGAAAACTCAGCAGTGGCTGCAGGACTGGGAAAGTTCAGTTTTCATTCCAATCCCAAAGAAAGGCAATGCCAAAGAATGCTCAACCGCACAGTTGCTAGCAAAGTAATGCTCAAAATTCTCCAAGCGAGGCTTCAACAGTACGTGAACTGAGAACTTCCAGATGTTCAAGCTGAATTTAGAAAAGGCAGAGAAACCAGGAATCAAATTGCCAACATCATCGAAAAAGCAAGAGAATTCTAGAAAACCATCTACTTCTGCTTTACTGACTACACAGTAGTCTTTGACTGTGTGGATCACAACAAACTGGAAAATTCTTCAAGAGATGGGAATACCAGGCCACCTGACCTGCCTCCTGAGAAATCTTTGTGCAGGTCAAGAAGCAACAGTTAGGAACAGACCCACAGGAAGCAGATCATCAAGAGCAATTTCACCTATAAACTAGATAAATATAAATAGGTAATATAGATGTGAACTGAATACATAATAGCTATTACACACATTACCTCCGGTGACAAGCATTATACAAAGTGCATTATGTCATTGACTCTGCACAGTTATCCTGTGACACGTACTATTACCACCCCCCTTTACAGCTGAGGGAGCAGAGGTTCTACGAGGTGAGAGGAGGGAATTCCCTGGTGATTCAGTGGTTAGGAGTCTGCACCTTCACTGCTGGGGCCAGGGTTCAATCCCTGGTCAGGGAAATAGGATCCTGCAAGTCGAGTGGCATGGCAGAAAAAAAAAAGAGAGAGAGGTGAGAGGGCTTACACGAAGTCACACAGCTAGGAAATGTATAAATTTGGCCTTGAATCCAGCGTATAATTGCGTTATGCTTTATTATTATTTTTTTGAGATATACCTTATATACAGGGAAATGCTCACACCTTAAGTGTATCTTGTGTTTATAACCGCTTGTAACTATTGTACACTGCTTGTTTCACTCTAATGTGAATGCAAATATTAATTTTTTCTGAATGGTTTATTACTTTTTTTTTTCCTAAGTAGGAATGGGAGCCAAGAAAGAGAAAAAAAATGTTCACAAAAGGGAAGCCTGGCAAGAAAGATCAAAGTTCACAGTTCGCCTAGAGCTGATTATCCTTCCAAAGGTTTCATTCTCTTGCACCAGGGAGTGGTTCCTTGTGTTTTTATCTCCATTCTTCTTTTAAAAGAATCCTCATCATGCCCCCTCAGCCACTTAAACATGCAGGTATGTTAGTGTTTCCTCAAATGGGGCAATTTGCCTCTTAGGGGGCATTTGGTGATGTCTGGAGATGTTTTTGGTTATCACAGTGGGCAGGTTAAGTGCTGTAGACATCCAGTAGGAGAGACCAAGAATGCTGCTAAATATGCTACAATGCACAGGACAGCCTTCCCACAGCAAAGGGCTATCCTGCTTCAAATGCCAATAATGTAGAAATTGAAAAATCCTGGTCTAAGCAACAACAGTAAACTTGCTATGTAAATATAGCTCAAAGGTGAGTCTCTTGGTCCCTTTCCCATTAGATTGCTGGTGCTAAGTTCCCCCCTGGAGAAATTCTAGAGATGTCTTTGATGATGCTTTGTCAGAAACTTTGCGCCCTCTGAAGTCATCTCATCCTAGGTCAACAGAAAAGTGTTGTCAAAATGCTACCAATTAAGGATGACCCACTACAGTGTTCTTGCCTGGATAATCCCAGGGATGAGGGAGCCTGGTGGGCTGCCGTCTATGGGGTCGCAGAGTCGGACAGGACTGAAGCGATGCAGCAGCAGCAGCAGCAGCCAGGCCTAGTGGTGACTGAGAAGCAGCTCCTACCTTGTCATAGCAGGGAGAATCCCCAGCAATATTCCTACCTCTCTCGGTCCCCAGCTGGTGGAGCCCCAGCCCCATCTCTGCAGGGGGAGGCTGATGCAGAAACTCCTTCAAGAGAGTGTCAGCTCTGGCACTCACGAGCGGTGTGACCTTGAGCAAGTTTCCTCCCTGCTCTGAGCCACAGCTTCTCCATCCGCAAAAAAGAATGGTCTGATTAGCTCTAACATTCTGATTCTTCTGTCCTACATCTTCACTATGCTTGTACCAAGAAGATTGAAATGATCATTTCTTTGTGTGTGTGTGTGCCGTGCCACGTTGTCTTGTGTGATCTTAGTTGCCTGATCAGGGATTGAACCTGGGCCCTCAGCAGTGAAAGCATGGAGTCCTAACCACTGGACCGCCAGGAAATTTCCTGAGAAGGTCATTTCTGACCTAGCTCCCAGACAAGTGATTTAGGGGTGCAAGAAGATCATGTGCCAGATGCAAGCTGTTTTGTCTTTGGATGGGTCCTATTATCTCCTTGGTGAGGACTGAGAGCAGCTGGAGCATCTGGTAGTTAAGACCAAGCCTCATATCCCCTGCCATTGGTCCAAGAGCTGCTGTTGGGCGTTGTCCCTGTCTGAGAGTCATGGTGGATGAGTCATGGATAAGGAGTTGAGGGCTACAAGATAAGGTCCCAAGAGCATCCCGAACTGTGGATCCACTCAGTTTCTCAGCAGGTACTGAGATGATGAAGCTTGGGCTGCCTCTGACCCTTTTGGATGCTTCATGTTATAAGGGCAGAAACTCAGACTTACTTGTAAGGAAGATTGGCATGCTTGCCTTAGAAGAATGGAGATGGGAGGGCTAGCTTCGGGAAAGGTTTGATTCAGCTGCTCATATATCGCCAAAGACCCTTTAATGATGCTGTGCATGCGTACAAAGTCACTTCAGTCATGTCCAACTCTTTGTGACCCTACAGACTGTAGCCTGCCAGACTCCTCTGTCCATGGATTTTCCAGGCAAGAATACTGGGGTGAGTTGCCACGCTGTCCTCCAGGGGATCTTCCTAACCCAGGGATCGAAGCCTCGTCTCCTGCACTGCAGGCAGATTCTTTACCACTGAGCAACTGGGGAAGCCCTCAGCAACGCTGACTTCATCTTAACGCTGGCTCTTCTCATGGGCCCAGATGGTCAGCAGTGCTTCTAGGGATTCGGCCATGGGATCTCATATCCCACGGGAGCAGGAAAGTCAATTGCAAATCTCTATTCCTCAAACCGTAGTCTAAGAACTGAGTCTTTTTGGACCTGATTGACTTATCTAGGGTTGTGGGCTCTTCCTTGATCAAGCTGTGTCCTGGAGGATGGAACTTAGTGGCCGAAATCCAGAGGTTAGGAGAACAGCCAGCAAATTTCCCTACACATATCTTTCCTGAGGAGTCAGCTAGTACCTGGCACATGCAGGTACTTTATTCATTGTCAACAGCTATTTAGTGAGTGCCTGCTATGTGCAAGAAATTGCGCTAGATGCTGGTAAAAAGCAGTGAACAAGAAGATAAGGCCCCTGCCCTCATGGCCCTCAAAGTCTAACGGGGAGACAGAAATACCTTAATTAGCAAAGACACTACAGTGTGATTAGTGCCAGAAAGGGGTTCCATGAACCTGGAGGAGGGGACCCTAAACTGTTCTTACATGAAGGGACCTGGAGGGTCAGGGAAAGCTTTTGACAGGAGGTGGCATTGAAATTGAGACTTGAGGGTCCAAAGTGAGACACAAGCTGATATTCTTTAAATACTTGGTCAAAAATTATTTAGAGCAGGGGCTAAGTGGTGTTTCTTGGAGAAGGAAATGGCAACCCATTCCAATTCTTGCCTGGAGAATCCCATGGACAGAGGAGCCTGGCAGGCTACAGTACATGGGGTCGCAGAGTCGGACATGAATGAGTCCGCACACAGAGAAGCAGTGTTTGGGGAAAGGTTAGAGAAGAAAGCCCCAGGTAACCACACTTAGCTTTCTGATCTTTCTAAGGAAGCTGTGATGATCAGCCCCCAAACACCACGCCTGTAGACCCCACAGAGCAAAACAAAAAAGGCCTACTGCTCAGTGTAGCCCTGAATGTTGCTTAGACTCACCCCTGACCTCCCAGCTCCGAAGCTTCACCCACATCCTTCTTCCGACAGTATACAGAGCTCTCCCTGAGCTGAGTGCTAGTAAATAGAATGTTCTCCAGCATGTGCGGAGCTGAAAAGTGAGGCGCTGTGCCACTTGTTGTTGTTCAGTTGCTCAGTCATGTCCGACTCTTTGTGACCCCATGGACTGCAGCACGCCAGGCTTCCCTGTCCTTCACCATCTCCTGGAACTTTCTCAAACTCATGTCCATTGAGTCGGTGATGCCAGGCACAGGGCCTGCTCTCCTGGAACTCACCTACCTTTTTATTTATGTCCACGAGTGATGGTGCAAAAAGACACATAAATACAGCTCTGAAAAGTGCTATGAAGTAGGAAATCTAAAGGCCACGAGATTTGTTAACAGCACGGAGTGGTGGTAGGATGGATTGTTTGGGTCATGGAAGGCCTCTCAGCATAGGACATTTATCACTAAGAAATATAAGACTGATATATATACAAAGACTCATGAGTAGCAATTGGCTAAGTAAGCAGTGGAGGGAAGAGCACCATGGGTGCAGGGAAGAAATGAGCCTGGCGGCTGTACCGAGAACTGAAGTGGAAGATTAAATCAGGAGTTGAGGCAAGCAAGGGAGAAAGGGATTAGGAAGCCCCATTGTGCCTGTAGTTACAAGCCTTTCTCCAACCCAGCTTTATCAGTCAGTTCAGTTCAATTGCTCAGTCGTGTCCGACTCTTTGCGACCCCATGAATCGCAGCATGCCAGGCAGTCAAGCCCATATCCTTTTTATTTATTTATTTTATTTGTTTATTTTTGGTCAAACTTGGTGGCATGCAGGATCCAAGTTCCTGGATCAGGGATCAAACCCATGCCCCCTACAATGGAAGTGTCGAGTCCTAATCACTGAAGTGCCAGGGAAGGCCCAAGCCCCTCTCTTTATCTCTCCATCTTCCTGATTTCCTTTCCTATTTTCTAATAGGTCCAAATCTCAATTGAGGGGGCAGAGATGTGATCAGTCCCCAAATATCAGCACAAGGCAGGGGCCAGATCCTGTAGGGTCGGGAAGATCCATGTGATGGATTTTGAGGTAGAAGTGATGTGTCATTGAAATTCTTTTAAAAATTGTGGTGAAATATGCATAATGTAAAATTAATCATGTTTAAAAGTACAGTTCAGTAGTATTAAGTACATTTACCTTGTCATGCAGCCATCACTAGCATCCATCTCCAGAACTGTTTCATTTTCCCATACTGAAACTCTGCCCATTAAACAATAACCTTCATTCCCTTCTCCCTCTGTCCCTGGCAATCACTATTTTACTGTTTGTCTCTATGAATTTGACTGCTCTAGGTAATTCATATAAGCATTATGTAATATACAATAATATTTGTCCTTTTGTGTCTAACTTATTTCACTTAGCATAATGTGTTCAATTCATGTAGCTTGTCAGGATTTCTTCATTTTTAAAGCTGAATAATCTGTTGTATGTATACATTACTCTTAGTTTATTCCACTCCAGTGTTCTTGCCTGGAGAATCCCAGGGACGGGGGAGCCTGGTGGGCTGCCATCTATGGGGTCTCACAGAGTCGGACACGACTCAAGCGACTTAGCAGCAGCATCCATTCACTCATTGATTTTTATCTATTCATCCTTCCATCACCAAAGGATTTGAACTTTTTTTTAGTTATTAACGTATGTATTTTTGGCTATGCTGGGTCTTCGTTGCTGCGTTCTGGCTTTCTCTCATCACAGGGTGGGTTTATTGCGGTGGCTTCTCTTACTGCAGAGAATGGACTCTAGAGGTGCAGGCTTCAGTAGCTGTGGCTCATGGTCTCTAGAATACAGGCTTACTAGTTGTGGAGGGCGGGCTTAGTGACTCTGCGGTGTGTGGAATCTTCCCGGATCAGGGATCGAACCCCTGTCCCCGGCATTGTAAGGAGGACTTTTAACCACTGGACCACCAGGGAAGTCCCGCTAAAGGGTTTTAAGTAGAGATGATGATGGGATTTCTAGTTTAAAAGATCACTTAACTGCCATTTGGAGATTGGGTCAAGGGTGAGTGAAGGGAATATGGGGAGGTCAGTTGCAAAGGCTTCAGCGAGAGATGATGCTGGCCTGGGTTAGGCTGTGAACAGGAAGATGGGAGAAGTAGATTTAAGGGCAGGTCAAAGGAAATGGCAACCCACTCCAGTGTTCTTGCCTGGAGAATCCCAGGGAGGGGGAGCCTGGTGGGCTACCTTCTATGGGGTCGCACAGAGTCGGACACGACTGAAGTGACTTAGCAGCAGCAGAGAGTTGCACAGGGTCTGGTCTTTTAGGTTTGGCGTGGGAAGGACAAATTGTCAAGGACTACTTGGTTGAACTCAGTTTCCCTTAAGGACTCAGAGCTGAGGGCGATCACTGAGGTAAAGTTAAGTTGTTTTCTCTCAACATCTCAAGCTTCCTTCTTGCCAGCTCTGCTTTCTGGGGAAACCAGACTGAGCCACCAAGAAACGTACTCATTATAATTTGGCTTTCCCTCCAGTACTCTTGCCTGGAAAATCCCATGGATGGAGGAGCCTGGTGGGCTGCAGTACATGGGGTTGCTGAAAGTCAGACACGACTTCACTTTCACTTTCACTTTCATGCATTGGAGAAGGCAATGGCAACCCACTCCAGTGTTCTTGCCTGGAGAATTCCAGGGACGGGGGAGCCTGGTGGGCTGCCGTCTATGGGGTCGCACAGAGTCGGACATGACTGAAGCGACTTAGTAGCTCCTGCCTTTTAACAGAGAGCGGACACACCAGTCTTCTCCTGTGTGCATTCTTGTTAAATTTATCTTTGTAAGTTCTTAGGTTGATACCTGCTTTACTGACTGAATCAGACTCTGTTGCTTGGTTTTTGTCAGTCCATCAATGAAAGATGAATGCCCTCGTGGAGGGCTGCAGGAAGTCAGAGTGCTGACCTTGTGAAGCTGAGTGCCAAACTCAGGACCAAGGGGGGAGATTCTGCCCTGTGAGCCCTTCTCTAGCCAGTCGGACTTGTGGACTCGCCCTTCTGCACTACTGTATTCCATAAGCTGAGGATTCTAGTTCAGTTCTAGGTGAGTCTAGTTACGGAGGCAGGCGATCGAGCTGGACTGTAGCTATGCTGCGTGCCTGCAGCTTGTCCCTCTCACTGCTTGTGGAGCTAGATGACAGTTTAACAAAGCAGTCTGTCAAGAACCCTTTCAAAAATCAATCCCACTTCTGAGAGCTGAGCCTAAGGGAATAATTTAAAATGTGGCTTTCAATATAGCACGATTGGTAACTCTGAGAAGCTGAAAGCAAAAGATGAGTCCAACAACATATCTATAGGATAGGGTATTCTGTGGCCGTTAAAAAATAGCAATTTTCCTCTGCAATCACCCTGTCTTTTCAGTCTTCTAACTTTATTGAGTCTTTCAGTGGCTAAGTCAGAGACCTCTCTTGGTAAATGTCACACTGCACTTGAAAATATGTGGGTTATTTTCAAATATCTTTTGATATTGATCTCTAACATAATTCGACAGAAATAAGAGAACAGATTCTGTATGATTTCAATACCTGTCGACCATGACATTTCTACACGTGATCTTATGTCTCTGGATATGTTCCAGTGTCTCCTAGTTTATAGTCTGTGGGATCTTGAATAGAATTTGTATCCTACTGTTGTGAGAAAATTGTATAAATATTAATTATGTCGACTTGTTTCATAATGCTTTTCAGGCCTACTGTATTCTTCTACTTCTCTGTGCACTCATTCTATTAATTTCTGAGAGTTTGATATTGAAACTCTGACTAAAAATCTTATAACCTCAGATTATAAGATTATAACCTCAAAAATCAATAACCTCAAATATGCAGATGATACTACCCTTATGACAGAAAGTGAAGAAGAACTTAAGAGCCTCTTGGTGAAAGTGAAAGAGGAGAGTGAAAAAGTTGGCTTAAAGCCCAACATTCAGAATACTAAGATCATGGCATCTGGTCCCATCACTTCATGGCAAATAGATGGGAAAACAATGGAAACAGTGAGAAAATTTATTTTTGGGGGCTCCAAAATCACTGCAGATGGTGACTGCAGCCATGAAATTAAAAGACACTTACTCCGTGGAAGGAAAGTTATGACCAACCTAGACAGCATATTAAAAAGCGCAGAGACATTACTATGCCAACAAAGGTCCGTCTAGTCAAAGCTATGATTTTTCAGTAGTCATGTATGGATGTGAGTATTGGACTATAAAGAAAGCTGAGCACCAAAGAATTGATGCTTTTGAACTGTGGCGTTGGAGAAGACTCTTGAGAGTCCCTTGGATGGCAAGGAGATCAAACCAGTTGATCCTAAAGGAAATCAGTCCTGAATATTCATTGGAAGGACTGATGCTGAAGCTGAAACTTCGCTACTTTGGCCATCTGACACAAAGGAACTGACTCATTGGAAAAGACCCTGATGCTGGGAAAGATTGAAGGCGGGAGGAGAAGGGAACAACAGAGGATGAGATGGTTGGATGGCATTGCTGACTTGATGGACATGAGTGTGAGCAAGCTCTGGGAGTTGGCGATGGACCGGGAAGCCTGACATGCTGCAGTCCATGGGGTAGCAAAGAGTTGAACACAACTGAGCGACTGAACTGAACTGAAAAATCTTAATTTATCTACTTAAACAATTGTAATGTGGAATAATATGCAACTTTGTCCTGTATTTTCCAGGTCTCCTGTAAATGTGTTATATTTTCATAATTTATAAAAGAAAAAAATGGGCATTCTTGAAAGAGCAGATCCTGTTCTTAAACAGGTGAAACTGATCTGTACAGAAGAAGGGTGGTTATTGATAGGGAAGGCGAAAAATTCTTCTGGGGTGATGGAAATATTCTGTGATTCGATCTGGGTGGCAGTTACATGGGTAAATATATATGTAAAAATTAATGGAACTCTATGCTTCACATCAGTGCTCTCTGTGGTGTGTAGATGAGATTACAATGTAAAAGAATGAGTTCTGAAGACAATGTAGCAACGCCCATTAAACTATAAGTTCCTGGAGACAAGGAGCTTGTCTGTTTTGCTGGCAGCTATTTTCCCAGAGTCTGGAATAAGATATGTAATAGACCCTCAATAAGAACCTATTGAATGATTATAGAAAAGAGTTAGGATTAAATGTTAAATGAAAAAAAGTCCCAAAGTTGTACAACTTTTGAGTACATTATGATTGTAATGTTGTGAAAATGATGAACGGGAAAAAAATATTGGAAGGAAAAGGAGTGAAACAGTGTCAATGGTTGTGTTGAATAGTGGGCTTACAGATTATTTTTTATTTTTATTGAGGTGACATTGATTTAAAACACTATGTAAGTTTCAAGTGTACCATGTTATATTTCTACTCAGCATACCCTATAATGTGCTCATTACCAAAAATTTAGTTCCCACCATCATCACACAGTGGATACCCTTTAAACATCCCCTCCCCAATACCCTTTTCCCTCTGGTAACCTGTTAGTCTATTCTCTGTATCTACATGTTTCTTTTTGTTTGGCTTATTCATTTATTTTGTTTTTGTTCATTTGTTTATTAGTTTCCTACATTCCACATATGAATGAAATTCATACAGAATTTGTCTTTCCCTGACTTATGTCAGTTAGCACCATCCAGGTCCATCCATTCCATTGTAAATTGCAAGAGTTCATCTTTTTAAATGGTTAATTAATATTTCAATAGGCTTCCCTGGTGGCTCAGTGGTTAAAAAAAAAAATCTGCTTTCCAATGTAGGAGACAGTTCAATCCCTGGGTTGGGAAGGTCCGCTGGAGAAAGAAATGGCAACCCACTCCAGTATCCTTGCCTGGAAATCCGGTGGACAGGGGAGCTTGGTGAGTTATAGTCCATGGAGTCCCGAAAGAGTCAGATACAACTAAACAGCTAAACAACAACATCAACAAAAGTGTTCCAATGGTTGATTAGTATTCCATTCCATTTCATAGTATATGCACCATATTTCCTTTACCTGTTCACCACGGATGGGTGCTTGGGTTGTTTCCATATCTTGTCTATTGTTAAGTAGGGCTGTTATGAACATGTAGGTGAAGATAGGATTATCTTTTGCTTGGTGAACCTCTTCCCTTTTCCATTCTCTTTGTGATTCTTTTTCTTTTTGACCAAGGATTAAACCGGTGCCCTCTGCATTGGAAGTGCAGAGTTTTAACCACTGTTTCCCCAGAGAATTCTCTCCATCCTGTTTGTGATTAGGTAACACTGTTTGGAAACAGCAGCTAACACTGACTGAGTGCTTATTCTGTGCCAGGCTCTATGATTATGGAAATATACACTTTACATTTATTAGCTGATTTAATTTTCACAGCAACCCTATGAGGTAGGTTTTTCTCCCCCATTTTACGGATGGGGAAACTGATGCATAGAGAAATTAAAGAATCTGACCAAAGCTATACAGCCCTAAGTAGCAGATCTAGAAGGGAAACCCGGCAGTAGTCCAGCTCCAGAGGCTGCAGGCTTAACCACTATGCTGTGAAGTGAGTGAAGTCGCTCAGTCGTGTCCGACTCTTTGCGACCCCATGGACTGTAGACTATCAGGCTCCTCTGTCCATGGGATTTTCCAGGCAAGAGTGCTGGAGTGGATTGCCATTTCCTTCTCCAGAGGATCTTCCCGACCCAGGAATCAAACCCAGGTCTCCCGTCCACTATGCTGTATTATTACTCCTCAAAAACTAAAGTTAGAACACTAAACGGCCTCAAGCCTTTGCGACCGTGAGTCCCTGGGCAATGAGCCCCTTGGCTATCCTCTCAGAGTTGACCCTGGCTTCTGGGAGGCCCCAACTAGTCGGGTACATCAAGCTCCTCAAGGGGGTGCAGAGGGCAGTGAGGGGTGGAGAACTAGCACCAAGACGTGAGCAGGAGGGTCAAGGCCGCAGGTCCCACACAGAAGGGGCAGAGGTTTCTGTCACCCAATCCCCACCCAGAGGCCAGAGAGGGCCACTCTCCCAGCCTGGGCGGTCATGAGGTCTGGTCAACAGGCCGGGTTCTGCCACCCACTTCCCGGAAGTCGCCCCGCCCCCACATCCCATTACGTCCCAGTCACTCTGTTCCTGGAAGTTAAAGGAACTGGGCCGCAGTGTTTATGTGGCCTCAGCAGTACGCCCGTCTTTGGCTCACACCACCCACGGCAAAGCTCAATGCTGCTGGCAGAGAGCATCTGAGTCCCTGCCCAGAGGCTCACCTGCTGTGTGGCCTGCGGCGTGTTCCTTGACCTCCCAGGAGCCTCAGTTTCCCCATGCACATAAAGGGGATATGAAAAGCACCTGAAGGGACTGGAGGCAGCCGTGTGGATGACGCATTTGGCACCACAGCCTGGCACTCTCCAGCACCTCAAACAGGGTGGCTATTGTTATTATCATCCTGCCACCCTCCATTCTCTTCAGGGCCACGGAAGGGCTGGAGAGATGAGCTCAAAAGGCACTCAGATGTCTCAGCTGCCAGGAGGGAATGCCTTTCTAATCAGCACAAGCGTCAGCATCCAGTTATTAATACCCCACCAGCCCCACCAGCTCTTGGATTTAGCATTCCAACGCTGAGGTGGAGGTTGGCGGGGCGGAGCTGTGGAACAGGTGGCTGAGGGCTGGAGACGGAGCTCTCTGTGGGAGCAGTTGGCCCCTTCTCCCGCCAGACACCCTCCACCTGCAGTCTAGGGTCTGGGAAGGTGTGAAATTCCTGCATGAAGTGAGCTCTAGGCGGTCAGATTCTCAGTCCCCTAAGGACACAGCACTGTCCTTCCAGGAATGCAATGCTCAAGTGAGGCAAGGCCCCCCAATGATGCTTCTGGAAGAGACAAATCAACTCATAGAATCGTGGAATATTGAAGGTAGAAGGGGGCTCAGAGAGCCCCCCAACCTGCCTTAGTGGCTTAGAGCTCAGCCTCTGGGCTCAGATAGACCGGGGTGACTAGGAATACCTATAACCCTTAGTTTCTTCCACTGTTAACTGGGAATAATAATGACTCCCAAGTCTTTTGTATACTGTAAACATTTTCATTTGGTCATTTGAAGAACAAATGAAATAACTCTTATAAGCACAGGACTTAGTGTGCACTGTCTAGTACAGAGTAGCCTAACCTCTTCTGTCATATGTGGCTTCCTTCTCGCTCCTTCCTGTGTGAGCGACAGACCTCAAGGGAAAAAGTTCTTCCAGGAATTTCCCTTTCTTGCACCTGAGTTAACAATTTTATCAGACAGTGTTTCTTTGTTTTCTTAAATGACTTAAAAAAAACCCAACTTTATGTATTTAGAGTGTTTTTAGGTTCACAGTAAAAATGAGCAGAATGCAGAATCCTTATATATCTCTGTCCACCCCACCCTGAGCCTCCCCTTCCATCAACGTTGTGCACCTTGGCGTTACACTTGTCACAAAAAATAAACTGGTATTGACATCTCACTATCACCCAAACATCACTGTGTGTACGAGTTTTGACAAGTGTATAATGATATGTATTTACCATTCTAGCACCATGTAGAATATTTTTATTGCCCTAAAAATTCCCCGTGTTTTATGGATTACTCTCTCTCCCCAGACTCCCAGCAATCACTGAAATTATTACTCTGTCTATACTCTTGCGTTTTTCAGAATGTCATATGGGTAGAATCATATATTCTCAGATTGACTTTTTTCACTTAGTAACTCATTGGAAAAGACTCTGATGCTGGAAGGGATTGGGGGCAGGAGGAGAAGGGGACGACCGAGGATGAGATGGCTGGATGGCATCACGGACTCGATGGACGTGAGTCTGGGTGAACTCCGGGAGATGGTGATGGACAGGGAGGCCTGGCGTGCTGCGATTCATGGGGTCGCAAAGAGTCGGACACGACTGAGCGACTGAACTGAACTGAACTGAATATGCCTTTACATTTTCTCCATATTTTTGGTGGTAGGAGGGGTGCACCTCATTGCACACAGGATCTTAGTTCCCTGACCATGGACTAAACTCTTGCCCCCTGCAGTGGAAGCTGGGAGTCTTAACCACTGAGGCAAGGAAGTCCCTTCTCCATGTTTGTATGTGGTTTGAGAGCTCTTTTTTCGTGTGTGTGCTAAACAATATTCCATTGTATAATATAATGGGTCATGCCACAGTTTATTTATTCATTCACTCACTGAAGGACATCTTGGTTGCTTCCAAGTTTTGGTAATGATGAATAAAGCTGCTATAAACCTTCCCATGCAGGTTTTCATGTACTTCCCTGGTGGCTCAGATGATAAAGCGTCTGCCAACAATGCTGGAGACTCAGGTTCAATCCCTGGGTCGGGAAGATCTCCTGGAGAAGGAAATGGCACCCCACTCCAGTATTCTTGCCTGGAAAATCCCATAGACGGAGAAGCCTGGTAGGCTACGGTCCATGGGGTCACAAAGAGTTGGACACGACTGAGTGACTTCACTTTCCTTTCCTTTTCGTGTGGACACAAATTTTCAGCTCTTTTGGATAAATGGCAAAGTGTATGATTGCTAGATCACATGGTTAGAGTATGTTTAGCTTTGTAAAAACTTGTCACGCTGTCCTTCCAAAGTGGCTGTATCATGTCGCATTCCAAATAGCAATGAATGAGACTTGCTACTGCTCCTCAGGCTTCCCTCATAGCTCAGTTGGTAAAGAATCTTCCTGCAGTGCAGGAGACCCGGGTTCGATTCCTGGGTCGGGAAGATCCCCTGGAGGAGGAAATGGCAACCCATTCCAGTATTCTTGCCTGGACAATCCCATGGACAGAGGAGCCTGGCAGGCTACAGTCCATGGGGTCACAAGAGTTGGACGTGACTTAGTGACTAAACCACCAGCACTGCCCCCCAGCCTCCCCAGTGTTTGGTGCAGTCAGTGTTTTGGATTTGGCCATTCTTATGGATGTGCAGATGACACTACCCTTATGGCAGAAAGTGAAGAGGAAGTCAAAAGCCTCTTGATGAAAGTGAAAGAGGAGAGTGTGGACACAAATTTTCAGCTCTTTTGGATAAATGGCAAACATTTATTTAAATTGGCTTAAACATTCAGAAAACTAAGATCATGGTATCTGGTCCCATCACTTCATGGCAAATAGATGGGGAAACAGTAGAAACAGTGTCAGACTTTATTATTTTGGGCTCCAAACTCACTGCAGATGTTGACTGCAGCCATGAAATTAAAAGATGCTTACTCCTTGGAAGGAAAGTTATGACTAACCTAGACTGCATATTCAAAAGCAGAGACATTACTTTGTCAACAAAGGTCCGTCTAGTCAAGGCTATGGTTTTTCCAGTAGTCATGTATGGATGTGAGAGTTGGACTGTGAAGAAAGCTGAGTGCTGAAGAAGTGATGCTTTCGAACTGCGGTGTTGGAGAAGACTCTTGAGAGTCCCTTGGACTGCAAGGAGATCCAACCAGTCCATCCTAAAGGAGATCAGTCCTGGGTGTTCTTTGGAAGGACTGATGCTAAAGCTGAAACTCCAGTACTTTGGCCACCTCATGCGATGAGTTGACTCATTGGAAAAGGCTCTGATGCTAGGAGGGATTAGGGGCAGGAGGAAAAGGGGACGACAGAGGATGAGATGGTTGGATGGCATCACTGACTCGATGGACGTGAGTTTGAGTGAACTCCAGGAGTTGGTGATGGACAGGGAGGCCTGGTGTGCTGCAATTCATGAGGTCGCAAAGAGTCAGACACGACTGAGCGACTGAACTGAACCGAACTGAACTGATGTAGTGGTATCTCGTTAGTTTTTTTTTTGGCTGTGCTGGGTCTTAGTTGCGGCACACAGGATCTTTGATCTTTCTTGCAGCGTGGGAACTCTTCACTGTGGCATGTGGGATCTAGTTCCCTGACCAGGGATCGAACCAGGCCCCCTGCATTGGGAACATGGAGTTTTAGCCACCAGACCACCAGGGAAATCTCTCTCACTGTTTTCATTAGCAATTCTCTAATGACACATATGTTGCATGTCCCTTTTTATGCTTATTGGCCATCGATATATCTTCTTTAGTGAGCTGTTTGGATCTTTTGCCCACGTTTTAATTCATTTGTTAACTTTCTTATCATTGTTTTAAGACTTCTTTGTGTATGTTGGATAGCAGTTCTTTATCAAATGTCTTTTGCAAATATTTTCTCCCAGTCCATGGCTTGTTGTTTCATTCCTCTGGTTGATTTTTATTACTGATTCAATGTGTTTTTTTCTTAATATTAAAAAAAGGTATTCTTATAATTATATGTCACATCAATAGCAGCAGGAAGACTTGATTTTGCCAGCGTCTTCTTCTGTGAGGGATCTCACTTTCGGTCTGTGTACCAGGCAGTGTGGCACCCACCCTGTTCTATTTTGTGGTCCAGAGAAGGAGTGTGACTGGCTGGAGACGGCACAGCAGATTCATGAAGAGGATATGTCCATCTCACGTGCATAATCTTCACAGTAACCAGACAACTGACTTAGCTATTCAACAGATTTTTTTCTTCAATAGATATTTTTTTAATTGACTCAGTTCTAGGAGTCTCTGTGTGAGACTCCTAGAATGTTCCTTTTTTTCCCTTGACGTAAAAAAATTGCAGAAACCATAATATGACAACAGCAGAGACAGAAGACATTTCCAAAACAGAAAATGTTTAAAAAAAAAAAAAAACCACCCACAATCACACCTCAATAAACCAACCATTTCACTTTTCTGAGAATTCTGTCTATCTAGGAAAGGTTGGGACGAGATAGCATCTTAGTGTATCTTGTACTTTAAAAATTTTACTTGCTTCAGGTTATAGTTTTCAAAATGATATTTTAGAATGGCTGCATCATATTCCATCTGTTCCTTAAACACGCCAAGCTCATGGCGGCTCTGGAGTGAATGAACTTCCCCGAGGTCACCATGTGGCGGCTCCTCCACGCCATTCAGGTCCCCTCTTTGGGGGTCTTCCTTGAACATCTTATCTAAAGCTTCACAAGTTGGGAAGATCCCCTGGAGAAGGGAAAGGCTACCCACTCCAGTATTCTGTTCTGGAGAATTCCATGGACTGTATAAGTCCATGGGGTCTCAAAGAGTCAGACACGACTGAGCGACTTTCACTCACTCACTCCATTTTATTATCCTGTTTTATTTTCTTGATAGCATTTATACTATCAGAAATTATTTATGTGTGTGTCCGTCTTATCTCACCAGAATATAAATTCCATGAAGACAGGGAACTTTTCTATCTTGCTTGATCTGTATCTCTAGCGCTTACAACAGTGCCTGGAACATAGTAGTTATTCAATAAATATTTATTTAAATGACTCAATTCAGAAGACCATAGTTTTTCAAGTTGGTTATTGATTTTCTATTTTGTTTACTTGATTAGTTGATGCTGCAACAGATGTCTCAGGAAATCAGTATATCAGGGGTTTGGGGAGGAAGGTTTTGGCAAAAGACTTGGGTTCCTCTCTTAACCTCTGTCATTTACTAACTTTGTGACACTGGGCAGCATATTTAACTTCTCTGAATCTAGATTTCCTTATTGTAAATGAGGGTAATATTAGTGCCTACCTCATAGAGTTATTGTGAAGACTGAATAAGAATAATGCACATAAAGAAAGGACTTCTCAAGATGCCCATGAAATCGGAGCAAGTATCATTAGCCAGCTGCTACCAGCGCTCTGATACCTTCAGGTGTTGGTTCATGCAATCCTCAAAGCTGCCCTATTCGCTGGTTACACACCCCTGCTTATTTTGTGACAATTCACTCAGCTGTACACTTATTTGTAGCTTTTCTGTATTTGGATTGTAGTCAATAAAACATTTACTTAACAACAATAACAACAAAGGCCCTAGGAATAGGGATCGTTATCGTCTCCATCTTACAGAGGAGGAAACTGAGGCTCATAGAGGTAAAGTCACTGGTTCAAGATCACAGAGAGAAAAAAAAAATCACAGAGAGGAAGTGGTGAGGCTGAAGCTCTGAAAGCTATGCCCTTAACCACAGCTCTTAATGTCCTACTCGCTATCTGGCTTGTTCAAACACTCAATAAAAAGTAGCTTTTTAATACTTAACATTCTCCGGGACTTCCCTGGTGGTCCAGTGGCTAAGACCCTGAACTCCCAGTGCAGGGGGCCCGGGGTCAATCCCTGGTCAGGGAACGGGATTCCATATGCCGCAACTAAAGAGTTCACATACCGCAACTAAAACGATCCCGCCTGCTGCAACTAAGACTGAAGACGCCGTGGGCCACAAATGAGACCTGGTGCAGCCAGATATTAACACATTAATAAATAAAAACAAAAATTTAAACGTGCTTTTAAAAAATAAAAAGTTTTCTTCTCTTTTAAATGTTTCAGAGTATACCTTTGGCATGTATGGCTTCCCTCTGCTTCTGCATTATCTCCCTTAGGTAAAATCCCAAGGATAGCATGAACACCCTGAAGTGACTTGCTCAAGATCACATACATAGTGATACTTCAAGTAGGGTCACTTGTGGTTTACGTCACAGGGCCCTGGATCCAGGGGTCAGTGGACTTCCCAAAGGAGGTCCAAGAGGAGCCAAGCCTTGGACAGGGTTTGAATGGACAGACGAGTGAGGACCCTCCAAGTGAAGACACAGAAGTGGGGAAGGTGAGGGGGGTATGTTGGGGAAATAGTGGGAAACCCCTCTCAAAGGAATGGAGAATCAGAAAAGGGGGGAAATTAGGAGATTAGGGCTGGATCTTTCATTCATTCCACAAATGCTTTCTACGCTCCTACTATATGCCAAGGATTGTGGGTATATCAGTGAATAAGCACATCCAATCCCTGTACTCATGGAATAGATACTTTATTGGGTGGAGGTGGGGACATAAACTGACAAGGAAATTGAATGAAACAATTATAGATCGTGATAAATTTTAGGAAAGAGCAGGTGCTGGATCCAGGAGTATTAGGATGGGGACCTATTCAAATAGAATGGTTAATGAAGGCCTCTTTGGACAGGTAACATCTCAGCTGAGAAAAGGGAGGGATTATTTTAGGCAGAGCACACAGCACATGCAAAGGCCCTGAGGTGCGTCTTCAGAAAGGGCCCTCAAAGCCATGAAGAAGAGGGTCTTGTGCGGGTTGTAAGTTCAGAAGCCATTTCAGGCAGTCTTGAGCAAAGAACCTTCCCCTCCATCCCAGGCTGGTCTTTCTTCCGACTTCAGCTGTACCTTCCCGTCTGTCCACTGGTTGACCTCAGAAAGCGGTGACCCTAAAGCTGTGCGTCTTCCTTCCGCAGTCAGCTCCCTATCTCCAGTTGCGTTTCCCGTTCTCTATATTCTTCCCAGACTCTAGCCAAACTCTCGACTCTTCCTTCCTCATTCTCTTGCTTCCACCCCTTCTGGGCCACCTTTCTAGACCATGGAGGCAGCCAGGTTGTGCGGTGGGGTGGGTCACACACAGCAAGGACTTTGGCAGGACATAGACCAGGGTGCAGATGCCAGCCCTGCCACTCAGCGAAGTGCACGGGACCCTTGGTCTTCTGGGAGTTGTACCTTGCTGTTGGCTGGGGAGTCCCGGGAGATGATGATGTTAGTGTCAGCAGTTGACACACAGCAGATGTTGGGTGGATGACGGTCCTGACCCTTTCCCTGCCAATCTTGGAAACTGCTTTGTTTTCCTCATACCTTGGCATGTCACAATTACAGAGAATTGTACAGAGATTGTACCCAAGCAGAGAGATGGTAAAGATCTGGGCCACCTAGTGACTCCCTGAAGATCTCTCTGGAAGAACCAAATCCTAACGTACTGCATTTTCAAAATTTTAACAATATATATTTAGTTATTCCCTGGGTCTTCGCAGCACATGGGATCATGGGATCTTTGATCTTCACAGCAGCATTTGGGCTCTCTAGTTCTGGTGTGTGCGATCTAGTTCCCTGACCAGGGATGGAGCCCAGGGCCCCTGCATTGGGAGTGGAGGGTCTTAGCCACTGGACCACCAAGGAAGTCCCTCAAAATATTTTAAACAGCTTACTTTGTAATCTTAGTGTCCCTAAGGTTACTCTATGCTGGTTACTGTGCTAAGTGTGTTACAGACTGTCGTTTCATCCTCATGGCAATCCTGCAAAGGAATTTCCGCTATTGTTCCAATTTTATAGTCCAGGAAACCGAGATTCAGAAAAGTGAAGTGACTGACTTAAAGTCACATCGCTAGTTAAAGCATGAAATTGGGCCTTGAGTCCATGTTTTTCCAGCATCAAAAAACCCTGAAAGAAAACAAACCTGTGTGCCCAACCAGGAGGCAACCCTGCCTTATAGCCCATCTGCAAAAGTTAGGGGAGCCAACGTGTTTCATTTCCTGGATGACAGGAGACCTGGAGAGATGAGAGATTTTCTCACTCTCAGGATGGACTGGACTCTAAGCTGGGCGTTGGTTGGTGGACCAGGCCCCGGGCCCCAAATTTGCCCCAGCAGAGCAGACTGGGTGGTCTGAGACCTCACAGTGGCCCAGACGTTCGTCCATGAGCTGGAATGCATCCACAGAGCAGCAAAACCATAAACACCAGCAGCCCTTTCAACAGGACACTGTGCCTGAGTCATGGAGTATTTATAGACGGGCCTCTTCTCAGCTTTGCCAAGGATTTATCAAGTTCACTTGGGGCTCGGAGGGTGACAACCTGTTTATCATCCAAGGTGCCATAGCAGGCTGTTGGGACCTCCTCCGAGAACGAGTCTTGGAGGTCTGCCCGTGTTTAGTCCTGATCTGACCCCCCGACAGCAGACTGAGGCAACTCTCCCCTGCTCCCTGCGTTGTGGTGCCTTCTACCAAATACCTGGTGTGGCTCCAGCCCCACCACAACCACACACACACACACACACACACACACACACACACACACAAACACAGAGTGAGCTCATAGTCTTGAGTTAAAAATGTGACAGGTGTTGGTTCTCTCAGGAAGACCTCTTGGATTGATCTGGGAAGATTAAAAACTTCCCCTGGCCTCACTGCTCCTGGGAGTGAACCCTCTCTTTGGTCAGATAATTGAATTAATCATAAGAAAACTGACTGAGGACCTTCTCTGTGCCAGATACCATGCTAGGTGTTTGCTGGGTTTTTGCTTGTTTTGCTGTGCCACTTGTGGGATCTTAGTTCCCTGACCAGGGATCAAACACTGAGTGCAAGCATTGAATCCTACCTACTGGACTGCCAGGGAATTCCCTCATGCTAAGAGTGTTAACATTACCTTTTCCAAATCCTCAGAATAATTTAATAAGCTAGATATTGATTTAATGGGCTTCCCTGGTGTCTCAGACAGTAGTCTGTCTGCAATGCAAGAGACCCAGATTCAATCCCTGGGTCGGGAAGATCCCTTGGAGAAGGGAATGGCAACCCACTCCAGTATTCTTGCCTGGGGAATCCCATGGACAGAGGAGCCTGGCAGGCTATAGTCCATGGGGTTGCAAAAAGTTGGACATGACTGAGAAACTTCCATTTCATTTTTATAGATATTTAATATTATCTTTATAGATGAGGGAATAGAGGCTCAGAGAGGTAAAGAAACTTCCTCAAGACCACACAGCCAGTAAGTAGCAGGGCCAGGCTCAAACTCTAGGTCTTCCTTGGTTCCAGACTCTAAGCTGTGGGTGACTTTGGGCAAGTAACTTCCCCTCCGAACCTCAGTTTCTTTATCTGTAACATGGAGACACGAATACTCACCTCTCACAGCTATAAGAACTGAATAAAACTGGTACATAGTAGGCTCCCAACCCCTAACTCCTGCCCCCACCTTGAGTAAGAATGAGTAAATTAGCTTCTCTTAAGCTGCTTAGGACAATCATCCAGGTCGCATCTGGCTCAAACTTCAGGGACTTGAATCTAGGACCCAGACTGTTCTAGCCCCCATGACCCCATCCTTTGTTTCTTCCCGATAGACAACAGTCGGAGGGACTCAGGACCCAGGGGCAGGAGAAGGAAGGAAAGGAGGAGTGGAGGGAGTTGGGTGTGAGGGGGTGGCTGTGTGCAGAGGGGCAGTGGACTGACCAGGCTCTCCCTCCTGGGATCTGTTTTGGACGGTGCCAGCCTCTGGGCTGCCAGCAGAGTTGTCAGTGCTGAGTTAACAGAGTGGCCCCTGGGGCCAGGTTTAGTGGTTGAGCCATGACCCCGGATGGGTGGCATGGCTGCAGACACTGGGCAGAACCTGCTTTTGTGATTCCTGGTAGGTAGGGGGGCTCTGGAGGCTCTGAGCCCTGCAGCTACCTGCCGGGGTGGGTTACTAAGTCTTTGTCGAGGGCAGGCTGCTCCTGCTATCTTCATCCCCTTCTTCTGCAGCTTAGGACAGAGCACTTCTTGAGTTTCAGACAGATTTGGGTTCAAGGCCCAGCTGTTCCATTTACTACCTGGGTGACCTTGGGGAAAGTACTTAATACCTTGCCATCTGATTTAGAAAGGAAAACAGTCATGCCTACCTCTCAGGGCTGTGTTGATTAAGTGGGGTCCCTGGGTAGGGCTGGGACCTCCTCCATTTCCCCCCTTTTCCCACCACCAGTGGGGCCCATGAGGGCAGTTCTCTTGTCCTCCCCCTACCCAGAGGGGCCTTAAAATGCACGCCCCATGTCTTGATTTGGCGGTTCTGGGGTCTCACAGTGCTTCCAGAAACCCTGATCCTAAGTCCCCTCTGACCTCCTGGACAGGGCCCAGCTCTGAGGTGAGAGCCCAGCTCACTCAGCTGTAGCTCAGATTTCCTGATGGATTCCATTAGCGGCTTCAGTCAGGAGCCCCAGGTCCTTGAGTTTTAATCCATAGGAACAGTGACTTTTTTTAACTGCCAAGATTTCTGTCCAGCCATTTTCTATAACTATACAACATTTTTGATGTATAAGTTTATTTTCATAACACACATATTATTTTTAATAGAAAAAAATTGGATTATATATATGTGGCATGTATTTTTCTGTTTGTGCCTAATGATATATTGCTGACATCTTTTCCTATTGATATTCTATATAAAAAGCTCCATGTCATTTTAAGTATATATGTATTTATTTTTAGTCTACAGACAGTTGGGATGCTTATTGGGGTATGTTTCTGCCTTACTTTTTAGGAAATTGTTTAAGTATAATATGTGTTCAGAAAAGGGCAGAGTCCACAACTGTACAGTTCAAGGTATTTTCATAAAATGAGTGTACCTGTATAACTGCACCCAGGTCAGGGACAGGATCAGTACCAGTATTCCTGGAGCCTTCTCCTACCCTCTTCCAGCCTACCCACTGAGGGCAATACTATCTTGACATTTTTATTAGTTAATTTTACTTATCTATTTACTTGGCTGTGCCAGGTCTTAGTTACGGCCTGTGGGATCTAGTTCCTTGACCAGGGATTGAACCCAGCCCCCTTGCATTGGGAATGCAAAGTCTTAGCCACTGGACCACCAGAAAAGTCCCCTGACTCTTAAAAGCTTAAATTAGTTTGGGCTGTTTCGAACTTTATGAAGATAGAACCACACAGTATGTTCTCTTTTGTTCACCATTCTTTATGAGATTCATCTGTGTCTTCGAATGTGACAATGTTTGTTCATTCTCATTTTTGCATACTCTCCACCAAGCAGGTGCTTCCCAGGTGGCTCAGTGGTAAAGAATCCGCCTGCCAGCACAGGAGTCGCAGGAGACAAGTGTCTGATCCCTGGGTCGGGAAAATCTCCTGGAGGAGGAAATGGAAACCTGCTCCAGTATCCTTGCCCATAAAATCCCATGGACAGAGGGGCCTGGCAGGCTACAGTCCATTGGTCACAAAGAATCGGACACGTGAGCACGTACACACACACACACACATGCACATAACAATTTATTTATTTGTTCCATTGACAGACGCCGGGGTTGTTTCCAAGATTTTGCTGCTACAAACAATACTGCAGAAAATATCCTTGTATTTAAATAGATCTATAGATGTGAGTATCTATACCTATTTATTAAGAGCTAACTATTTATACCTTTCAGACATCATTTTTATAGTTTTTTTATAAAATAGATTCCTCAGATTACAACTGCTGAATACATGTATAAATATTGCACCCCCCCAAGGTCAAGAGTAGTGGGAGTGTCAATTGCCCTCTACCTTCACCAACCCTGGATACTATTAATCTTAAATATTTTTGATGAGCTAGACTCAGACATCTCACACTATCATTTCCCTTGTATTCTATTGGTCACATAGATCAACACTGATACAGTGTGGGGAGGAGAGGGCCTGTGTACTGGGAGGCTCTGTTATTGAGAACTATCTTGGAGGCTGAATATCAGAGGAAACATCAGATTTTATTGTAGTTTTAACAAGATTTTAGAAATTAAAACCATTTTTAGAAACAGGGCCTTGTTTTGATTTGGCTTGGGGAGGAGGGGACATTGGCTTTTATTCTTTTGTAAATTGCTTTTTTTTGGCAGCCTTTGTTTATTTCAGAACATTAACATTTTATAGATATTGACACTTGGTCTTTATGTGTGTTTCTACTGTTTTCTCCCAATCATCACTTGTCTCTTAAGCTTTTGTTTATGGAGCAACTGCAGGTTTAAATATAGTTTGTTTTCCCCGGCTTACTGTTTACGGTCTGGATCACCCGAGGGTGTGTGTGGCAAACCCTAGGTTCAAGCTGGTGGGGGTGGGGAGCAGCAGGCCGAGTGGGGTGGGCAGAGCTGGCCCCCAAGACTCTCTGGGGTATTAGGACTGGAGCACCAAGGTCAGCACTGAGCCTGGGCCCCGAGTCTGTCACGAGGCTTCCTCCAGCTCCTTCCCAGACCTTCTCAGTGCTATTCCAGCCCCTCTATCAGTGAAGAGAGTCTCTCTGTACAGCCCAGGGGGCAGACAGGGGTCAGAGGGAGTCAAGGCCAGTTTTAATGGGGCAGTAGAGGGAGGAAAAGTTTAAGGACAGGGGCTAAAGCAGCCCAAAGCTCTGAGTCCAAATCCTGAACTATGAGTTCAAGGCCTGTCTTAGTCTTCTCAAGATGCCATAACAAAATACCACAGGTTGGGTGGCTTAAACAACAGAAGTTTATTTCTCACAGTTCTGGAGGTTGGGAAGTTAGAGACTGAGGTGCTAGCGAGGTAGGTTTCCTTCTGAGGTTTCCTTTCTTGGCTTGTTGATGGCTACCTCCTTGCTGTGTGCTTGCCTAGCCTTTCCTCATGTATGTGCATGAAGAGAGAGAGGAAGCAAGCACTCCTGTCTCTAAGGACGCTAATCCCATTAGACTAGGACTCCAACTCATGACCTTATCTCACCCTAGTTACCTTCCAAAGACCTCCTCTCTAAATACCATCACATTGCGGGGAAGAGCTTCAACATATGAATTTCAGGCAGACACAGACATTAAGTCCATAGCAATTGCTCCAGACTATTTGCTAGACGTGTAACCTTAGGCAACTTTCCTCATTTCTCTGTGACTCAATTTCTTTATCTGTAAAATGGAGATGATAACAGTATCAGCTTCATGAAGTAATAGATTAACGAGTACCTTTAAAACACTTAGCAGAGGACTTCCCTGGTGGCCCAGTGGATAAGAATCCACCTGCCAATGCAAGGGACATGGGTTCGATTCCTGGTCCCGGAAGATTCCATATGCTGCAGGGCAACTAAGCCCATGAGCCGCAACTACTAAAGCCGCAACTACTGAAGACCACGTGCCCTGGAGCCTGTGATCTGCAACAAGAGAAGCCGCCACGATAGGAAGCTCATGCATCGCAACTGGAGAGTAGCCCTGGCTTGCTGCAACTACAGGAAGCACACCCACGGCAACGAAGACCCAGCACAGTCAAGATAATAAATACATTTTTAAAAATTAAAAAGAAAGCAAAACATTAAGAACAGACTGTGATATTCAGCCTCCAAGATCAGTTCAGTTCAGTTCAGTTCAGTCTCTCAGTCGTGTCCGACTCTTTGTGACCCCATGAATTGCAGCACGCCAGGCCTCCCTGTCCATCACCAACTCCCGGAGTTCACTCAGACTCACGTCCATCAAGTCTGTGATGCCATCCAGCCATCTCATCCTCGGTCGTCCCCGTCTCCTCCTGCCCCCAATCCCTCCCACCATCAGTCTTTTCCAATGAGTCAACACTTCCCATGAGGTGGCCAAAGTACTGGGGTTTCAGCTTTAGCATCATTCCTTCCAAAGAACACCCAGGCCTGATCTCCTTCAGAATGGACTGGTTGGATCTCCTTGCAGTCCAAGGGACTCTCAAGAGTCTTCTCCAACACCACAGTTCAAAAGCATCAATTCTTCGGTGCTCAGCTTTCTTCACAGTCCAACTCTCACATCCATACATGACCACTGGAAAAACCATAGCCTTGACTAGATGGACCTTTGTTCCCTTTTTGGGGCAAAGCCTCCAAGATAGTCCTCAATAATTCTTACCTCCCAGTACACAGGCCCTCTCTTCCCCGTACTATATCAGGGTTGATCTATGTGACCAATAGAATACAAGGGAAATGATAGTGTGAGATGTCTGAGTCTAGCTCATCAAAGATATTACCACTTTTACAGAACCTCCCAATGTGGTCCCCAGCATGAGTCCTTCTGTTTGGTGTTGTTCAACCAACAGAATGAGACCAAGATCAGTTCAGAAGCAAAGGAAAGCTTTACTCTTTGATCAAAGAATGGAGAGGTGCCAGCTCCTGCAAAAGCCAGGGGCGGGGCTGCTTCATGGGAGTCTTGTCCGTGGGGGGGACGGGTGGAGGTCTTGCAGGTGGGGTGGGGCTCCAGGTTGCAGAGCTGGGGGCAGCCTCTCTGCGCGCTGCTTGAACTGATCAGAGAACTAAGATTCCACACACGGCAACTGGAGAAAGCTGAGTGCCACAACAAAGAACTCCTGTGTGGCAGCGAAGACCCAGCAGAGCCAAAATTGAAAACAAACAAACAAAACAAGACACACACACACACAAACAGATTCTTTAAAAAAATCAGCCACTGAATTAGATTTTTTTTAAAAAGAAGAAGTTTGGATTTCAGATGCCCAGCCCCCCGTTGAGTTTGGAGGCTTGCCCAAGAAAGCATATTCTCTTCATAAGCACACTGACCCTGTGTCACTTGTTTGAATCCTTGGAGCATCAGAGGTCTAGTTTTTCATCCATGTGAGTATATCCAGGATCCTGTTGGGGCAGCCAGGTACCAAACTCAACTTTGTTGAGTTGGATGGCCTGATTTACATAATTGTTGATGCTGTTGGACCGTAAGTGCAACCAGCTGTGCCTTCAACTTCTTTACAGTTTATTACCAGCTGGGCGGAGGGTGCTATTTAGTGTCTCCTCCTTGGTTATTGGGGTTCCTCTTAAATATGTCTGATGTTCCTTTCTTGTGTCAAGTTGGACGAGACAGGTCTAACAATCAGTGGGGTTCTGTCCTTCCTGAATATCTCTGGTCGCATTATAGAAGAAATTTATTCACCATGGAGTGATAGTAGGGAGCATGTTTTAATTCCTAAGGCAGGAAGTATAAATTGGAAATAAAAGGCCTTCATTTTGCAAGCACTGAGATAAGTGGGTCCAGGGAGGAGGGGCAAAGGCAATGATGACCAGGGTCTCTTGTGGGCTGCTGGTTTTCCAGGTTTTTAGGTACACCTGGTCTTCTGGCAGGAAAGTATATAGGGTCAGGTCAGTGGGGGTGCGCAGTACCTGGTTACCATATTCATTGACAGCTTCCATGGTTTCTCCTACCTGGAGGACATACTTGAGTTATTCCATTTCAAGGGGGGCTGAGGTGTCCTTTCTTTGGGGCTAGGGGAATGGGTCTGTCATACATGAGTTCAAACACACTTAACTCTTGGGGCTAATCACATGTAGAGAAGGACAATTGGAAGCAACTTGTTTCAGCTTTCTTGAGTTTCCTGACAAAGCTTGGCTAAGGCCCATTTCAAGGTTTGCTTGGATCTCTCTACTTTCCCTGGTCACTGGGGTCTTCAGGCTGATTGCAAAGTCCATTTTATGACCGAGACATAAACTGGTTATTCTCTTCATCACTTGAGACACAAATGCTGGACTATTATCATTTTGTGGGGATTCTGGGAACCTGAACCTAGGGATTATTTCTGCTAGTAATGTATTAGCCACTTCAGCTGCCATTTCAGTTCTATCAGAGAACACTTCTATCCACCCAGAATATATGTGTACTAGCACCAAAGAGCGGAGAAGGTGATGGCATCCCACTACAGTACTCTTGCCTGGAAAATCCCATGGACGGAGGAGCCTGGTGGGCTGCCGTCTATGGGGTTGCACAGAGTCAGACACGACTCAGTGACTTCACTTTCACTTTTCACTTTCATGCATTGGAGAAGGAAATGGCAACCCACTCCAGTGTTCTTGCCTGGAGAATCCCAGGGATGGGGGAGCCTGGTGGGCTGCCATCTATGGGGTTGCACAGAGTCGGACACGACTGAAGCGACTTAGCAGCAGCAGCAGCAGCACCAAAGAGATAGCTGAAGTTGCCCAGTCCTCTTGGCATGACAGTGAAAGCAATCTGCCAGTCTTCCCCAGGATACGTCCTTCTGGTCTGAATGGGTCTTATCTGGGGGCCTCTGCAGGATCTGCTGTTGAAGTTTATTGGGGAAATGGGGCATGTCTCAACCAGCTGACTGATTTTACTTTTTGTGCCACGGGGTACCATGACTTCGGCTCAGTAAAGGGCTTCTCTCCCACAGTGAGCTCCTTGATGAGACTCCCTGGTGGCTTGACAAACTGCACGTTCATTAACTAGCCACTCATGGCCTCCTAGATCTCTATTGAAACCTCATTTTGGAGCTCTGTCAAATTCTTCCTTTGTGCATATTGGGAAATAATTGGGTGGATCTGAAGGTATGAGGGGTAATTCCCAAGTTACTGGTTCTTGGCATTTGTGTCTGTCTTGTTGTTTCTCTTTATATATTAATATATATTTGTGTGTGTTCAGTCGCTAAGCAGTGTCCAGCTCTTTATGACCCCATGGATTGCAGCATGCCAAGTTTCCCTGTTTTATATATATATATATATATATATATATATATATATATATATATATATATATATATCCTGTGGTCATGCATGGATGTGAGAGTTGGACTGTGAAGGCTGAGCCCTGAAGAATTGATGCTTTTGAACTGTGGTGTTGGAGAAGACTCTTGAGAGTCCCTTGGACTGCAAGGAGATCCAACCAGTCCATTCTGAAGGAGATCAGGCCTGGGTGTTCTTTGGAAGGAATGATGCTAAAGCTGAAACCCCAGTACTTTGGCCACCTCATGGGAAGTGTTGACTCATTGGAAAAGACTGATGGTGGGAGGGATTGGGGGCAGGAGGAGACGGGGACGACCGAGGATGAGATGGCTGGATGGCATCACAGACTTGATGGACGTGAGTCTGAGTGAACTCCGGGAGTTGGCGATGGACAGGGAGGCCTGGCGTGCTGCGATTCATGGGGTCACAAACAGTCGGACACGACTGAGCGACTGAACTGAACTGAACTGATATATATATAACATATGACCTGCCTCTTGAGGAAGCTGTATGAAGGTCAGGAAGCAAGAGTTAGAACTGGACATGGAACAACAGACTGGTTCCAAATAGGAAAAGGAGTATGTCAAGGCTGCATATTGTCACCCTGCTTATTTAACTTATATGCAGAGTACATCATGAGAAATGCTGGGCTGGATGAAGCACAAGCTGGAGTCGAGATTACCAGGAGAAATATCAGTAACCTCAGATATGCAGATGACACCACCCTTATGGCAGAAAGTGAAGAAAAACTAAAAAGCCTCTTGATGAAAGTGAAAGAGGAGAGTGAAAAAGTTGGCTTAAAGCTCAACATTCAGAAAACTAAGATCATGGTGTCCAGTCCCATCACTTCATGGCAGATAGATGGGCAAACAGTGGAAACAGTGGCTGACTTTATTTTTCTGGGCTCCAAAATCACTGCAGATGGTGACTGCAGCCATGACATTAAAAGACACTTACTCCTTGGAAGGAAAGTTATGACCAACCTAGAGAGCATATTAAAAGCAGAGACATTACTTTGTTAACAAAGGTCCATCTAGTCAAGGCTATGGTTTTTCCAGTGGTCATGTATGGATGTGAAAGTTGGATTGTGAAGAAGGCTGAGCGCTGAAGAATTGATGTTTTTGAACTGTGGTGTTGGAGAAGACTCTTGAGAGTCCCTTGGACTGCAAGGAGACCCAAACAGTCCATCCTAAAGGAGATCAGTCCTGGGTGTTCATTGGAAGGACTGATGTTGAAGCTGAAACTCCAATACTTCGGCCACCTGATGTGAAGAGTTGACTCATTTGAAAAGACCCTGATGCTGGGCAAGATTGAGGGCAGGAGGAGAAGGGGACGACAGAGGATGAGATGGTTGGATGGCATCACCGACACAATGGACATGGGTGTGGGTGGACTCTGGGAGTTGGTGATGGACAGGGAGGCCTGGCGTGCTGTGGTTCATGGGGTCACAAAGAGTCGGACATGACTGAGCAACTGAACTGAACTGAACAACATATATATATAATATATTTTGGCTGTGCTGAGTCTTAGTTACAGGATGGAAACTCTTAACAGTGGCACGAGGGATCTAGCTTCCTGATCAGAGATTGAACCCAGGCCCCCTGCATTGAGAGCAAGAGCGTTCTACCCACTAGACCACCAGGGAAAGCCTGTTTCTCTTTATTGACATCTTTCTTTGGTGACCCCTACAGTGAATCACTGCCACCTTTTATGGAAGCTGCACCACTTCTATGAGTTTCAATATGCTTAAACCATGTGTCACCTATTTATTCTCCACATCCTTCTCCTCTTCCAAATAGCTCTGGTGTGTAGAGGATGGCATGCCCACACCTGGAATCTGTATCAGCCTTTAAGATCTTCACTGTCTCAAGCTCTAAGGCCCAGGTTAGGGCCTGTTGGGTAGAAGTCCCTAGGGGTGGGCTTCATGCCTCTATGACTGGGTCTAGAAGATTAGTGTGTAGCCCACTGGGCTTCTGCACTTGCTCATAAAGCTGTTCTTGTCTGTGAACCATTCCTCTTCAGCATTTGGGAGAGACTCACATCCTGGGTTGGGGCAACTGTTAAAGATTGTGTCTACGGCATCGTATAACCCTGTGTCAGGGGCCCTATTTCTGCGGGTAGCAGGGTGGCAGGATTTAGCATGTGACAGGCTTCTGTAGCCACTGTGTTGTCTAAAAGAATAGCCTGAACTTGAATTAACCTTCTGGGAGACAGTCATTCTGTTTCCTTGTTGTTGTTGTTCAGTTGCTAAGTCATGTCCAATTCTTTGCAACCCCATGGACTGCAGCACGCCAGGCTTCCCTGTCCTTCATTATCTCCCAGAGTTTGCTCAAACTCATGTCCATCGAGTTGGTGATGCCATCCAACAGTCTCATCCTCTGTTATTCCCTTCTCTTCCTGCCCTCAATCTTTCCCCATATCAGGGTCTTTTTCAATGAGTCAGCTCTTCACATTAAGTAGCCAAAGTATTAAGAGCTTCAGCTTCAGCATCAGTCCTTCCAGGCAATATACAGGGTTGATTTCATTTAGGATTGACTGGTTTGATCTCCTTGCTGTCCAAGGGACTCTCAAGAGTCTTCTCCAACACCACAGTTCAAAAGCATCAATTTTTCAGCACTCGGCTTTCTTTTTGGTCCGACTCTCACATCTGTACATGACTACCAGAAAAACCATAGCTTTGACTATGCAGACCTTTGTCAGCAAAGCGATGTTTCTGCTTTTTAACACACTGTCTAGGTTTGTCATAGCTAGAGTAAGTTCTGTTCCCTGAGAACTTACTAAAGCCTAAACCTAGTGTGGTGTCTATCTCGTGACTGGCTGACCAAATGTTAACTTTTCAGCCTTTTTTTTTAGCAGAATTGTGGTACCTGCTACAGCCTGTAGGCAAAGAGGCCATCCCTTAGGGGGTTTATCTAATTGTTTAGAGAAATAAACAACCACCCAGGTAAGGAGGTCCCAATTTTTGAGCTAATACCCCAAGGGTTATTCCCCATCTCTCATGAATATAAAAGTGGAAGTGTTTAGCTAAGTCTGGGAGGGCCAGAGGAGGGACCTGAAGTAGTTGCTTTTTAAAATTCTTCAAAAAGACCCCTCCACATTCTAAATTCCAAAGGATTATCAACCTTTCCTTCCAATTTTTCATATAGATCCTTAGTTATTAGAACATAGTTAAGGATCCAGATAGGAGCTTCCCTGGTGGCTCAGATAGTAAAAGCATCTGCCTGCAATGTGGGAGACCTGGGTTCGATCCCTGGGCCAGGAAGATCCCCTGGAGAAGGAAGTGGCAACCCACTCCATTACTCTTGCCTGGAAAATTCCATGGATGGAGGAGCCTCGTAGGCTACAGTCCACGGGGTCTAAAAGACTTGGACATGACTAAGCGACTTCACTTTCACTTTCAAGGATCCAGATGCTGCAAAATCAGGCCATCCCCAGGAAGCGCCGAAACTGTCTTCTAGTTTTAGGAGGGTCAAGGCTACAAATAGCTTGTCCAGGTTAGGCTTCTCTGACCTCCTGTGAGAATGAGGCCTAGGTAGGTCATCCTAGTTTGTGATTTTGAGCCTTTTTTCTTGGACACCTCATGGGGCTTCCCAGGTGGCTCAGTGGTAGAGAATCCGCCTGCCAACGCAGGAGATATAGGAGATGCGGGTTCGATCCCTGGGTTGGGAAGATGCCCTGGAGAAGAGAATGGCAATCCACTCCAGTATTCTTGCCTGGGAAACCCCATGGACAGAGGAGCCTCGCAGGATACAGCTTATGGGGTCTGAAAGAGTCGGACACGACTGAGCGACAGTACACACTTGGACACCTCCATCTGTTATTGGCTGAGTGGTTCAGGGCAGTGACGGTATTTTTGTCAGAGGTCTCCTTAGTAGGGTTGGTGGTCAGAATGCCGCCTACCTACCGGAGAAGGATTCACTCCTCTAGACATAGATCTTTTAGGTCTTTAGCTCAAGTTTTCCCCAAAAATGATAGGGGGATTTTTGAACCTTTGTGGCAGGAATGTCCAGCGGTGTTGTTTTTGTTGCGTGTTTGGGTCCTGCCACTCAAAAGCAAAATTTCTTGTGACTCTGGGCCAATGGACTCAGAAGAAGGTGTCTTCTAAGTCTAATACAGAATACCAGGCCCTGGTGGACCGTAGAGAGGCCAGCAATGTGTAAGGTATAGGGGCTGCTGGCATATAGTCTTGGTAGCTTCTCTGACTGCCCTGAGGTCCTGTACCACCTGATTTTCCCCGTTGAACTTTTCAGGGAGAATGAGAGTATTACAAGGTAATTGGCAAGGTCTAATGATGCTCTGGTCAATTAGGCCCTGTCTGACAGGGGCAGTGCTCAGCAAGAGCCCCTAATAGAGAGGGTACTGTTTTCTAGGGGCCATGTATGCCCAGGTTTTAGATGGATTATCATGGGATTGGCTTCTACAGCTCGTCCCACTAATTCCTGTACTCAGACCTTGGGATTTACTCTGGGGAGATCGACTTGCTCTTTCTGTGGAGCTATGTTCTCAGCCATTAACACTGTCATCTTGTGTCCTTTGTCTAAGGGGATGCCAGTCCCCAATTTGTCTCCCATTAGTTCAGTTCAATCACTCAGTTGTGTCCAACTCTATGAATCGCAGCACCCCAGGCCTGCCTGTCCATCACCAGCTCCTGGAGTTTACCCATGTGCATCGAGTTGGTGATGCCATCCAGCCATCTCATCCTCTGTCGTCCCCTTCTCCTCCTGCCCCCAATCCCTCCCATTAGGTGGGTAGTAACACTCAATTGATGTAAGGTATCTCTTCCGAGCAAGGGTACAAGGCCTTTGGGAACATACAGGAAGGAATGGAGCTTCCCAGATGGCTCAGTTGGTAACAATCTGCCTGCAATGCAGGAGATCCCTGTTCAATTCCCAGGTTGGGAAGATCCCATGGAGAAGGGATAGGGTACCCACTCCAATATTCTTGGGCTTTCCTTGTGGCTCAGCTGGTAAAGAATCTGCCTGCAATGCAGGAGACCTGGGTTCAATCCTTGGGTTGGGAGGATCCCCTGGAGAAGGGAAAGGCTACCCATTCCAGTATTCTGGCCTGCAGAATTCCATGGACTCTAGTCCATGGGGTCGCAAAGAGTCAGACACGACTGAGCAACCTTTGCTTTCAGGAAGGAATGAGCGTATGCTCACCCAGTTTGCATTCTAGCGGCTTTATGAATGCCTTCCCTGAAGGGTCGTCATGTTACATCTCTCGTGACTGGGTTTGCCTGATCTGGTGTTCAGAGCTGAGAAAGTGGCACTGCTGTCTACTAAGAATTCAGTAGGTTTCCTTCCTATGTGCAATTTCAGCTGGGTCTCCTCAGGGGTCAGTCGGAATGACAGCTTAGGAGCCCCCTGGCCTGTCTTTCTTCATCTACTTGGACCATCTACCTGTGAAGGTAGCAGCCAGAATCTGCCCCTTTTCAGGGGCAACAAAGGCATGTTTATCTTCGGTGACCCTCTTGTTTATGTACGGCGCATTGATGAGGTCCCAGTGTCCTGGCATGCTACCCCTCAGTGGAGCCAGGGGTACTTACCGGAGTTGAGTGTCTCTGGGAGCAATTAGTCCAAATTCATGTACCAACCAGTTGACTTTGGAGGGTAATAGCCAGTAGCAGGTGGGCTTGCCTCTGGGCCTTTTTATCCTCTGATATTTCCTCCTCTGTATCTCTGTTATTTGGGGGGAGTGGTTCACAGGGCTCCCCAGCCCATTTCAGAGAAATTAGCACTGACCAGAAGAGGTCAAGTCACAGGTTACCTACTTTAGGAGCCTTTTTCTGAACTTGGATCAAATGCCCTCATTCCATTTTTGTCAGGCATCCTCATTACCTGGGTCTTTCCTAGTCTCACCTCTTAGCTCACGGGGCTGGTCACTTTCCTTTAACAAACTGAAAGTGACTATGAAGAATGTTGCCATTGATCCCTGGAGGTTGATGAGGAGAACAAAAGTTCCTGGTGTGAACACACTGCCTTGTACAGGGGTCAAGAAGACAGCACTCCTGGCGAGACAGAGGGCAAGACTGCTGTCGCTCCCTTTTGTCCACAGGCCCCATCATTCCTGGTTGTCTGGTACCAAGAAGAGGCCAGTCTGAGGCAGCAGGCAGACATGCATGAGCTTCAGTCTCTGATCCCCAGCGATGCCACAGAGTGATCCTCTCAAGGGGCACAGCTGGGCACACACAGGGCTACGCTGTGCACACACCACACCTGGTATCAGATTGCTGGGCAAAGTTGCACTGACTTTGACCAAGGGCTGCTGCAGTCCTACCCCATCAGAGTGAACTCAAAGATCAGAGTCAGACATCCTCAGGCAAACCTCCCAAAGCCTCCACCGTTGTCTTGCTGGAGCGAGGGAGAATTTGGAGCCTTGTTGATAGGTGCAGATGAAAAAGGCACAGTGGGTCCCATTCAGGTTGCCAGAATGTTAATGATCCTCTCAAGTTGGTCCCTGACAAGGATCTTTCAGTTCTAGTGTTGTCCGAGCTATTAGAACAAGATCGAGTTCTAAGGCTGAGCTTGGTTCAGAAGCAAATGAAAGCTATATTCTTTAACCAAAGAATGGAGAGGTGCTAGTTCTCACTCTGGAGTACACGCTCTCTTCAAAAGGCCATTAGCAGGGCCGCTTTATAGGATTCCCGTCAGCACAGAGTAGGGCCAGAGCTCCTGTGGGTCAGACGTAGCTGTGCCATTCTTGGCTCCAGATTGCATTGCTGGGAGCAGCATCTCTGCACACGGCCCGCCACCGCCATCTTGAATGGCAGTGTTGCGGGGGGAGGGGGGGGCACTTCTGCACGTGACCCACCAAGCTGAAGCGTCGGGTGCAGCCATTTCTCAGGGAACTCTGGTCTGAAGTGCCAGCTGCAAGGCCTCTGCATGTGGTACCCTAGAAGAACGTGAAACCCGGGTAAACACAAAGGGGATAGAAAGGTTAGTCTTTTTATTACCCAGATTCTGTTTGTACTTTCTGGGAATCGTCAATGGACTTTGCCAGTGGCAACTTCTGTCTTGCTCTTTCAGATCACTCTCCCTGGGGGAAGTCAACCACCATGCCAGGAGGATGTTCAGGCAGCCCTGTGAAGAGGTACACTTGCTGGGGAACTGAGGCCATCCACCAACTTGTCAACCATGTGAATAAACCATCTTGGAAGCGGCTCCTCCAGCTCCAGCCAAGCTTTAAGATAAACTGAACTATACTCCCAGCACCAACATCTTCACTAGAACTTCCTTGGAGACACTGAACTGGCATCACTGCGATAATAGTATTGACCTCATAAGTTAATAAAGAGCTGCTCTTGGATTCCTGACCCGCATAAACTGTGTGAAACAATAAATGTTTATTATTGTTTTAAATTGTTTTGTGAAAATAAGTTGTGCAGCAATAGATAGCACATAGACCATGGGGGTCATCCATAGTAACTGTTCAGTAAATGACAGTATTAGTCCCCTGACAGAAAATATTAACAACATTTGCTAATGTCTGTCACTTGCCAGGTATATGCCATCTGCCTGGGCAAATGGAGTCCCTTCTCTCACCATGAATTTTCAGCAAGGGGTAGAGTGTTAGAAGCAACCACCTAGACTTTCCAGGCTGAAAAGACCCAGAGATATTACTACTCTACCTGACTCTCATTTTATAGTTGAGATAACTAAGACACAGAGGTTAAATAACCTGCTCAAAATAGCAGAACTGATATGTAGAGGAGCCTAAACTTGAACCCAGATTTGTTAGTGCCTGGCAGTAACAGATCTTGTTGCTTGTTGCTATCTCAGGACCTTATAGTCAGGGTTTATTGTCTCTCACTGTTTATAAAGCACTTTTGATACTTGAGTTCAGGATCATTTATATAGAGGTCCATTCAGACCTTATTGGCCCCCTGTGTTCCCTGGGGCAGCCCTTTCTCTAAACACCACCTACTCTTGAGGGGCCTTGTAGCTGCCCACATGGTCATCTGGATCTGGGGACAGAAGGAAAACGTCTAGAGGGTTCCAGCCCTGAGTGGCGAGATCTTGATGCCCTACTGCCTTTCCATGGCATGTGGCCAGGCCCAGTGGGCTTTGCCCTGGCATCTGGGGCACTGCATCACACCCTAGACCCCATGGACCTGGCTCTGGCAACTACTCTGGCTTCAGTCTCTGAGCCAATGACTTATTTGTCTGATCCTGTGATTCAGAATGATTCTTCAACAAGGATGACATTGAAGCATGTGACAGCCATCTCAAACAGTAAGAAAAACAGTCACCCTCACCACATCCTTTCTGAGGGTACTCCAGGTGCCACAGAGACTCGAGGGGAATTCCAGAGGAACAGGCAGGCAGACCCCGCCCTCCAGGGAAGGTCATGGGGACTGCAGGGAGAACGGCACACTCCGCACACGTGGAAAGGATCTGCACTGTGAGGCGCCAAGAAAACATCTAAGCAAGCCCGAGCCACGTGGAAATGAAAGGAGAGGTGGAGGGTGGTTTCCTTTCCAGCATCACTGCCCCCAGGCCTGTGTCATCCATCCCGGGGGAGAGTTCCTCTGAGAAGCCTGCCCCTGGGGAGGGGCAAGCACCTTCAGGGATCATCTCTTAGGGTCACTCCACTTGGCAGATGAAGACACTGGAGGTAGGTGTGGCTTACTGGGCATCACATCGCTTGTCTCTTGCAGACCTGGAGCCTGAGCACAGGTGTCTGCCTCCCGGGCCAGCATCCTCTCCCTCAACCAAGAGGCCTCAAAATCTCAGTTTTCTGAAAAGTCCCCTCTCTAGTGACAATCAAAAAGAGCACAGGCTCTGAGGTTAAACTGACCTATTCCCCTAGCTGTGGAACTTAGGGTAACCCCATATGCCAAGCTGTGCCTCAGTTTCCTCATCTCTAAAATGAGGTTAAGTGTGACCTACCTGTGATTGTAGTTAGGAATGAATGAAATAGTGCTATGGAGCTCTGAGTGGATGTTCAACCCCTTGCAAGCACTGAATCAGTCAAAAAGCAAAAACAGTGTTGTTACTGCAATCACTTTCATCTCTGTCTACCTTCTCCTTGTCAGGCCCAGACCATTCTCCCTGCTGCTTTGCCTGACTCCTCTGGCACTAAAGCTCCTCCTACTAGTAACACAGACTCTGGGGGCAGTCCCAGATGAGAAGTCTAGCTCTTAGCTGAGTGACCTTCTGTAAGTCACCTAACCTCTCTGAACGTCAGTTCCTGACATATCAAAAAGACAAACAGTGGCACAAAGAATGGTAGTGAAGGTGATTGTTATAGATGAAAAGAGGTTAATGGGACAAAACCCACAAAATCCCACGTGTAAGACCTTATTTGGATCTTTTTTTTGGATTTGATTTGAATAACTAAAAAGACATTTGAAACAATCAGTAGCCTCTAAAAATGGCCTGGGATTTAATAATATTAAGAAATGTTTGTTATTTTTGCTAAAATAATGGCTTGTGATTATGTAAAAAAAAAAAAAGAATCCTTATTAGAAATGCTTACCAAAGTATTTATGGATGAAATGACTTGATGCCTAATATTGGTTTTGAAATATTCTAGAAAAAAGAAGCGTGTCAAGATAGAGATGAAATAAGAGTGGGGAAAAGTTGGAAAGAACTGAATCTGGGTTTAGTCACATGAATTCTTAACACTAAGTTCTCTCTATTTTCGTATGGTTGGAGTTTTCATTAAGAAACAGTATAAAAATGATGTGCAGAGACTTGCAAAGAGAGCAGCAGTCCAATGTAGCAGTTAAGAGCTCCAGGCTCAGATGTGCCACTGATATTACATGTTGGTCTTCGCAGCTTCAGGCATGTTCTAATAACTGGTAATGATGCTGGCTTATGACTTCCTTCTTGGGGTGCTGGCTCTGCCACTCAGTGGCTGGGAGACTTTGGCCAAATGACTCTGTAACTCAGCTGCAAAACAGGGAAAATCCTGATCCCTGCCTCACTGAGCTATTTTTTTTTAAAGACTTTATTTTTCATTTGGCTGCACAGCACCATGTGTGGGCTCTTAGTTCCCCAACAGGGATCGAACCTGGGCCCTGGCAGTGAAAGCTCAGAGTCCTAACCACTGTACCATGAGGCATTGCTTCACTGAGTTATTTTAAAGACTGAACAAGAAGGAGGGATGGATGAAAAAGGGCATAGCACAGTGTTTGGCATGCAATAAGCACTAGATAAATGTTTCAATATGAGGAGCACAGATTTGGGAGTCAGGCTACCTCGGATGTGAACCTCAGCTCAGCTCTCTTCCTCAGGGCTGTGTGACTTTGGCCAAGCCAGTTACTTCTCTGAGTCTCACTTCTTCCTGGGAAAAACAAAGATCAAAATATCTCCCTTGCAGAGCTGTTGTGAGGATTAAATGACAAGACATGTGTTGTGGCCCAGCATGGCCCATGTGGGAATTTCCTTTTCTCACCCCTTGACTTTCAGCAGTACTGGTCTTGCCAGCTCCCAGGCTGGAGTTGATCCCACTGTCCAGTTGCGTGGCTTTTGCCCCTGGACTGCCAAGTGTGGCTGGTGAAAGTCAGCCATGTGAACAGCTCCTCTCAAATGGCAAATCTGTGTTGGGAAACATCAGCGAGGCTCTTCTGCTCCCAGAGAGTCCTTCCACCCCTCTCTAAGGCACTTCCTCCTGTGTTTCACAATGGCTGGTCCAAACGTTTTCCACCACTCACTCATGCTGCTCGTCCCCCTGCCTCAGCCTCAGAAAGTGGCCTCAACTCTCTTTCAGCTGACGGAGGTCATCAATATGAGCATGTTTCTCTCCATCTCCCAACATCTCTGATTTTAACCTCCATCCTTTCCTCTCTCCTACCCTCCCAACTCAAAGGTTGGCGTGTCCCTCTCCTTCCCAAGACTTTATTTTCTTAACTATTTTTAAAATTTTGGGTCTTCGTTGCTGCACGTGGGCTTTCCCTAGTTGTGGCGAGCAGGCTTCTCCCTGAGGTGGCTCATCCTTTGCAGAGCATGGGCTCTCTAGGGCAGGCAGACTTCCGTAGTTGCGGCTCATGGGTTCCAGAGCGTGGGCTCAGTAGCTGTGGCGCGGGGGCTTAGTTACTCTGAGGCACGTGGGATCTTCTCAGACCAGGGATCGAACCAGTGTTCCCTGCATTGGCAGGTGGATTTTAAACCACTGGACTACCAGGGAAGTGCCTTTCAAAGACTAGAATTTACTCTATCAACTCCACCCCCCCATTTCCATGGTCTGCCCCATCTCAGCCAAGAAAAATTTGCTCAAGCACCCCAATCTCCCCAAAGTCAGTCAGCAGTAACCCTGCTGCTTCTGTTTAATTCATTCACTCATCCACTCACTTAAGCAGCATTTCCTTTGTGCTTACTGTGTGTCAGGTGCTGGAGGTACAGAGATGATGAATAGAAACAGTCTTTGCTCTCAGAGTCTTCTAAGTTCAGAGGGAGAACCAGATGGCAAGATGACAAGTGAGATGTGAAGGTGGGCCTGTGTTTGATACAGAGATTGACTGGGTGTGCAATGGGGAGGAAGGAGAAGCCCTAGGATGGCTCTCAGCCTTCTGGTCCGTGCAAATGGCTGGATGGGAGTGCTATTTACTGAGACATGAGACAAAGGAATCTAGAAGCAGAAGCTTGGTGGGGAGTGGTGGTGGTGCAGAGGTGATGCGCTCTGTTTGGGATATGGTGAGTTGGAGGGGCTATTGGGACATCCCAGTAAACATTTCCAGCAGATCTTCAGCTTAAGGGAGAGAAGGATCTGAACTTGAATTAGAGATTTGAGAATCATTGCCACATGGGAGTTGGAATCCTGAATGGATGCAGAGTGCTCTGTGCTGTAAGTAACAGATTAATTACACTGTCATGACGTTTGTTCTCTCACATCTTAGAGGGCAGCTCCAGGGGCAGGTAAACTAGCAGCACAATGATGGCATCAATGACCCCAGTGCTCTCTGCAGTTCCTCTCTGCCATACTCAGGGGGTTGATTTCCTTCTCAGACTTGTCCCTATATAACCTCATTCACAGGTAAGCATGAAGCTATCTTCTTGCACTTTTTATCAGGGCGGAAATCCTCTATCTTTAACCCACCTCCACCAGCCTTCGGGTCTCCCTGGCCATAACCAAGTCACTTAGACAAAGGAGGATAGGATGCCACGACGGGCTGAAGCCATTGTCTCTTATGGCCGTGGAAAGGCCCTCCTTCCCAGAGAACTGTGCCGCCTTAAGTCTGAACAAAACCAAGTAAGGAGGAAAGGACAGATTCTTTTCAACTCTCATCCTCTTCCTGGCTGGTCTGGCAGGGCTGACCTACAGTTCCAGTAGAGAAATGAGGAGCTTGGGCGCCTGAGTCAAACATATCTGGGTTTTGTCCTAAGTCCAGGCTATGTGACTTCATACAAATTATTTGACTTCTCTGGGCCTGAGTGGCCTCATCTGAGAAATGGGGTACAATAGTTCTTACATTGTTGTACCTGTTGTCTGTTGAGATGATGAAATAAAATAATGATCATGAACTGCTTAGCCCAGTGCCCAGCACATAGTAGGTGCTCAGCAAAAAACTAACCATTGACGTTCGGGAGGGACCACCTTCTCCTTGAAACTGCCCACTCCTGGGACTTGCCTGGTGGTCCGGTGGCTGGGGTTCCTCACTCCAAATGCAGGGGGCCCAGGTTTGATCCCTAATCAGAGACCTAGATCCCATGTGCGACAACTAAAGATCCTGCATGCTGCAACTGTGACTTGGCACAGCCAAATAAATAAACAAATATTAAAAAAGGATTTTAAAAAATTGCCCACTCCTTGTCCTCTAAGACTCCTCCTCTTTCTGTGAGAGATTGCCCCTCTTCTCCTTCCCGTTCCCTCCCCATCACAAGGCTAGCTTCTCTGTCCTTACTACTCACTAGGCCTTGTCTCAGGGCTTCAACCGTCTACTCCTCTCTAGGTTGAGCTCATCAAACTTGTTCTCCTGCTACCCCTTCTTTGTGAGATCCTGGACACTCCTCCTGTAGGTTCTACAGACTTTTAGGCTCATCCTGGGGCCCAGCGATAGTGTTCCATACCAGCACCTTATACCTATGTCCCTATGCATGACATTCTACCTTAAAGACATTAGAGCTGCTCTAATGACTTCAAACTGTGTGCTGGAGAAGACTCTTGAGAGTCCCTCAGACTGCAAGGAGATCAAACCAGTCCATCCTAAGGAAATCAGTCCTGAATATTCATTGGAAGGACTGATGCCGAAGCTCCAATACTTTGGCCACCTGATTCGAAGAATTGACTCATTGGAAAAGACCCTGATGATGGGAAAGATTGAGGGCAGGAGAAGAAGTGGGTGACAGAGGATGAGATGGTTGGATGGTATCACTGACTCAATGGACATGAGTTTGAGCAAATTCTGGGAGATAGTGAAGGACAGGGAAGCCTGACGTGCTGCAGTGCACGGGATCGCAAAGAGTCTGACTTTGCCTCTGAACAACAACTTCTACCAGCCGACATGGAAGATGGTCCAGAAGGATGTGGAGAAAATTTTAAATTGGTGCGGAAAGCAGAGGGGAATATTTGGATAATGTCTAAGTGGGTACATGGTCCTTCGGGGCACTCCATGACAGTTATTTGTGTCTGTCTCCCTTCCTAGCCTGTGAGTTTCTCAGGGCAGGGAAAAGGCTTCCTCATTTATCTCTCACTTTGTTGCCTGATGTATAGATTGTCACTGTTGTTTAGTCGCTCGGTGTCTGATGAATGAATAAGATTTGTGGCTTTGCCACTTACTTCCCAGATTACTTTGAATAAGATCCTTTCCTTCTTAAACTTCAGTGTCAAAATCTATAAAATGAGGAAACAGACTCTGTACCAAGGGAAGGAACCCTTGTATTGAAATGGAATTAGGGACTTCCCTGGAGGTCCAGCGGTTAAGACTCTACACTTCCACTGCAAAGGGTGTGGGTTCGATTCCTGGTTGAGGAACTAAGATCCTACATGCGATCCAGAAAGAAAAAAAGAAAAAATATGGAATTAGCGGCCAAGGAATGGAGGGATGGGCTAGCCCTGGTTGGGGACATCTCAGGGTCTTTAGCAGTGTGCTGTGCTCAGGGGTAGGCCTTATCTGGGGAGTTGCCCAGGACTCCAGAGAAGGGGATGGATTTATTTAGGTCAGTAAGAGGGCACTGGCTGTTAACCCCACAAATCCCAGTGGCCCCCTCACTCCTTACCAGCCTGCTGTAGGAGGAGACTAATTTTTGGAGGAAACTCTGGGTACCAGTCCTGCCCCAAGCCTGCCCACGAACAAGCTGTTCTTGTTTACGACCCCCGTCCTAAGGGAACAGCGACTGCTCATCCTTACATGTGATCTGAGAGGGTTGGTCTTTCAGGCCTGGCGGAAACTCAAGCTTCGCCAGCCACTTGGCACCGGAATGTTCAGCTGGTCTCCTCCTGGGGCTCATGTGACCAGGGCCCAGCTATAAATATCAGAGGGGCCTCAGACCAAGGCAGAATTTAGGCGCCAGGAGAAGAAGGCAAAGAGGCTCCAGGCGGGTATTCTGTGACAAAGACCCCCAGGTCTGCTCAGAGCAAGGCAGGTGAAGGAGGCAGCCAGGTGGGTCCCCACATCTGTCCCCAGGACAACATGGATTATAAGTCGAGCCTGATCCAGGATGGAAACCCCATGGAGAACCTGGAGAAGCAGCTGATCTGCCCCATCTGCCTGGAGATGTTTACCAAGCCGGTGGTCATCTTGCCGTGCCAGCACAACCTCTGCCGGAAGTGTGCCAACGACATCTTCCAGGTCAGTGCTGGGCCTGGCGTAGAACTGGGGCTCCAGGCAGCTACTTAGTCTTCCTGTGATGAAAGCTAAAAGAAAACTTCTCTCTTAGTCCAGAACCCTTCCAAACTGGACTTGTTTTTAACCCCCTCACAGTGAACCCCTGCCGAAGTCTCTGGAAGGGGTCGATGTGGCTGGGGAGGTGGCTCTGGTTGACCCATTCCTTCTCCATGACGCACTTGTCCCCTCCCCACCCTGCCTGCAGCTACCCCACCCTGTCCTGAGCACCACAGTTGACTCTCCAATCAGGAGTCAAATGCCTCAAGTGATAAGTGGGAGAGGCAGGCAGAAAGGAGAGAGAAACCAGACCCCAGGGGCTGGAGCCAGCTCCGCGGTGGCAGGGGGCCCAGATCTTTAGGAGGAGGGTGGCTGAGAGGCACTGGACAGTAGAGGCATCTTCCCCTTGAAACTGTTTCCTATAATGGGGAGCAGGAGGGGCTTCATCTCCTTAAGAAAAGAATGGGAGTGGGTGTCCATACTGGCTGAGAGACAGGCCTCAAATTTCCCCAGAAGCACTTTACAGAATGGTCTCTATTTTTTCTTTAAAGTAGCAACTCTAAGAGCTGGCTCTAATTACATGCCCATTTCATGAATGGACAAACTCAGGCTTGGTGAGAAAAGGTTGCTCACCCAAAGTCATTCCGAGAATTACTCTGCCTTGAGCCTCGGTCTGCTGACCTCCAAACCTGTTGATTCCTTAGTTGCTTCTCAGGTACTCCCTGTGTAAGTGGGCTGCCTCTCTCATATTAGGAAAGAAAGTGAAGTTGCTCAGTTATGACTAACTCTGCAACCCCATGGACGGTAGCCTGCCAGGCTCCTCCATCCATGGGATTCTCCAGGCAGGAGTACTGGAGTAGGTTGCCATTTCCTTCTCCAGGGGATCTTCCCAACCCAGGGATCGAACCCCGGTCTCTGGCGCTACAGGCAGGCTGTTTACCGGTCTGAGCCGAGGGAAGCTTTAAGTCATGTGGTTTGATGAGAATGGTGGTGGTAATCAATGGGGAAGACAGTCGGAGCTCAGAAAGGGAAGGAGCTGAGGGGGAGCCCCGGCCTCACCTCCACCCCTGTCGCCAGCAGGCTGCCAATCCCTACTGGACCGGCCGGGTTGGCTCAGCGGCCATGTCTGGAGGCCGTTTCCGCTGCCCCTCCTGCCGCCACGAGGTGATCATGGACCGCCACGGAGTGTACGGCCTGCAGCGGAATCTGCTGGTGGAGAACATCATTGACATCTACAAACAGGAGTGCTCCAGGTCAGTGCTCCCTCCACGGGGAGGCCGTCAGCCTGCCCCGGCCCATCCTGAGAGTCCAGCGCTTCGGGGCCCCATCCTCCTTCACCTGCTCTGGATCCAGGCCCCTAGCTGGAAGAGCTATGCCAGTTAGTCCAGACAGCTGTCTCCCTTAGGCATGAACAGAGGCTCATCTTATCCCCCAGCCCTGGCTCTCGGTGTCATCCAGTGAGTGGCAGGGGACCCAGACATTAGGCTGTCCTCCTAGGAGATACTGAGAACAAAATCAGGGGACAGATGAGATGTGAGAGGGAGAGTGAGGGAGAGGGAGCCACTGGGCCAGATAGGTGGCCCTGATGAGCAGAGAAAGCGTTCAGTGAGAACAAAGCCAGTTTCTCTATAATGATAACAGCAGTGCCAAACACCAGGAATGCTTCCTGCTGCTGCTTCACAGCAGTTCTATGCATTAGCAGGGCTTTCATCATCCCTGTTTCATGGAGGAGGAAGCTGGGGCTCAAAAAGGTAAAATCACTTACCCAGAGTTTCGCAGCTGAGAAGGAGAATTGCTGGGACCCAGCACAACCCATCTAGCTCCAGCTCTCCCTGAATGTGAAATAGCCACTCGTTCTTGGGCAGAATGTGTGCCTGGTGGAGGTTGTGCTGTGTTGGGGAGAGATAAAGCTACCAAGGAGATCTTTACTGATCAGCACGTCCTGACAAGAGGCTGCTGCCCTCACGGCCCTTGCGGTCCCACACCCTCACCAAATACGTGCTTGCAGGCAGTGTCCTGTGCCCCCAAAAGCCGACAGACTAGTGCTTGTCTGAGAAAGCTCCAACCAGAGAACTGTGTCCTCTACTCTGACTCTGCTACTCACGCACTGTAGGGTCTTGGGTGAGTCTCTGGGCCTCTATTTCCTCTGTCTCCAGAAACGGACAGTAAGAGTTGCTATTATGACTATCAAATAGGATGTTGATGGGAAGTGTTCAAGATGGCAAGTATTTATTGAGCATCCACTGTGTGCGGTGCTGCACTAAGCATTTTCCATGCATTATCCCCATTTTAATTCTCACAGTAATCCTTTAAGCCATTTTTACCCTCATTTTCTGATGAGAAAACGGAGACTCAGAGGTCTGTCCGAGGCCACTCAGCTAGCAAGTGGCGAAGCTGAGAGGGAGCCTGTCTGACCGACTCCGTGGTGAACATTCTTAACTGCTACTGCCTCTCATGTTGCCGGAGTTCAACACTACAAAAATGCGATTATGTTGTTGATCATGATCATAATAAAATCAACATTGCACCAAAATAAGAGTCGACCTAGGAAGAGGAAGTTGTGTTTGAACCCTCCCAGGCCTTTCCCCAGAACTGAATGATGGCGAGAGTTGTTGAGGTTCTGCTCCATGCCAGGCACTGCACATTCACTGCGGAGAACTCCTGCCATGATCTCGGTAGCTTGGGGGTGAAACCAGGGCTCAGAGAGGTGAAATCACTTGTCCAAGGTCACCATGAGTAAGCGGCAGAACAGTGTGGACTTGAACCCTGACGCTGGTGCCGGGGGTTGGGAGGATGGGCATCTGGGATGACGGGGGACACAGCACCAGACCGCAGGATCATGCCTCAGCTCTGCACCTGCTCTCACCCCAGGGCCCCCTTCCCAGAGGGCAGAGACAGGTGGCAAAGGAAGAGCCCTGCCAGCATGGGGGACCCTGGGAAGACAAGTCTGGAAAGGAGCTTATTTAAGATCTTGAGGGGACAGTAATGCCCTGGGTGTGATCAGTCATGCAGGGCTGTTTGGAGGTGAGGCACTGACATGATGGGGGATAGTCACCATTTATGACCTGCCTGCCATTGCTCAGTGGTAAAGAATCTGCTTGTCAATGCAGGAGACACAGGAGATATGGGTTCAGTCCCTGGGTTGGAAAGATCTCCTGGAGAAGGAAATGGCAACCCATTCTGGTATTCTTGACTGGAGCAATCCACAGACAGCGGAGCCTGGTGGGCTACAGTCCATGGGGTTGCAAAGAGTCAGACAGGACTAAGTGACTGAGCATGCACGCACACTGCTGTGTAAGGGGCTGGGAAATCAGAGATGACGTAGACGCTACTGTTGATTCTAGATGAGCGTAGAGTTAGCCAGGGCCGTAAAACCTAGACTCAAAAAATTGAATCTCAGGGAGGAAGTGACCGTGAGAGAACTCGAGGCCCTAAGAGGAGAGAGACAAAGGGAGAAAGTTATCCTAAGAGTGTGTGTTTGGGAAGAAAGAGAAAGAAGCAACTCTGGATCCTGGAAAGACTCTCAGGTTGGAAATTGAGGCTTGTGCTGGGCCATTGGATGGCCCTGGGCTGCCTCTGCTTTCACTGAGTGACTTGGGGCACACATACCACCTCCTTCTCAGAGCCTTGGTACACCATCATGGCATGCTTACTGATGTATTCTTCCCACTCTATTTAATCACCGCCTTCTCCATGTCAGGCACTGTACACTGCAGATTTAGGGCTGAAGACTACAGGCAAGTTTCCCTGCTTTGACAGAGATTACAGTCTGGTGGATTAAATATAGAATTCGGTGAGGCCATGAATATAAATTGCTTTGTTGGAAGCCCAACCTGCTGTAACCAAGAGCCTGGGGACTATAATTAGAACAAATGAACCTTAGCCTCCCCTGCCCTGACTTGCTGGGCGACCTTGGGCAAGTCCATTCACCTTTCTGGGACCCAGTTTCCTCTTTTCCAGAATGTCTCAAAATGACTCTGGGATCCTACAACTTTTTCCAGGTCCTGCACTAGCCAGGCCTGGGCCAACTCCATCACTGGAGTTTGAATCCTAGTCTTGGTGTCACTGGCTTCCCTGGTTCCGGGCCCTCAGAGAATGAAAAGAAAAGGATTCAGGACAGACAACCTCTGAGAGCTCGGGTTGTAGATATGGAGTGGGGTGGGGGGCTCCTGGGGCTGCAGGGGAAGACAGGGATTTCAGACCCCACCTCGTGACTGATGACTCTTCTCCACTTCAGCCGGCCGCTGCAGAAGGGCAGCCACCCCATGTGCAAGGAGCATGAAGATGAGAAAATCAACATCTACTGCCTCACGTGCGAGGTGCCCACGTGCTCCATGTGCAAGGTGTTCGGAGCCCACAAGGCCTGCGAGGTGGCCCCCCTGCAGAGTGTCTTCCAGGGACAGAAGGTACTGGCCTGAGTGACTCCCACCCCAAGCCCAAGCCTGCTGGGCAGATGATTCAGGATGTGGACTTGATCCCCATAGATCTGCTGAGCCGGCCTTTCAGGAATAGTCCCCCTGGAGGGACGTCCTGGGCCACAGGGAGAACTGCCCTTGCCTTCCTTGGGGAGATGGCTGAGCTCATGAGTTATACTTAGAGCCAGTTGAGGGCACCTGGGTGCGGCCCCAAGGGAGAGACCAGATCTCAGGGCCAGGTCACTCGGGTCCTCTCAGGCCATGACTTCTATAATCCAGTGTGGTTTGGGCCCCTGCTGCCCCTTCCTGTGCTGGTCCCCGCTCCCCAGATCCCCCTGCAGCAAGAGGCAGCCTTCTCCCTGGGTCCCTGGGCCTGTGAGAGCCCCACCACCCTGTACATACAATAAGCTGTGGCTTCCAAGGTGACTCAGTGGTAAAGAATTCACCTACCAATCCATGAGACACAGATTCAATCCCTGGGCTGGGAAGATCTCCTGGAGAAGGGAATGGCAACCCAATCCAGTATTCTTGCCTGGGAAATCCCATGGACAGAGGAGTCTGGTGGGTTACAGTCCCTAGGATCGCAAAAGAGTCAGACACGACTTAGTGGCTAAGCAACAACAATAACCCTTTTCTTTACTCTTTCCTCCCCTCCTTCCTCTCTTCCCTTGATCTTCTCTTCTAGAATTCTCCAACCTTTTTTTTTTTTTCTGGATCCTTTCATTCCCAGAAACAAGCCCCTCCTTGGCCAGCACACTGCTGTGCATTTGGGGCAGCTCACGTCCCCTCTCTGTGCCTCCACTGTGATATGGGGGATGCAGTGTCTCTCCAGTGTTCTCTGCTCTGGACCTGAGCTGCGCCCCAGAAAGATTCTCTTTCTAGCAGAGAGGGGAGTGAGGGTGCTGTGTTGCTGCCACTCCCATGAGGGTGGGCCCTGAGACTATTTTTGTCTCTCCTCTCCTGTTCCCCCACCGTCCCTCCCATCTAGACTGAGCTGAGTAACTGTATCTCCATGCTGGTGGCAGGGAATGACCGTGTGCAGACCATCATCACTCAGCTGGAGGACTCCTGTCGAGTGACCAAGGTGAGGGGGAGCATAGCTGGGCCTGGGTGTTCGAGGCCTCCCAGGGCAACCTGGTCTCTGGGGTGGCTTCCCCATGGAGCCTGGGCCTGGAGTGTTCACACAGGGATGGTTGGGGAGGGAATGACTAATCCATTTATGCATTCACTCACAAAAGCTTCTTGAGGACAGCTGGATACCAGGCTCTGCCAAAGATGCTGAGGATGGGGTGGCGAGGAAGACAGACCAGGTCCCTGACTTCAGGCAGTGTCCCCTTCAATCATTCCCAGCATTTATTCAGGGAACTAGTAGTTCTTAGAGCATTGTTCTCCAGTGTGCTATACACTAAAGCTTCTCAGACTTTAATGGGAAACTTGAAATCACCCTGAGATTTTGTTAGAATTCAAGTTCTGATTCAGTAGGTCTAGAAGGAGGCATGAGATTGTGCTTTTCTAACAAGCTCCCAGGATTTGCCCAAGTTGCTTGTCCATGGACCACACTCTGAGGAGCAAGACTGTAGAGGCAGAGGACCCTTTTCTATTTCTGCAAAAGCATCCATGATTTTTCATATCCCCTTGAGGTGGGGACCTGGGAATGACATGGGGGGTTGGGAGTGATCAGTGTATTTCTGATGGATAGAGTTGTGTGAGTATAGGTTCAGAGAAGGAAGAAGGATGTTATTATCTACGAGGGGCCCCCAGTCTAATGAGATGCTACTATTATACCCAGTTTACAGGTAAGAAAACTAAAATGTAGCGTCAGTGTTGGACAGCAGGGAGCCTCAATGTGGATACCATTGCCAGGGGTTGGTGGGGGGCTGCTTCTCCACTTCTCTGGGGACCAAATGATGCAGAATTTCCCAAATCTGGTCTTGGTCCTAAAGTGGAGAAACAGTGTGACTAGGGGGCACACAGGAGGCCCATATATGTCATCCTGCCTGACCCTAGAGTCTCCACTTTCAAGGAAAGGTGTAGCTTTCTCTACGATGCCAGCCTCTAGCAAACCCTAGCAAATGCTTTCTTCCGGTTAAGGCTTTGTTTCTTGTTCTGCAAAATAGGGGTGTGGTAAATCCCTCCCAGCTCTAGACTCTTCATTCCTAGCACACGCATCCCAGGAAGGAAGGGGTAGGGGATAGGAAGGAGGACCTGCAGGGCGTGACTCAGAGATCTCTGTCCCCAGGAGAACAGTCACCAGGTGAAAGAGGAACTGAGCCAGAAGTTTGACGTGCTGTACGCCATCCTGGACGAGAAGAAGAGCGAGCTGCTGCAGCGGATCACGCGAGAGCAGGAGGAGAAGCTCGGCTTCCTCGAGGCCCTCATCCAGCAGTACCGGGAGCAACTGGACAAGTCCACCAAGCTGGTGGAGACGGCCATCCAGTCTCTGGACGAGCCTGGTGGCGCCATCTTCCTCTCGGTGAGCAGTCCTGGGAGGGGGTGGGCCCTTCAACTCAGCAGCTCCAAGGGGCAAGTTGGGCTCCATCTCTGATCTCCAAAGACTATGCCTTTGGGGAAGTTATTTCAAGCTCATTCATATTTAAAGACTCAGTTTCCTCATCCGTATATGCTGTGCTGTGCTTAGTCACTCAGTCGTGTCCAGCTCTTTGTGACCCTATGGACTGTAGCCGCCAGGCTCTTCTGTCCATGTGGATTCCCCAGGCAAGAACACTGGAGTGGATTGCCATGCCCTCCTCCAAGGGATTTTCACAACCCAGGGATTGAACCCAGGCCTCCTGCTTTGCAGGTGGATTCTTTACTATCTGAGCCACCAGGGAAGTCCAAGAATACTGGAGTGGGTAGCCTATCCTTTCTCCAGGGGAACTTCCCCACCCAGGAATCGAACCGGAGTCTCCTGCATTGTAGGCAGATTCTTTACCAGCTGAGCTACCCAGGAAGCCCCTATCTGCATAGTGAGCATGTAACAATTTCTCCCTCCCTTCCTCTCAACTGATTTTATGAGGATCAAATAAAAGGATGCTTGTGAAATGGCTTTGCAAGCTGCAAAATACAGTGCCCATGTGGAGACTATTAACTGAGCACCTGGCGTAGGCCAGTTGCTGAGATGGAGAGACAGATGAAAGAGACAGCCCTACCCTAGAAGAGCTTGTTGGGGGAAACATGAAGGGATCAGCTATAAGATTTTGTAAGGAAGAATTAAGTTCAATGAAAATTTCCTAAGCATATACTGTGGGCCAGGCTTTGTGTTAGACATCGGGTATAAAAAGGTGATTAGAATATGATTCTTATCTTGGGGATTTCCATGTTTAAGAGTGCTTAGATGAATACTCCTAGAATCCAAGCTTCCTGCCACAATGGGAGGGTCCTAGGATAAAGACCAGACCATGGACAGAGGGAAAATCCACGCTGTTTGGCTGAAGCCGATGAACAGGTCAAAGCTGGGCAAGGGTACGGCACCAAGTGTGCATCTGCAGTGCCTGGTCCCGGTTTTGCTGATTTCCTGGGGCTCCCCTTTCTGCGGTTCTAACCCTTTGCTCTTTCTCTCCCCCAACAGAGTGCCAAGCAGCTCATCAGAAGGTCAGTGTCTCCCCAGGGCTATGAGTCAAGGCCCCAGTTCCCCTCAGGGCCTCTGGCATGTTCAGAAGGCCTCCTCCTTTGCATTAGTTCTGCTGGGAGGGGCTACCCCCGGGCTACCTTTCCTAGCCTTTGCATCCCTGCTGTCTTAGACATCTATTCTGCTTGTGACCCAAGGGAAAATACTCCACCCTCCAGGGAAGCCTCTGGGTGCAAGGCTTGGGTGTGGACACAAGCATGTGCCCTGGTGTAAGTTGGAGCTAACACACCTCCTTCCTTCTCGGGAACCAGAGATCTCACTGTGCCCCTCCCCCCTTTTCTCTCTGCCCCACAGCATCGTGGAAGCTTCCAAGGGTTGCCAGCTGGGGAAGATAGAGCAGGGCTTTGAAAACATGGACTACTTTACTTTGGACTTGGAGCACGTAGCTGACACCCTGAGGACCATCGACTTTGGGGCAGGTAAGGGATTATTTCCCCTGGAGGTCAGCTTCCCTCCCACTGAGCCCCACAGGGAGGCAGATACACTGCCCAACATACCCAGATATCCATCAAACTTGCACAGTCGACATCCGGATGAGCCCAGCTCAATAAACTGTGTATGGATCTGCTATAGGGAGGAACTTGGGGTGATAGAAACAGCAAGGCAATTTGGAATCAGGCGGTTCAGTTCAGTTCAGTCACTCAGTCGAGTCTGACTCTTTGCAGCCCCATGGACTGCAGCACACTAGTCTTCCCTGACCATCGCCAAATCCCGGAGCTTGCTCAAACTCACATCCATCAAGCTGGTGATGCCATCCAACCATTTCATCCTCTGTCGTCCCCTTCTCCTCCTGCCTTCACTCTTTCCCAGCACCAGGGTCTTTTCCAGTGAGTCAATTCTTTGCGTCAGGTGGCCAAAGTATTGGGGTTTCAGCTTCAGCATCAGTCCTTCCAATGAATATTCAGGACTGATTTCCTTTAGGATTGCTGGTTGGATCTCCTTGCTGTACAAGGGACTCTCAAGAGTTTTCTCCAACACCACAGTTCAAAAACATCAATTCTTCAGCACTCAGCCTTCTTTATGGTCCAACTCTCACATCCGTACATGACTACTAGAAAAACCATAGCTTTTAGGCAGACCCTTTGTTGGTAAAGTAATGTCTCTGCTTTTTAACATGCTGTCTAGGTTTGTCATAGCTTTTCTTCCAAAGAGCAAGCGTCTTTTAACTTCATAAAATCAGGCAGAAACTTCTATTTTTTTTTTTTAATTTATTTTTGGCTTCCCTGGGTCTTTGTTGCTGTGTGCGGGCTTTCTCTAGTTACAGTGAATGGACTTTTCTCGTTTTGGAGCACAGGCTTAGTTATCCTCCCGCAGGCGGACTCTTTCCAGACCAGGAATGGAACCAGTGTTCCATGCGCTGGCAGGCAGATTCTTAACCACGGAACCACCCAGTTCTGCCATTTCTTATCTTGCATGGCATTTTGATGGTTCCCTCCACCTCTCTGAGCTTCATTTCCTCACCTTAAACTTAGGTTACAAATGGGCCTACTGATAATGACCACCGAATGATGCTGGGCAACAAATAAGACATTGATTCAGAGGCCTGTGTAGGGTACTGGACATATACTAGTTATTGCCTAAATCTAGTCTTAGCTTCAGCTTCCTATGCTATAAACTTGGATGCTCAGGCACCTTAATTTATCTATATTCTGTCCTTGCTTCTGTCTGTGATTACTTTTCCATAGCATACCTATAATAATTTTAACAATATAGCCATAACGATAATAAAGGAAAAATAATAAGAAGCATGAGGAACCAGATGGAGAACAAAGATGTTGATAGTTCGCTCAAGGTTTCACAGTTGAAAGGTAGCTAGTTAGCAACAAAGAGAGGGAGGGCAGATCCAGTTCTGTTGAATGTTGCCTTTTTGTGATAAGTGGTGCTCTAGTGGTCTGCTGAGAGTAAGAAAGAGGGGTAGGGTCGTGTAGGGGCGGGGAAGAGCTGTGAATGGGCTTGCAAGAGAAAGAAAAGCTTCTTGACACCTCCTGCGTCTGCTCACCTGCAAGCTTTCAGAATCCGGAGTGTTAAATCCATTTTCAGAAGCCCAAATATACTCTATTCTTGGGTAAGGACGACATACATCCCAAAGCTGAGGTGTCAATGAAAGTGTTAGTCGCTCAGTTGTGTCCAACTCTTTGTGACCCCATGGACTGTAGCCCACCAGGTTCCTCCGTCCATGGGATTCTCCAGGCAAAAATACTGGAGTGGGTTGTCATTTCCTTCTCCAGGGGATCTTCCCGACCTGGGGATCGAACCTGGGTCTCTGGCATTGCAGACAGACTCTCTACTGTCTGAGCCACCAGGGAAGTTGCCAGTCACCAGGGAGGTGTCAATGGACTTGGGTAAATCCATGGCTGTAGATCATCTGGGCTTCCCACGTGGTGTTAGTGTTAAAGAACTCGGCTGCTGGCCAGTTCCATCCCTGGTTGGGAACCCGGTTCCATCCCTGGTTGGGTTCTTCCCGGCTTGGGAAGATCCCTGAAGTCATCCTCCCTAAACTAAGATATTCAAGAGTGGATCATACTATGTGAGCAGTCTGACACTGTGAATACCCGCACTGCCTTGAGTAACCTCCCTGAGCCTTTCTGTGTCCTCACGGGTAAATGGGGAGAGCACCCATGGCTACCATTCATTGAGAACTTTCTGTGTCCTGGCCACTGAGCCCTGGACATGAATTCTGCTGTTTAATACAACAGCTTTAAGAGGTAGTTCTTTTGTAGTCAAGGCAATAACACCCAGGAAAGGTGGGAGAATGGATCCATGACCACGTACGACTGAGTCCGTTTGCTGTCCACCTGAAACCATCACAGTGTTGTTAATCGGCTATAATCCAATATAAAATAAAAAAAAATAAACCAAGGAAAGGTGAGTGACTTGCAGAGCCCACATGGGCAGTAAATGCAGGTTCCATCGAGGGTCATCTGGGGATTGTATGAGGCAATGCGTGTACAGTCCTTAGCACAAGTGAGCACTTGGCACATAGTAAATTCTTAGCAAATGCTGCTATAAGTAGTTAATTGTAATAATGGTTTAAACCACCACACACACACACAAAATTCCTCGGGTTATGCACAGATCCCAGTTGTCAGTTTGGAGGAATTAACTCTTTCAAGCCCTTCTCCAGATACTCTTGACAAATACTCTGAGTCTGTACTGACCCCTTCAGGGCACCCAAAGGCTCAAAGTAGGGGCTTGAGAGAGGGGGTGGGGAAGGGGCCTGTCCCCTGTGAGTAGAGCTTGAAGGTGAGACCCCAGGACGGGAAAGTGAGCACAGAGCTTGTACCTTAGTCACCATCTGGGGCTCAGTTTCAGGCAACTAACGAACAGATGGCCCCTGAAGGGCTCCCCACCCTGTATCCACGGCCCTGTAGGCTAAGGAATGCGGGAAAACTGGACAAGGAGTGTGAAGCAAGCAGATTTCAAAGACTGAGCAAATTCCTTCAGGATAAGGACTCTGATTCCTGGGACAAGGCATTTCCCTGCATCTCCCAGGGAATGACGCTCTGTGTGCAGAGGCAGACGGTCTGGGTGTGCATTCCTGGGGTCTCCTCTGGCCACAGTCAGACCAGGGAAGAGATGCTGCTGCCCCCAGAACAAAGGGGGTCTTGAGCCTCCCTGCCTTGGAGCCTGCTGGAGGAGGGAGGACCAAGCCCATCACCTTCTGGGCCCCTGAGGTCACCACATGGCCCTTTGATCCTGGCTAGACAGTGAGAGGTTTTAGTTTTGGGGGATCCAAAATCACTGCAGATAGTGACTGCAGCCATGAAATTAATAGATGCTTGCAACTTGGAAGAAAAGTTATGACCAACATAGACAGCATATTAAAAAACAGAGACATTACTTTGCCGACAAAGGTCTGTCTAGTTAAAGCTATGGTTTTTCCAGTAGTTATGTATGGATGTGAGAGTTGGACCATAAAGAAGGCTGAGTGCCGAAGAATTGATGCTTTTGAACTGTGGTGTTGGAGAAAACTCTTGAGAGTCCCTTGGACAGCAAGGAGATCCACCCAGTCCATCCTAAAGGAAATCAGTCCTGAATATTCATTGGAAGGACTGATGCTGAAGCTGAAACTCCAATACTTTGGCCACCTGGTGCAAAGAACTGACTCACTGGAAAAGACCCTGATGCTGGAAAAGATTGGAGGCAGGAGGAGAAGGGGACGACAGAAGAGGAGATGGTTGGATGGCATCACAGACTCAATGGACATGAGTTTGAGCAAACTCCGGGAGTTGGTGATGGACAGGGAAGCCTGGTGTGCTGCAGTCCATGGGGTCGCAAAGAGTCAGACACGACTGAGCGACTGAACTGAACTGGGTGCCTCCAGCCTGGATCTCCTTTGAACTTCTCCTCTGAGACACCAGCCCCAACCTAAGGCAATTGTTCTTTGTCACACACAGATGAGGAAGAGGAGTTCATTGAAGAAGAAGAAGATCAGGAAGAGGAAGAGTCCACAGAGGGGAAGGAAGAAGGTGAGATACCCATCTAGCTCCACCTTTTCATTCATTCAGTGACAACTTGAGATCCCTGCTGAGTGACACTGAGATGATGTTTCCCGTCCCCAGCAGGGGTTTTAAACCCTTTTTAAGAGTTTCTAAGGTAAAATCAAAAAGAGATTTGAAGGTAAAATCCCGTTCCCTTTTCTCTTAGAGAAGTCCCTCCAACTATTCATAATAAAGAGCTCTCATTTTACCTCTAAATGACCTTCCTAAATGGAAAGTGACACAGTGCAACAGAAGTCAGAGAGAGCACTCAGGCTTGGCTCAAAATTCAAAATTTTAAAAATTAGTTGTCAGCATTGTAAAAATTAGTAGTCTTTTTTTAAAAGGAGCGTTCGTTTTTTACAAGAAGATTTCAATAAAGAATTTGGATTTTCTTCTTGTGAAAATTTGGAAAGAGCAAACAATGCTGGGGCTTCCCGGGTGGCTCAGTGGTAAAGAATCTGCCTGTAATGCAGGAGACATGGGTTCGATCCCTGGGTCGGGAAGATCCCCTGGAGAAGGAAATGGCAACCCACTCCAGTATTCTTACCTGGATAATTCCATGGACAGCAGAGCCTGCTGAGCTATAGTCCATGAGGTCACAAAAGAGTTGGACATAACTGAGCAGCTAACACTTTCATTTTTCAGCCGTCTATAGTTTTTTTGCATTGGATCTCCAATCCATAGCATTCAGGCAGCTAAATTCCATTTTGATTTTAAAAGGAAGAGGTCAGGCAGGAGTTAGCGATCACTCAGTCATGTCCGACTCTGCGACCCCATGGACTGAAGCCTACCAGGCTTCTCTGTCCATGGGATTTTCCAGGCGAGAGTACTGGAGTGGGTTGCCATTTCCTTCTCCAGAGGATCTTCCCAACCCAGGATCAAAGCCAGGTCTCCCGCATTGTAGGCAGATGCTTTACCGTCTGAGCCACCAGGGAAGCCCAGGCAGGAACTGGGGTTTGATAATCTTCCCCCCGCAGCTTGGTAAGCCCTGCATCCTCCTGCGTTCCCGTCTCACCTTGGTTTTCTTTGTCTTTTTCTTTCAGGACGCCAGTAAGGAGATGCTGAGGGAGAGACCCTCTGGATGCAGAGAGACAGGGGAGGGTGGGGATGGGCCCAGCTGCCTTAGTGACAGGCCCAGGGTGGGAGGGGTCAGGGCCCCTGGAGGGGCAACGGGGAGGTGTGTCTTCTCTCTGCTCAGAGAGCAGGAACTAGGAGTAGGACCCCACCGCTGTGTCCAGCGTTGCGAACCAGAATTGGAAACGTGCTTGAAACAACCACACTGGATTCTTTTCTACGTTGGTGCAAAATGGAATATTTTGTACATTTTTTAAATGTGATTTTTGTATACTTGTATATGTATGCCAATTTGGTGCTTTTTGTAAAGGAACTTTTGTATGATAATGCCTGGTCATTGTGTGACTGGCGATTGTTATAAAGAAGGGAAGGAAGCCAGGTTGATACAGCTGCCCACTTCCTCTCCTTGGTGGGAGGACTTTGTAGCACTCACAGGTCCAGGAAAGGATAATGTACTGTATTTCAGTGTCTATACCCCACATAAGGGACGGTGACCGAGTTTGTGTTATATGTTGTTTTAATAAATGCACAGAGCTTTCTTCCAATTATTACTAAAAGAGCTGGGGTCTCATTCAGCCTTTTTGTTCAGTGAGGAGAGTTCAGGGCAGATGGACAGAAGGGCCTGCTAGGAAGTGTTGGCAGGAAAGAGACAGTAATGGCAAAAACCTAGGTTTCCATCCCACCAAACAAGTTGTCCTTCAAACTGGCATGTCCCGATGAGAGCTCCTTGGAAAACTGGCCCTGACAGGCCCCGTCAGAAAAGATTGCATTTAATGCCTTGTTCTCTGGTTCTCTAGAAAACACAGCCTGAGGCAAAGAGTGAATAGTTGAGCTACATTCCCAGGACAGCCAGAGTGAAGGGAAGGGGAAGCCAGGCAGGAAAGTGAAGTGAAAGTCGCTCAGTCATGTCCAACTCTTGGCGACCCTGTGGGCTATATATACAGTCCATGGAATTCTCCAGGCCAGAATACTGGAGTGGGTAGTCTTTCCCTTATCCAGGCGATCTTCCCAACCCAGGGATTGAACCCAGGTCTCCCACACTGCAGGCAGATGCTTTACCAGCTGAGCCACTAGGGAGGAAAGCAAATATATAAAGTATAATTTACCAAGCTGGCCACAGCTTCACCAAGAGAGCTGGCTGCTTGCTCAAGCATGGGAGATGCTTCTAGCAGGGCAGAAAGAATAATGTGCCTTGAACAGATCATCAGTAAGAAGAAGGGGGAGACTTGTCTCCTGGCTTCTTTCACCTCCCATCTCTTAGGATTGGAGTTTGCCTCCCAGAGCGTCAATGCCCTGAGCGTCCCTTGTGTCACTTGACCCTTTGGGCAGCTGTGGGGGCTGCTCAGGGGCTGTCAGCTGACTCTGCAGGTGGTGAGAGGAGCCTCCAGGTCTTGTGGGGTTGGGTGTGGTTTTTGTGCTGGTCTCAGCTTATTAATGACTAATGTGGTTAGACCGGCCCTTGTTATTCTTGTTAATTTCAAGATGCCTTTAAGTACTAAGCAACAGGAAAGTTTGAAAAATAAAGGTTTATTACTTACAAGATCTGGACGTTACATAGCATACTACGCAGTGAATTCACAGGTGGAGAGAGGGAGGGATAAAGCATGGGCCTGTCTTCTGCTTCTATTGGGGTTGAGGGTGGGGGCCTAGAGTTTTGAAGGCTCACTCTTTATTGATGAATTTAAAACATAAGCGTGGGATTTTATAGCATGGGAAGAGAGAGAAAAAAAGCGAGTGACCCAAATTGTCAGTTAGCCAAATCAACTAAGATTGTGAAAACAGAGGAATCTCAGTGGGGAGAGGCGCCCAAGGTGTTTGCTAGACATAGGCCCCTTCAAGTGGTTGCCTCTTTTAAAATGGATGGCAATCAGAGCTTAAGTCAGGCACTCACTTTACAAAAAAGAAAATAAAACAAAATCTGACAAGGCTTATGGTTAGAAGGCTAGAGCCGCTGCTGCCCTCACCGTGGTGGTCACCACGGAGGCTCTGCTGGAGCCCAGACTTACTCCAGGGAAGGCCAAGCCAGCCACCTATGCTAGGGCATAGGATGATGACCGTGGCTGAAGCAATATCAGGCTCTCCAGGAACAAGGGGCTGGGAGAGAGGTGAGGCTGAGTCAGTCTGATGGAGGTGCGTCAACTGGATTTGAGACCCTTAAGATTTAGGAATTTGAGGAACTCTGCAGAGTCCGTCCCACCCTTTTTGACATTCAGAACTCAGTAGCAACTTAAGGGCTCTGTGCAGTCCTGCCATAAAGTTCATGGTGTTCAGAATACCACCTGATCTTTAAAGCTTTTATGTTTTAGGATGTTCCATCCTAAAGGAAATCAGTCCTGAATATTCATTGGAAGGACTGATGTTGAAGCTGAAACTCCAACACTTTGGCCACCTGATGCAAAGCATTGACTCATTTGAAAAGACCCTGATGCTGGCCAAGATTGAGGGCAAGAGGAGAAGGGAAGGACGGAAGATGAGATGGTTGAATGGCATCACTGACTCGATGGACATTAGTTTGAGTAAACTCTGGGAGTTGGTGATGGACAGGGACGTCTGGCATGCTGCAGTCCATGGGGTCGCAAAGAGTCGGACACGACTGAGCGACTGAACTGAACTGATCTGAATGTTTTTTGGTGGATTGAACATTGAACCCAGCATTTCCCAGCTTATTCATGTGACATCCTCCAGAACTAGCCCTTCTGAGTAATTCAACCTTATGAAAATGCTTTAAACCCTCATTGCTAAGTCACTTCAGTTGTGTCCGATTCTGTGTGACCCCATAGACAGCAGCCCACCAGGCTCCCCCGTCCCTGGGATTCTCCAGGCAAAAACACTGGAGTGGGTTGCCATTTCCTTCTCCAATGCAGGAAAGTGAAAAGTGAAAGTGAAACTGAAGTCGTGTCCGATTCTTAGCAACCCCACGGACTACAGCCTACCAGGCTCCTCTGTCCATGGGATTTTCCAGGCAAGAGTACTGGAGTGGGGTCCCATTGCCTTCTCCACCTCTGCCCATTTTCACTTCTAGAACTTTTTCCAAGGCTAACTTGATCCCTGTGAATTTCAGGGAATCAAATTTTGCTTTCATTTCCAGTCTTTTTTCAAGTTCTGAAGCAAGAGCTAAAAAAGAAAAAAAGTATTACATATTACATACAAAAGGGATTCCCTGGTGGTCCAGTGGCTAAGACTCTGCGTTTCCAATGCAGGGAGGGGACCATGGTTCAATCCCTGGTTGGGGAACTATATCCCACACTCTAGTGAAGATCCCGTGTTCCACAGCTAAGACCTGGTGCTACCAAATAAATAAATAAAATATTTAACAACAAAAACCACACACAAGTGCACAGAACTAATTTCAGAGTTATATAAACTATTATATACTGAAATCTGGTGCTGCTACTTAGCAGATCAGGAAAAAGAATATTGTATGTTTAACTGAATCACTTTGCTACATGTCTGAAACACTGTAAATCAATTGCACTTCAATTAAAGAAAAAAAATAGAATAAAAGAAAAAAAAATTACCAACCCCTAGGGACTCTTTGTGTGTCTGCCTTTTCCTGCTTGGATGTAGCTACTACCCTTTTTTGACAACCCCACACTTTTTTTTCATAGTCCTAAAATATCCTCCTATAGAAGCCTGAAGGAATTTGAGGCCAGACAGAGAGAACTTTTCTTCTCCTTGAAATCACAAAAATCAGTGTTACAACCAGTTCACATTCTACCTCCAGAGTTCCCCAGAGTTCTCACACATGATCTGTGAGATAAGTATATCTATCCACTACCTTGTCACTTATCAGAGGGAGGAGGGAGGGCAATCAAGGCTCTGTAATCAGAAATGTGAATCGCAGGGAGATATCTGATATTGCAAACAAGGGAATCTCTAGTTGCCACACAAAGGGCACTTGCAAACCGGAACACCCAAAGGTGGTATGAAGTCTTCCTGATCAACAAGTTTCTTTTAAGATCATGCTGCAAAGAAATCAGCTTCAAAGGGGTTACTCCCGTAAATCTTGAATACAGTTTTGGTGGCTGCATTAGAATCACCAGAGGTTTATTTTTCCCTAAACCTTTAATTCTGGGAAATTTCAAATGTACAGGAAAGTACAGGGGATAGTATAACATACCGTCCTCACTCACTGCGCAGTTTCCGTAGTTACTGACATGCTTGTTTCTTCTCTGTCATTATTCCTTCTCCTCACTGTGATTGTTTTAAGGCAAATTCCAGGTATCATGTAACCCATTAGATAAAGGTTCTTTTCAAAATCATAATCATTATACCATTAAAAATATACCATACAAACAGCTAAAGAAAGAAGTGACTGGAGATTTCAAGGAATATTTCACTCAAGATGGGCACAATAAAGGACAAAAACGATAGAGACCTAGTAGACGTTGAAGAGATCAAGAAGAGATGGAAAGAATACACAGAAGAACTGTGCAAAAAAGACCTTAATGAACTGGATTTCTACGATGGTGTGGTCAGTCATCCAGAGCTAGACATTCTGGATAGCAAAGTCAAGTGGGCCTTAGGAAACGCTGCTCTTAATAAAGCTAGTGGATGCAACAGAATTCCGGAACTATTCAAAATCCTAAAGGATAAGGTCATCAAGGTGTTGCATCCAAGATGTCAGCAAATCTGGAAGACCCAGCAGTGGCCTCAGGACTAGAAAAGGGTCAAACCTCACCCCAATTCCCAAGAAGGGTAGTACAAAAGAAAGTGCTAGCCATCAGACAATCATACTCATCTCCCATGCTAGTAAGGTCACGCTTAAAATCTTGCATGCTAGGCTTCAGCATTATGCAAACCAACAACTTCCAGATGTCCAAGCTGGCTTTAGAAAAGGAAGAGGAACTAGAGGTCAAATTGCCAACATTCACTGGATCACAGAGAAAGCTAGGGAATACCAGGAAAACATCTACCTCTGTTTCATCAGTTATGCTAAAGCATTTGACTGTGTATCATAATAAACTGTGGAAAGCTGTTCGAGTGATGGGAATACTAGACCATCTCATCTGTTTCCTAAGAAACCTGTATGTGAGTCAAGAAGCAACAGTTAGAATCCTGTATGGAACAACTGATTGGTTCAAGATTGAGAAAGGGGTATGACAGGGCTGTCTGCTGTCACCCTGTTTGTTTAATCTGTACACTGAGCACATCATGAGAAATGCTGGGATAGATGAGTAACAAGCTGGAGTCAAGATAGGCAGGAGAAACATCAACAACCTCAGATACGTGCATAATACCACTCTAATGGCAGATATCGAAGAGGAACTAAAGAGCCTCTTGATGAGGGTGAAGGAGAGTGAAAGAGCTGGCTTAAAATTAAATATTAAAAAAAACTAAGATCATGGCATCTGGCCCCATTACTTCATGGGAAATAGAAGAGGAAAAGGTGGAAGCAGTGACAGGTTTCCTCTTCTTGGTCTCTGAGATCACTGTGGATGGTGACTAGAGCCATGAAATCAGAAGACGATTGCTTGTTGGCAGGAAAGCTATGACAAACTTAGACTGTGCTGAGAAGCAGAGACATTACTCTGCTGATGAAGGTCTGTATAGTCAAGGCTATGGTCTTCCCAGTGGTCATGTATAGTTGTGAGGGCTGAACGGTTAAGAAGGCAGAGGGCCAAAGAATTGATGCCTTCGAACTGTGGTGTTGGAGAAGGCTCCTGAAAATCCCCTGGACAGCAAGGAGATCAAATCAGTCGATCTTAAGGGAAATCAACCCTGAATATTTGTTGGAAGAACTGAAGCTGAAGCTCCAGTATTTTGGTCATCTGATGTGAACATTGGAAAAGTTCCTGATTCTGGGAAAGATTGAGGGCAGAAAGAGAAGAGGGCATCAGAGGATGATAAGGCTGGATGGCATCACCGATGCAATGGACATGAACTTGGGCAAACTTCGGGAGATGGTGAGGGACAAGGAGGCCTGGTGTGCTGCAGTCCATGGGGTCGCAAAGAGTTGGACATGACCGGGCAACTGAACAACAAGAACATATCATTTAAAAGAACAATAATTTCATGATAGAATTAAACATAGGAGTTTAAAAATATAGATTCCCACACCCCCTTCCCAGACCTACAGAATCAGATTCTTTGTGGAATGTTGATGGACTTCCCTGGTGGCTTAGACGGTAAAGCATCTGCCCGCAATGCAGGAGACCCAGGTTCGATCCCTGGGTTGGTAAGATCCCCTGGAGGAGGAAATGGTGACCCACTCCAGTATGCTTGCCTGGAGAATTCTGAGGACAGAGGAGCCTGGTAGAATATAGTCCTTGGGGGTCACAAAGAGTCAGACACTACTGAGTGACTAACACACACACACACACAGGTGTTGACAGAAAAAAGATGCATGACAGAAAAGGTGTGAGTTCAGTTTTATTTGCTGACTTTACAAAGGAACTGCTCTGAAGAGGTGAGGGAGGAGCCAGAATATACATGAGCTTTTTTTTTTTTTTTTTTTGCTGTGAAAAACAAGACCCAAGAATCTGAGGTCATTAGCAAATTTTCATTACATGTGTATTTTAACCACCTGTGCTGTGCTAAGTCGCTTCAGTCGTGTTGACTCTTCGCGATCCCATGGACTATAGCCCACCAGACTTCTCTCTCTATGAGATTCTCCAGGCAAGAATACTGGAGTGGGTTGCCATGACCCCTTCCAGGGGCTCTTCCCCACTCAGGGATCAAATCTAAATCTCTTCTCTCTCCTGCATTGGCAGGCGGGTAGTTTACCTCTAGCGCCACATGAGAAGCCTTCTTTATTGGAATATCAACATTTTTAGAATAAAATTGCTGAGGTGTCTGAACTGCCAGGTCATTTGCATAGGACTTCTGGGGATCTCAGAAGGAGACAGGTACAGAGTATGGCTTTTCCATATATCACAGTCTTAACTAATTAGTTAAACTCTTGCAAATCAATTAAAATGAGTACTAGGAAAGTATTAAGGGAAATCTGGCATAAACTTTTTTTTTTAATAAAATGAATAAATGTGTCTGGATCCAATTTGTAAATCTTCATATATTGAGAATTTACAATGTACTTTGCATTTGGCTCAGACAGTAAAGTGTCTGTCTACAATGCAGGAGACCAGGGTTCGATCCCAGGGTTGGATCCCAGGGTTGGGAAGATCCCCTGGAGAAGGGAAATGGCAATCCACTCCAGGACTATTGCCTGGAAAATCCCATGGACAGAGGAGCCTGGTAGGCTACAGTCCACGGGGTCGCAAAGAGTCTGACAAGACTGAGTAACTTCACTTCGCTTCACTTTGCCCTCAAGTAAATTATGAGATTAATCTGAGCTGAGCCTGGGGCAGTTTGAAACTTCAACTGGATCGATAAGCTGAGACCTGCACAAAACACACATCCAATCCCAGTGGATCCCGGCAGGAAGAGCTAGCTGGCTTTTCTCGGCCGAAGACCACGCGTGGCTCCTGGGAACTGCCGCGGGGCAGCGGAGAATAGCTGGTGTGCCGGTGGCGGTGTCAGCTCAGTCCAGATGGCGACTGGGGCTGAAGTGCGACCCTGCTCCATGTAGCGGTGGAGATACAGCCGGTCACCCCAGATTTTAATCGGAGCCCAGAAGGGGAGGAACTGGTGCTGCTAGAGCGACGAGGATGGGTCAGTCAGGAAGGCTACTGTCCCAGGCTGAGTGCAGGCACACCCCGCCCCCGGGAGCCCCCTAGCCTGCGCAGAACTTGGGGGGCCTCGGACGCCTGCAGCCGGAAGGTGGAAACCGATCACGGGTTTCCCGAGGAGGAAGACAACAACCCCAGCCTCAGGAGCCCTTTATTCTGAGTATAGGAGCCACATGCCTGCTCTCAGGCGACTCAAAGCCGATTTCAACAAGCCGGTGTCCCGAGAACTTCCCGGCCGGAGGCAGCCAGCCTCGCGCGGGGGGCAAGTGGGCGCAGTGGAGGCAGAAACAGCAAGCAGCAGCAGGGCTGGGCGGAGGCGGTTAGGCTTTCCGACTTAGGCCAGGTGGGCTCCTCGGGCTCCGGGGCCCGGGTGCTGGGGTCAGCGCCCGGGCCCTTTGCAGCCAGCTACACCCTCCCCCTTCCCTGCGGGCTTTTGCGCACGACGCGCCGCTTCACACGGGGAAGCGGGGACTTGATAAAGCCAGCGGGCGCGGGGCGCAGCTGCCGGCGTCGTGGGGGCAGCAGCGGTAGCGACAGCGGATCGACCCCTCGGCGGCCCCGGCGCGGTCTAGGCGGGAGCGGACTCGCGGCAGGGCGGGCGGCCGGAGCTGCGCGCACGGCGCTGGCGGCCCGTGAGCACTCGCCGCTGGAGAGCCCAGCGCGCGACTCCAGGGAGCACGTGGCAGGGCGCGCGGGGCCGCATGAAAGCGGGCGAGAGGATGCATCTGTTGGACAGCAAGCTTGCAGTTGGGTAAGGAGAACCTGGGGAGGGGCGGGAATTTCAGTGGCCTCAGTCCCATCTTCCCGTCTGCCATACTGGCAGTGGTTCGTTTTGGCGACGGCTCGATCTGGGACCACCCCCCCAACCCCGACAGGAGGAGTCGGGGGTAGGTGGAGGAAAGGGGAAATTGAGGCTGAGCACAGGGACCAGTCCTTCCTCGCCGCAGAGCACAGATCCTGACCCCTGCGGATTCGTTGGGGAGTGCGCGCCTGGAGCTCCGCCCCGGGGCTGGCACTTAGCCCGAGGACCGCCCCGCCCTGGGAAGCCCGGTGTCTCCAAGTCCTTGTGAAGGGGCGAGCTGCTGTCTACCTTTAGCATGAGCTCTGATCCTCCTCCGCGCTCCGTTGGACAGGCCCATCCCAGCACCGCCCCCCGCACCACCCCCCCTCCCCCACCGCCGGCTAGTTCCCAAGGTCTTTCCCTCCTCCAAGCCCTGGGAGGGATGGAGGAGGAGGAAACACACGGAGCCAAGACTCCAGGACTGGTCATTCTCTAGCACCCTCCTGCAAGGAGGGGCTTCTGGTCACTCCTTAGAGTCTGTCGAGCTTGGAGTATATCCTTAACTCTTTTTCCAAACAGGCACAGGGGAATGCGCAGGCCCCGCAGAGAGATAAGACTAGAGTCAGCCCTCTTTGCTCCCATCTCAGCTGAATCTCCCCTCACCCTTCCTCTCTGGACAGGACTTACACAACTCTGTGGCAGGATGGGACCAGCGGCATCCCTCCGTCCTCACCTGGCCTGGCCTTGCAGCCCACTGAGCTGGCTCCCCAGAGCAGCCATTACTGCCATTCCCAGAAGGGTCCTGGCAGTCACGGTGACCCCAAGAAGAGGGCCTGGCGCCAGCTCTGTGTGGCTGCTGCCTTCTGCCTGTTGTTCATGATTGGGGAAGTCATCGGTAAGAACTCTGGGCTAATTCAATGAAATTGGCACATGGGTAGTCTGGATGATCCAAAAGGCTTTTCTCCTGAATGTTCCTGTAGTATTCATACTAACAGCCCCATTTACTGTATGCTTCCCATGCTAATAGTAGGCTTCCCTGCTGGCTCAGAGGGTAAGGGGGCTGCCTGCAGTGCAGGAGACCAGGGTTCCATCTCTGGGTGGGGAAGATCCCCTGGAGAAGGAAATGGCAACCCACTCCAGTATTCTTGCCTGAGAATCCCATGGACAGAGGAGCCTAGTAGACTACAGTCCATGGGATTGCAAAGAGTCAGACGTGACTGAGCGACTGTCACTCACTCACACCATGCTACACCTCTTACACGCGCACACTGTCTCATGCAATCCTCACAACAGCCTCGTGCTGTCATGGGTCCTGATAGTCTCATTTTTATGATGAGACTGAGGCATCATAAGGTTAAGTAACTTGTCCGAGATCGCACAAAACTAGTAGGTCAGGAAAGACCTGAATGCTAGAAGAAAACGGCATTTATTGAGTACCTACAATGCTTTCCAAGCCCGTTTTTTTTGTTTTTGTTTTTGGTTGTTTTGGCCCATGGCTTGTGGAATCTTAGTTCCCTGACCAAAGATTGAACCCGAGCTGAGGGTGCCATGAAAGTGGGGAGTCTGAGCCACTGGACCGCAGCGGTATTCCCCTCCAGGCCCAATTTGAACTCAATTTTCACATTCATCCTCTAAGGAGATTTTGCTAATCCCATTTCACAGATGCTAGAAGTCGAGGCTCGGAGAAAGGAAGTCACTTGTTCATGGTTACACAGCTAATGGTGGAGAGGTCTGGAATCCCTTGTCTTTCTCCAGAGCTCATGGTTTCCCTGCTGCACACACACTCTGGGAAACTGGCTCTTTGGGGAGCCGATAAGGATCCTCCCTCCTTTTGGCCCTGCAGGTGGGTACCTGGCACATAGCTTGGCGATCATGACAGACGCAGCCCACCTGCTCACTGACTTTGCCAGCATGCTTATCAGCCTCTTCTCCCTGTGGATGTCTTCCCGACCAGCCACCAAGACCATGAACTTCGGTTGGCATCGAGCTGGTGAGGGCCCTGGTTGGGATGAGGGTGGAGTTGGGGGAGGGGGTGGGTTAAGATGTAAGTTCTTAGGTGAGTGCACTGGGTCCCTGCGTAAAGCCAGGAGGGTGACTTGGGTGGGGGAAGAGGATGTCAACCATGACTTTCGTCCTTTGGGAGCTCCCAGTCTGATGGGGGAGCCCTGGTCCCCTGTCCTCTGGGAGTTCCCACCCTGCAGGAAAGGAGAGTCCACCTTCCTGAGAGGGCAAGCTGTATTTATTTAAGAATAAACAACGTTGGCGTTCACTTTGCACATAACGCCATGGATTGGCTCTAGGCGGGAGGGAGAGGTCAGCAAAGCCTTCTGAAGTTCATCTCTGGGCTGCATTGTCATTCTCTTCTTGCTGGGAGATGGCCCAGCCTCTGTTCCTCAGAGCCTCAGTTTGCCAGCTGAGGAATGGGTGTATATTTAATGAGTCAACTTCAATTGAAAAGGTTGTCCCAGATGATGTCTTGAGCATCTTCTAGCTCCAACCTTTTCAGATGTACGAGTGGTGGGGTGAGGTGCCAGCCATAGCACCTCCAGCAGAGCCATACCTCCAATGGGACCCAGGCTCAGATTTTGTGGGGAGGGAGAGGGGGCTCCTTAGCCTCAGGGCCCCATGCTAAGATTGGTACTTGGGCTCTTCCTCAGAGATCCTGGGTGCCCTGCTCTCTGTGCTGTCCATCTGGGTCGTGACGGGGGTGCTGGTGTACTTGGCGGCGGAAAGGCTGATTTCTGGAGACTATGAGATCAAGGAGGAGACCATGCTGATCACGTCGGGCTGTGCTGTGGTTGTGAACATCATGTGAGTGTGGCCTGGGGTCCCTGCGAACCCTCCCCCTCCTCACAGGCACACCTGCCGGCCTGCTCTTGTTGTGGGTGGGGGCATGCCCCACACCAGGATGGCTGCAGGATCAGAATCTCCCTCGTGGGCTGAGCTCTGGTGCGTGGAACACCTGGGTCCTGCCTGAGGCCTGGGGCCAGGCCATCAGGAACTGTAACCTGGGGCGGCATCGGGTCCCCACCCTCGATGTGTCCATGAATAAGCAGAGACAGGCTTCCTTCCTGTTGCGGGGCGGGGTGAGTCTAGCGCTTACAGGAGCAGGGGTCCCTAGGGACAGAATCTCAAAGCCCTTTTCAATCTGATGTGCCTGAAGCTGGTCTCATTGAGACGTAAATTGTGTAGAGTGGGGGTGTCTATTTTGGGTTCTCTCCCCCTTGCCCAGTGGCCTTGGGCAAGCCAGTTTCCTCTCTGGGCCTCAGCTTCACCCTCTGTGACATGCTGGGGGGATCTCGATCTCCTCTGTAGTGCCCTTCTGCTCTGAGGTTTGGCACTGGGGCAGCTTTGTGCCCAGGTTCAGCCTGGCATTGGATGGAGCTGAGCCCCTCCTCCCGTTGGCAAAACTCTGAACCAAGGCCACGTTCGCTGGGCTCCTTCCGTGGCCAAAAGGGATCATGCTGTCTTGGGTGGGGGTTGGGATTTTGACCCCCACAGGGAGGTCAGTCCTGATGGGGGCCTCTGCCTGGCTGAATTTGAAGCTTCCATCTGCTCCCTCAGTGAGCCCCTGGACTTTCTCTCCACTCCCATAGAATGGGGTTGATTCTTCACCAGTCTGGCCATGGACACAGCCACAACCCCGAGCACGGCCACAACGCCAGCCAGGAGCAGGGAAGCCCCAGTGTCCGAGCTGCCTTTATCCACGTCATTGGAGACTTTCTGCAGAGCTTGGGCGTTTTGGTGGCAGCCTTTATTTTATACTTCAAGGTTAGAGCTGGGGACAGGGGGAAGTAGGGGAGGGGGTGTAGGTCACCTGGGGGCTTCTCTCTGCACAGGACCCTTTCCAGTTTCTAGCTCCCTCCCAGCTCTGGGCAGAAGGGTGGGAGAGGGAAGAAACATTTACCCAACACCCACTAAGCATTAGCACTTCTGATGTTGAGAATCCTGAAGGGAGGTGATGGTGTTTTCTGCAGCCCAGAAAGGGTCAGTGACTTGCACAGCATCACTTAGCTGGTAAGCTGTAGATTCAGATTCAAATCCAGAACTGTAGGCTGCTGAAGCCTGGGCATTGCCCATTACATAGAGGCAGTGGGGTGTAATGGAAAGAGCCCAGTGTTGGGTTTGAAGCCTAGATCACCTCTTGCTAGCTGCATGATGTAAAGGAGTCCCTTGCTCTAATTGAGCCTCTGTTACCCCACCTATAAAGCTGGGATGTTGGGCCAGATGGTGCCTAAGATTGCATTTAGCTCTGTCTGTGGCTTAGCCTCTTGAGCAGGGAGGGGTGGGAAGGCATGGTGTCTTATCCTGAACTGTGGTATGTCCTGCCTGTCCTTCTGGACACAGAATAAAAGGTAGAGAACTGGGGAGGCAGGGTCAGGGTGAAGCTCATGCCCACCCCGCAGAAAAAGCCCTTCTCCCTGACTCACTGCCAGGTGGGAGGGGAGAAGGGAGGCTGAGGTGTTGGCTGGTGACCCCCCAGCTCTGCCTCTCCTTTTTCCTTGTAGCCAGAGTACAAGTTTATAGACCCCATCTGCACCTTCCTGTTCTCCATCCTCGTCCTGGGGACAACCTTGACCATCCTGAGAGACGTGATCCTGGTGCTGATGGAAGGTAATCTGAGCTTGGAGCTCCCTTTTTGCTCTTTATTTTCCAATGCAAAGATAAGTTCGAGTCTGTGTATATGTGGGCTTCCCAGGTGGCTCAGGGGCAAAGCATCTGCCTGCAAATCGAGCAGACACCAGTTTGATCCCTGGGTTGGGAAGCGTCCCCTGGAGGAGAAACTGGCAACCCCTTCCAGTACTCCTGCTTGGGAAATCCCACGGACAGAGGAGGCTGGCGGGCTACAGTCAGTGGGGTCACAAAGAGTCAGACACGACTGAGCATGCACTGTGTGTGTGTGTGTGTTGGTTGTGGGGGTACATCACAGCACATGGTGGGGGGGGGGCAAGGTCTGGAGAACCTCCTGGGGTCCAGGCTAATCTTGACATTGAGCAGGGTCCTCAGGTGTGGTTGTTCTGGAAATGTCCCCTGGATCGTCCTTTCCATCCCTCTACCCCCAAGGGTGCCTCCTCCCTGCTGGGCTGTGTCCTCCCTGCCAAGTCCGGGGGCTTCCGGGTGTGTCTTTAGCACCTGGCCCTCCTGCCCTTCCTCATATGCTTCCTGAGTCTCCACTTGCCTTCCCTTTTGGAGTGAGGATTATGCGTCGCATTGCACAGTGCTGGGGGGTGCAGATTGAGGATGAGAAAAAGACAGTCGGAGTTGGACAAGAAGCACTGCTGAATCCACTCCAGCTCAGGCCTTCTTTCCTGAGGCGCTCCCGCCTCGGGAAGACGTGGCAGGGCTTTGAGGGGTGCTTAGTGGTAGCGAATGGTCTGCCCGAGTTACCACACCTACTTACCTGGCTTTCTGGCGCCCAGGGTCTGGGGCCATACGTCTCTGTGGTTGGAATCAGTCTGGATCTTGGTTTGGGATCAGCCTGAGTGTTCAGCCGCAGGTCAGAGCATTTTCTCCAAGAATGTGACGGACCCAGATAAAAACGATGACAAGGATGCCCCATGGGGGTGCAGGGAGCCTCGGGTTGCCTTCTTTATCTTAAAAAATTTTTTATATCAAACATATACTCGGGGAAGAGGCACTGTTCTAGGCACTAATAAGGTGATAAACCAAACAGTTGTCCTGCTCGCATACAGAGTTTCCATCTGAGACAGGGAGATAACAAGAAACTAACAAATAAGGTCATTTCTGACAGTGTCAAGTGTGAAGAGGAAAATACAGCAGGGTGACATGATGGGGCTCGTTTCGGGAGGCAGGGGTGACCTCAGCCACAGAGGTCTGCGTGAGGCGCTGTGTGAGGAGCAGGAAGCAGCGTGGGTGGGAGGCAGCCCAGTCCTTCAGCCCCTGTCCCTGTCATCCTCAGGGACCCCCAAGGGCGTGGACTTCACA